>NC_051183.1:100582054-100613089 GCF_013339695.2 Rhipicephalus sanguineus
GTTCATTTTGTATACGTTGCTTTCAAATCCTATAGAACGAGAATCTTTGAGTAGGATACGTAGTGTATTGTACTGGAACATGTTTTATAAACGAAAAAAATGCCCCCGCCTCCCCAAAGGGAATCGTGAGGAAATGCGAATGCATTTCGTGCGCCGGGAGTACAACGGCGTATTAATTTTAATGGCGTAAAGCTGGACACATCGACGCGCTCAAATGTCTCCGTTTTGGGCGCCTCTTTCAACGAACGCTTCCTACGTGCGTTCGTATTCACCTCAGGGATGTTGCCACCGCCTTCAATGCAGCACAAACACGTTTACCAACGCGCTGTTTTTCAGGCTGTGCCAAGGCAGCACAAACACGCTTCAACCGCACGGCATTGAGGCCGGGGCGCAGGGAGGAGAGAGAGCGAGACGGCGAGAGAAGGGAGCGGCGAAGCACTGCACTACCCTCTCCTACCCTCTCTCCACACAGCCGGGCTTCGCCGAGCTCCCGCGATGCGAGCGGCCCTCACACGCCAGAGTGAGAGCGGAGAGGCGCGCGGACAACGGCCGGCGCCTGACATAGCCCGACTAAGAAACAGCATTCGCATTGAAAATTCAGAAAGCTAATCATTGTTCCTAGACGCGGTTCTTAGTCGTCGGTGATTAGAAAATACGGTGTTGACCGTCCGGCTCACTGCGTTGGATCTATTCGTATCGATTTGCGGATTCTTTTATGTCGAGTGCTCTGTCGATGCAACGCAGAAATCCAGGATTTGAGATATATACTACTTGCTCTAAATATGTTGTCATGTGAGGAACCTCATGCGCCTTGGGTCAGTGACACTGCTATACGCTGCTGGCTCTCGGCTGCTGTGTCTGTCCTGGCAGCGCATCATGCAGTTTTTCGCCATTCCGTCCCGTAGTGGTTCATTGTGGGGGTCGCAGTGCCAGTAGACCTCTTATGACATACAGTGGGCTCTCCAGGACTTACTCCATACCGCCTCGTTAATTTTAGTAGCGTTTATTTCACCTTGTTGAGCGCTGTATTCAATCAGTGTTACTGGGTCGGGCTCGGGGAGCAACCGTAGTTGCTTAATCAAGGTCTAACACCACTTATATCTTTTCTGCTTTTCCTTGTCCCATAGCAAATAGTGAGCAGAACAAGAAAGCATGCGAGGCGTTGTTCAGTATTTATTCAAGTGGACTAAACCTAAATTGAATAGCGCGTGTGGTTCGCAAACGCGGGAAATTGCTCTCTTTCGTCAACTTTCACAATAATTATGACGTATTTTTTACGCTTTTATATAAAACTACAAGTATTAGGGAGGTATTCGGTAAAGGAAGATAGGTGGCGAGCAGCGTCGGCGTGTTTTTTATTATGTCCTTGTGCGTCCATCCTAGCGTTCTGTAAATTTTCCGGTGTTATTCCCAGCGACACGCACGTTTTTTGCGATAGCATTTATATGGTACAGGACTCGGCTGGTTTTTGCCGTCCCCGTCCGCCGCTGTCATGCACCGTATATGGTATAAGTATGTATATAAGTCCCCAAGGAAAAATAATTCAGGAAAAAAGGCCACAGTTTCAATCGCAAGGGCGAAGCAATGAATGCGATAGCAACAAATTGTAGTGTTAAACGAAGTGAGGCTGGCAGCTGTTTGCATCCGATCTCGCCTAACTATAAAACGCCGGGGTAACAGAATACGGCCGCTCCAGGCAGAGATGCTCCCCCGCAAAGCCACTTTGCGTTGAGAGCGCAGCACGTAGAAGGGTTTACGAGCCGCCCGCTGTGATGGCTTTCGAGATAGCGCACGCGCCAGCACCGCCCCCTTAGATTCAATGTTTCACCTCTGGGAATGGCCAGGCAGTTCAATTTCCAATCCTGTAATTCCTCCCACGTAGGAAAGTGCATCTTGATAGTTTAGCAATGAGGCCGTTTTATCAAGATAGTTCTTATTCAATGACGCCCCATATAGATGATATCATCAGATGAATTAATACTGTGAAAATGTACCGCAAAACACATTAACAAGGTTGAGGGATAGTAACTTGGTGGACATATCTCGTTGCAGTACAACCATCCTACTTATTCCCATATGGGGGAATTATCCCGCTACCCTATTGGTATTGTATGGGCCAGCACGTTGAACCAATGGTGGGTGTTGTAATATTGTTATGCTTAAATGTGTTAATGCAAAAAATGACGACATAGCGTATGATTATACTGACAAAAGTAGTGCTCAAGCAAGACTAAGCAGTTTTGCGACGCGTCCTGGAGCGTTCGTGAATATGGAGAAAACTAAGATTTGTTATTGGGGAAAAAAACCCTCTTGATCTGCTGGTAATAGTTGGAACAGTGCACCGCTTGACACCTTCTGCCTTGCTCCATACGTAAACACTGGCGCAACACTGCTCGTCAGCACTCACGCTTGTCAAGAGCGCCTCGCAAGCGTGGATGGGTCGAGGAGAACTTTCAGTGTTCGCCTGTGGCATAGGTATGTCAGTGTCTTCCTTGTCGCAAAGATTATTTGTGTTTCAGCTACTAAACTGCTCGTGAGATAAAGATCAGGCTGTGGATAGATTATTCGCCACTTTCCTGTGGGGGGTATCAGTGGGAGCCAACGCGCAGGGCTAATTGTTTCGGAATTTGGTATCTGCTCGGATAATGCATTCGTTTGTACACTAACCTTATCCTCGGTTTGTAGTAGACGCATTGCTTATAAATGTAGCCGTGCTTGTAACCAGCCAAGGCCATTTTAAAAATACTGCTTCATTGTTAATTTCGGCGCTCTGACTTACTAATGTTTGAAATTTGAAATAGAACACGTAGACGAAAACGTGTTCTATTTTCGGAAAAGACGTAATTCTATTACCATTCCAGTTCGTGCAAAAGGCGCTTAATTATATTTTCATTCCATTGCTCCAAGCGTTGTTTCCCTTTCATTCTGGTCGCTAAAATGTGAATGATTCTGGAGCCATTCCAATTCTGGTGGCGCAACTCCGCAACACTGGTGTGATGCAGTAAACCACACACTCTTTGGGCTATTGGCATTGTGTGATGACTGCTTGTTATTTCACTCTTCTGCCACGCTATATTGCATATGTTAACACGATTCCTTGCACGACATGCCGCCTGTATAGAGTATTCTTGCGAAAGAGTTACACGCATCTGCGTGGCACTGTAGTGGAAGACCCGACCGCCACGCAGAAGGCACGGGTTCAAATCCCATCCGCCTCCTAGAAATTTCATTCTCATTTAGTTTTTCTTATATCACGCGATAGCGGTCACGGACACCGGCGGCGGCGTGGCAACGATGGCGCCAAGATCAGCTGTTGTGAACCCATAACAGCTTTCGCTGTAAACAAACTGCAGCGCCGACAATGCCCTCTCCACTTTGGCCTGCGTGAAAGGCGCGGCAAAAGTCCACTTCCGTTATTGTAAACATCTCTCGTTGCCACTAGATACCTTCGTTTTTCGCAAAATTTCAAGATATCTCGCTTGGGAAATCCTGCCTGAGGTACGCAATAATACTCTACCCTGAGATATGCTCACATTGCATGAGCTCAGTTGTTCCGGTTTGCGAAGCTTTCTCGTGAGCCGAAAAAAGATTGAAAAAATTTTGGTTTCACTCCGGAAAGAAATAATAAAATTTTGGTCACGTATTCGTTCCGGTCAAAAATATCGTTTTTTTTGTCGTTTTTCGTTCCGTTCCGACACTCTGGTTCAGAGCACGTTCTTGCTTCAGACACGGGGACTTTACCCGCGGTATCAATGTGAACGAAGTCGTAAATGACGAAAATTGCGGCTTCTACCCTACTTCTGGGCAAAATCAAAAAGTATTGGATTTGCGTATGCACCACGAAAATGAAAAACACATTGCTTAATCGGCGCTTGTTTATTGTTTTCTGGGTACTGGGATAATTTAGCATTCCATTATTGGAATATTTTTCGGGTCCCGTGATATCTGACATGAACGAGCTCTCTGTAGAGAGCAACGCCGCCTAATACACTGCGCCTGACTGTTTAGTTGACTTCACTTCAATCATTATATGAAGCTTATTTATTTTTGTGTGACATACGTAGACGATCGTATTCGAAAATTTCGCTCTTAGGATTTTCAACGTCATCTTATACTGCTTCATCCATTTTCTATGCAGTACAATGAGGAACGAAAGAGATGGGTCGACTTATCAGTGGCCTAGGTACTATACAGCGAGAAAAGAAACTATTTGAAATGTGTTGTGTGCTGCCGCGTGTCCAGATTTGCCCGTAAAAATAATTATTGTTAAGAAAATAAAAGAAAGATCGATTTGTATTCCTACGGGAGAGCGTTAACCTGAGTTTTCATCTCCTTCATACCACTTATCAGCTTTCGAGGTCGTGGGCTTGCTATCCGACGTATTAGGCAGGTAAGAATTTGGCCTGCCTTATATCACTGCCACTCGCTGCTTTTCACTTTCGGTGGCCTGAACGATGTTACGAATGACAGCCTTTGCAAAAGGAGGAAGCTCAACAGGAGCATCTTCGGTTCCCTGATTCTAAACTGGAGAGCTTCTGCTTATGAGCCAGGACCTCCTCATTTTTCTTCCTTGTTGCGGCTGTCACACGAGCCCACTTGCTGTGAGAGGTGCTGAAACTTTTTTGATTCTGCTTTTCATTATTTTTGCAGGCTTTTTCGATCGCATTTGTCTTCGTAGGCACAAACAGAGAAAGCAAACGGACCGCTTTGTAAACACTGTGAAGTGTTTATGGTGAACATCAGCAGTTCTGGGCACATTCTCGGCTGATCTTATGCCTTCACAGACGTTCACGCTGTCTGTCTGACGTAACACACACTTCAAATCGGCGACAGTGGTCAGAGTACAAAACACCTTATGCACTTCGTTGTAGCCCCTAATAGCGCAGCTGCCACCTCCTTTAAAAATAAAGTTGCTTTTTGTAATTGCAGTGCCTCTGCCACAACCTTTCTGTTGCGGAAAACACCGCACGTTATCCCTCACATGGCGACATCGAGGAATTGGCGGCGCAAATGAGGGGAAAGGAATGATAGCATCGTCTCGTTGTTGAGCACGAACGGAGTAGCTGATGCGACGCCTGAGATGGGCGGAGATGCGTCGTCGCAAGTTCACTCGACCGACTTGATGACGGCACGCTTTCATGTTCTGAAATGAGGGAAGTTATCTCTGCCCGATTTTTCCGCGACCTCATTGTCCTTGTCGTCTTTTTTAGCTTCGAGATGCACTCTCGCAGACAGGAATAAAGGCTAGGCAATGCCGCAGGCGCTAGCGCCTATATTCCAGGTGGCAGAAGAGCTTGCATTTCCATTTATATCGTGCTTATAACTTTACAATATTGTCAGCCTCGAAATGGCGGTAACGCACATTGGATTTGTGAGTTTGCCACACGTCTTTGCGACGCAGCATGTCTGAGTCTGAGTCTTTATTTCAGACATGCATACAAAAAATACATGGCTGAGGAGGAGGGAAAAAAAGCCGCACAGTCGCGGCTTTCTCTCTTCCCCCCGTATACATCGGTACTGCGGTATGCACGAAAACAGAAATAGCACAGGATAATGTAGTAGCATAAAAAACAAGAACTCAAAACAGGAAAAAATATGGTGCACAATGAAATGGGTAATGCTACAAATACATTATATCTCCAGATATATTCAAATACAGTTGCGTACACAAAATATAATTACGGTGGTGGGTAAATGCACACATTAACGAAATAAATTTCGAAGAGAGTGAAAGGAAAGTTCGCGTATCGAGGTGTGAGAAAATCCAAACTTGTTAAGCAAAGAAGGCAATGTGTAGCTTAGGGTTTGAAAGCCGTAGTTAGTACGTGGGTGAGGCACAGACCAGTACTCGTGGTGCCTTGTAAGGTAGTAAAGAATGTTGGTGTGGAGATTAGCGACTTCACATAAGAACAATATGCCGTGTTCCGTCTGTGATTTATAGAGCTGTAAAAGACGATGATGGTACATGTTGGTTAAGTGCAAGATATGACAGGTGGTAAACAGTGGTACAGAGTGCGTTCTGTAAGGCACGACAGCGATCGCTCTAAGCGCATTTTTCTGCATTGAGATTAGTTTGCTAATATTAGTTTATTTTTAACTTCCCCATCCAATACGCAATATTTTAAGTGTCATTCAAACAGGGCGTGGTACAACGTAAGCTTTGCCTTTTCTGGCAATAGATGCTGGAATTTTCTCAACACGCCAACTACACGTGCAAGCTTAGTTTGAAGATGTTCTATGTGACTATCCCAGAGCATGAATTCATTACACTCCAATCGTTCTAACTGTGTTAGTAATTTCTATGGTATTCCCTCCTAAGGTAAGTGTAGCTCTGAAAGGAATAGCTTGATTTTTTGCTCTGCAAAATGTTGCTTTAGTTTTATAAGGGTTAATAAGAAGGGAATTTTTAAGAGACCAAGTATGTAACTTATTTAGGACGATATTGGCCCAATTTACTAAATCATCTGCATTTGAACCCGATAAGAATAAGGTCGTGTCATCTGCGTATATAATATTTTGGATACTAGTGTCTATTTCTATCAAATCATTAACAT
The DNA here is from genome assembly GCF_013339695.2 of Rhipicephalus sanguineus. Lineage (NCBI taxonomy): Eukaryota > Metazoa > Arthropoda > Arachnida > Ixodida > Ixodidae > Rhipicephalus > Rhipicephalus sanguineus. Next base: position 100,588,609 of record NC_051183.1, read on the forward strand.
AAATAATAAACAGCAAAGGACCAAGCAGGCTACCCTGAGGAACACCATGTTCTACTTTATTGCAGGACGAGTGGTGGTCGTCGATAACTACAAACTGAGTACGATTACGCAAATAACTGCATATTAAATCCAAAGAAATACCTCGTACACCATAAGCTGGAAGTTTTAAAAGAAGCTTTTTATGATTAATTCTATCGAACGCTTTTGAAAAATCTATAAATATTCCTAAAGTCCTTAGTTTCAATTCTATATAATGAAAAATAAGTTCTTTTTGTTTGAACAACGCAACTTACGTAGATGATCTTTCCCTGAAACCAAACTGTGTACTGGTTGTTAGCCCGTATGTCTCGAAAATTTTTGAAATACGCACATAAATAATTCGCTCTAATCCCTTGGAAAAAATTGGTAGAATGGATATGGGCCTATAATTACCGAGGATTTCTTTAGCACCTCCCTTATGGAGAATAATCACTTTCGCCTTTTTCATTTCTGATGGAAATGTACCAGTGCTGAGGGACAAGTCATAAATATGAGTTAGGAAGGGACAAATGACATCAAGGACATTTAACACAGGTCTCATTGTCAAACCAAAAGCGTCCGCACATTTGCAGATTTTTACATGTCTGAAAGCGGCTAATACTGCCATAATAATATGGCACCCGATAAGTGCCATGGTGTCCTGTGCTCGGTTTTTCACGTACTCGAGAGTGCTAGTGTCATGCTTACTTTGAACAAGGGATGCAAAGTAGTCATTGAACTTCTCAGTTAGCTCTTTCCCAACATAGCTGATACCATTAATTGTAAAATAATCAGGTGAGCACGTCCGTTCAGATTTTAGCAACATGTTTAATCTATTCTAGAGAACGTTTCGAACACTAATGCCTGAAAATAAACGAATGTGATACTCTTTTTTTAGATTTTCTTGTTGTGCCATTCAAATTATTGCGGAATTTTTTTAAAAGCTACGAAATCGGGGTGTTCGCGACTCTGTAAAATCTTGTTATATAAGTTTTTTTCTTGGAAATAATTTTAAGGATGCGAGACGTCATCCAAGGCTTACGGGCTGTCTTCGATTTTTTCGTAACCCTGTATGGGAATGCCTTGCTGTAAAACATTGTCAAGTGTTTTAAAAAAAGTTAAATGCCTCGTCTGCAGTCATGTTGCTAGACAGTGGTGTCCAATCAAAATTTAATATCATGCGACGAAATTCTTCTAATGGGCTGGCGTTAATATTTTGTGTCCGAAATAACGGGTCGTGAGTAATTTTGTTAGAAACTAAAGAGACGTTGCTCAACAGAAACACGGGGAGGTGATCACTCAATGCTCTGTTAATAACCCCTGCAGAAACACATTCAGTAGATTCATTAGTGATTATCAAGTCAAGTACAGTTGCAGACGACGAGGTAACACGGGTCGGTACAGTGATAACATTTCGGAGAAGATGAGACTCAATCAGAAGCAACAGCTGTGTGCGTCCTGGAGAATTCTCATGAATATTAATATTCAGATCACCACCAAGGAAAATTGTATAGTGGTACTGACACGCAAATTCAAAAACAATTTCAATATAAGCAAAGAAATCCTCAATGCAACCACACGGGGGGGGGGATAGACACCAACGAAAAGTATTTTTCCAGAAAGCACAGATAGAACTTCATAATAAGGTGTAACAGCGCATAAATGTTCAATTCTATCCGAGTGCAGGTGCTTTAGCAACAGCAAACATATATCTCCACCATCTTATAGGTGACGATCTCCATCTTATAGGTGACGTCACGACGGCTGTTGTCGGTAGAGTAAAGGCACGTAAAGGGCATGCGAGCGTATGCTGGTGGCTTCGGGGCCCTTAATAGCGAGAAAACGCTTTCTTCACTATCACTTTAACAACTGACGTGTTCGGCGGCAACGCCGGCGTCCGCCGTATGAGGCGTTTTCCCGCTCGCGAAAAACGCGGTCTGCGTCTTCAACTATAGTTTCTGTAGTTGCCGCGTTCGCTGACTAGGAAATTCAGATTTCCCGCGAAGAGCCAGTCGCTACGAAACGATTTTTCTCCTGAAGCATAGTCACCCCGTACTATAGGTACCGGCGGGATGACTCAACGCCGAGTTACCGTCGGTCCGCTACCGCCAGCGTACCGACGGGCACTCGGCGTTGTTACTTTATCTGGTCCATCCCCTCTCGCGGCTGTCCACACCCAAAGCGCATATATCTTTCACCGTGCCCATTGCTAAGGGAGTGTGCTATTGTACGTTTAGAAATGTCTGCTTAACAATTTAGAGCGCCGTAAAACTACTCGACCATGGGAGAGCAGTAACCCTCCCAGATAGAGTATATTGGGAACGCCAGGAACACATTGTGCATGGAGCCGATCCTGAAGAAATTTGATGATCCATGTCTCATAAAGCATCCCCAATTGCGCACAAACTGCCCACAAGGATCTCTTTTTAGACGCTCGTTAATCTCGCAAGAAACATAACATTTTCTGGTAGAAAGCTAACCCATATCGTTCTTGGCGCAAGTATTCTAATCGAATCAGTCATAAAAGTGAGCTTTTGAAGTTTTAGAGACGGGTGTGTTGAGAGCAACGTTTTGATTCAGACTCGGGGACTTTACCTTGTGAACTAAGTCATCAATGACGAAAATTGTATGCAAAATAAATGTTGGATTTACGTATGCATCAAGAAAATAAAAATGCATTGATTTTATCGACACTTGTTTAATGTTTTCTGCGTACTTTCGGTGATTCAGCATTCAATTATTTCGGATATTTTTGCGTGCCCCGTGATGTCTGAATTGACGAGCTTTTACTGTAGAGAGCAACGCCGCCTAATGCACTGCGCCTTACTGTTCGCCTGATTTCCCTTCAATCATTTCACGATGCAAATTTTCTTTTGTGACATACGTACACGATCGTATTAGAAAATTTTGCTCTTAGGATTTTCGCGTCAATCTGAACTGCTTCATCCATTCCCATGGAGCACGATGAGGAACGAAAGAAATGGGTCGACTTATAAACGGCCTAGGTACTATATTGTGCGAAATGGGGTGCTTTTCAGATTGGTGTTCAGATTTTCCTGTAAAAATAAGTATTAAGAAAAAAATCTTGGTTTTACATTCCTACGGGAGCGCGTAAAACCGAGTTTTCATCTCCTTCACACCACGTATCAGCGTTTAAGGTCGTGGGCTTCCTATTCGACGCATTAGGCAGTTAGGAATCTGTCCAGCCTTATACCGCTGCCACACGATGCTTTCACTTTCGGCTGCTGGAACGATCCTATGAATGATAACCTTGGCAATTGAGCCAACGAGGGCATATTCGGTTCCCTGATTTAAAACTGTGGATAGCTTCTGCTAAAGTGCCTGGACCTTCTCATTTTTCTTTCTTTTTGCAGCTGTCACACAAGACACTTTCTGTGAGAGGCGGTGAACCATTTGTATTCTCCTTTTATTTATATTTGCAGACTTTCTCGCTAGCATTTGTCTTCGTAGGCACAAACAGCGGCAGCAACTGGGCCGCTCTGTAAACACTGAAGTGTTTATGGAGAACAGTAGCGGTGTAGGCACATTCCCGGCCGATTTTATGCCTTCACAAAATAACGCGCCTGTCATCTTCTTCAATAAAAGTTTTTTTTTGTACACGCATTTCCTCTGCCACGGCCTTTCTGCTGCAGAAAACACCGCACGTTTCCCTCACCTGGCGACATCGAGGAATTCTCCGCGCCAATGCTCGGAAAGGAATCAGAGTTTCGTCGCTTCGTTGAGCACGAACGGTGAAGCTGATGCGGCGTCTGAGATGCACGGAGATGACGGCACTCTTTCATATTTTGGAATGAGAGAAGTCATCTCTGCCGGCTTTTAGGGGTGAAGCTCCTTATAGCATAACCTGGTCGGTCGTCGCTTCCTTCGGCGTTTCCCCGCTGTCGCGTCTTCCGTATCATTCAGTTGATGGCGCTGCCCCATAGAGATGCATGCAAACTGCAGTTGGGTGACGATATACTAGATGGCGCTGTCCTATAGAGATGTGTGCAATATGGCGGTTGGGTGAATGCACGCTAGATGACGTTATAGGTTCCGCTGCTCTCAGATTGGCTGCTGCGCCCGTTATCTCTCATTCTCCTTGATCGTTGCTGTACGTGGAGGAGTGTGCTTGCCGGATCGTGCTGCTTGGCGGACCACGGACGACGAGGAGCGCCGGGTACGGAAGGCCGCTGCGTTTCGTGCTCGTCGGCAGGATCCCGAGGTGCGAGCTGGAGAGGCTGCCGCCAAGCGAGTGCAGCAGTAATCAAAGCGGTGTATCGCTTTGATTACTGCTGGGCGAAACCACTGAACATTTCACGGTGTAATCATGATTGCTTCAGGAGCTTCGCCCAAGCTCTTCATCATTCACCCGTGGATATGCTGTAATTTTTTCCGCCATCTCATTGTCCTTGTCGCCACTTTTAGCTTCGAGATGTTCTCTGGCAGACCGGGATAAAGGGGAGGCAATGCCCCCGGTACTAGCGCCTATATTCCACGTGGCAGAAGAAATTGTTTTCCGTTTATAATGTGCTTATAGTTTTGACAATATCGCCAACCTCAAAATGCCGCTCACGCACATTGGATTTTTTAGTGTGCCGCATATCTTTGCGACGTAGCATGTCTTTCCACTTTTTACCGTCATCGGCGTCCCGCGGTGGTTAGGGAAGTGGGGACCGGTGTCACTTTTGCAGCCAATTTTGCAGCCCGGCACGAAACAAGATGGCGTTATTTAGTGGAGTTCCTGGTCATGTATTAGAACCCTTTTCTAATTGACGAGAATTCACAAATTTCGCCACGTAAATGTAAGCGAGCGCCAATCAATGCGCTATGCGTCGCGGCCAAGCGGCAACGCGTGCGTCGCGACAGCAAAGCATTTTGTTCAGCACAGAGAGCGTCAGCCGCCTCTGCCGGCGTTCGCGCGGAGATGCGTAAGTGAGCTGGTTCTAGGAACGTTAGGAGAATGACTACATTGGCATCTTCGGCTGACGGCACTGGTGGGCACGTCAGGGTACCACGCGTGCGGTGCCGCATGTTCGGCTGGGCCGGCCACGATACGAGTGGACGCCGTTTCTTCAATGTGCGTGCAGCACGACACTAGCGGTTTGGGTACAGCGGTCAGATCGAGGGAAAAAGTGCAACAACGCCATTAGCTTGCGCTACTTGCACGAGACGAACACTCGCGCGGAATTTAGTGCTCAAGTGCAGATGAACTCGTGCAGCACGACGTCAGATCGAGTGCAGAGGAGCAGGTGGCGCGCGCTGCAATGGCCAAATCGAGCGCCGAAGTGCAGCACACTTGAACTAGTGCAGAAAGCGCAGACAAGTCGGGCAGACCTTACAACAACTGAGGTGTTCGGCGGAACGCCAGCGTCCGTTGCATGCGGCGTTTTCACCTCACGAAACACGCGGCATGCGTTTAATACTGTAGTTGCTAGCGTGTCACAGCCACGTTCGCTGACAAGAAAATTCGGATTTCCCGCGAAGCGCCAGTTGCCACGAAATGCGTTTTTGTCTTCAAGTTGAGTCATAACGTAGTTCAGCGCAAAAAACAGGCAACAGACGAGCGAGAGGACAAGGACACAGCGCATGCGCTGTGTCCTTGTCCTCTCGCTCGTCTGTTGCCTGTTTTTTGCGCTGAACTACGTTATGACTGACTCGTTCCAACTCGCCCAACAAGCAACGTTGCTTCAAGTTGAGTCATCCCGCCGACATCTATAGGTAGGATGACTCAACGCCATGCCCGTCGGTCAGCTGCTGTCAGCGGGCCGACGGACATTCAGCGTTGTTGTTTATCTGGTCGATCGCGTCTCGCGAGAGTCCTCACCTAAAGAGCATATAGATCTCACACGGTGCGAATTGCGTAGAGTGTGTGGCACTGTGCTTAGAAATAGTTCTTAACAATTTACAGTAGTGTATAAGCCCTCCCAGACAGAGCATAAGAATCACGACGAATGACTCGTACCACTGCACATGGAGCCAACCCAGCAGTAGTTTGATGGTCTATGTCATACAAACCGTCCTCGAATAGCTCACAAACTGCCCACGTGGATCAATTTCTAGACGCTCGTTAATCTCGTCAGAAACATGATATTTTCTGGTAGAAAGCGATCTCACATTGCACATGGCGTAAGTCTTTTAACGTAAAGAGTCATAAAAGTGAACTTTGGAATTTTTAGAGGACGGTATTTGTATGTGTCAATAATTCAAATGGGGATGCGAGACTACCTCAGCCCAATGCGTTGTCGTCAGACTTGTACATTACGCGTTGAACGTAATCGATTGCTTGTAATCAATTACATTGTCTCGTAATTTTGTATTATATTCGATTATTTTTCTAAATTGTAACGTTCTGTAAAGTTCAATAAAGTTTCTTGTAATTGCTTACCCGTAATCGATATCTTTATTTTTTGCAAAATCAAATTGTGACCAGTCTTCTACGGCAGTTCTCGGGGGCTCCCTACAGAGCCCATTTTTTTCACCTTTTCTTTGGCCTTACCTGCAACGCCTTACCCGATCGTCTTACCCGCCTAGCATTACCTGAGACTAGCATCGAAGCACTGCGCGACTATAGCTGGTGAGTAAGGTGTTCCTACGATAAGATACCGGCCTTGGCTCCAGCGCACGCATTGAAAGAGTTTTCAATGTAGCATATGACCTTTCAACGATGAAACGTGGAAGAATAAGCGGCGACAGCTTCGAAAAACAACTCCCGTTGAAATTTACCAATGTGTAACGCTATATCGCCCAATCAGCACTAAGCCTCCAAGCCTTGTCGCAAGCCTCCACCTTGTCTTTGCTATGGGGACCACAGTTGTTCGTTCTAGTTTGAGGAACCTTGTGTATTGTGTTACGGCAATAAAACTTTGAAGGAAAGTAATGCAAAAGTAATTGATTAGATTTCAGTAATTGCTCAGATACGTTCTGGGGCTGTAATTGACCAGTGTAATGAATTACACTTTGAAGGAAGTAATTGTAATTCTAATCAGTTACTTATTTTTTGTAACGTATACAATCCGTGTAATAACGATTCCCCGCTAGTTTCCTATGTCAGCACACTTAACCTGTACTAGTGTATTCTAAGCAATTTACACGTTCATACGTTTCAGCACATCGAGATTCAACTATTACATATATAACTACTTTGACTTGTTCAAAATTATTGAAATTCTTATTTGCCTGAGCAGAAATCTCACACGTTTTTTTTTAGCACCATCTTTTAAGAATCCACATTTACCGGCAATATCGAGATATGCATGCAACTATGGTTGTGGCGGCAGTATGTTTCGACCCTCAAAACATCATATTTTATAAAGAAAGGTACCGACGATTACACTAGTCCCTAATGCGAAATATGAGGGCCGTGAACTCGCATTTTCATTTGGGCATTTTTTGATGCTTCGGATCTTCTCAGCGATGCTATCACAATGGTGGTTCGGCGGCAACCTCTGGATTGTGACGTTTCCTCGGGCAGCTCATTTTAGCAGCTGCGACAAACGGCGCTTCCAGAGGTTCTATCGGAGATTGGTCAGGATGAACTGGTGAATATCCAGTGAGCGCTATAGGCGCTCCTAAACGTCACCTGTCGAAGCTTACACGCAATGTCTAGGCACCATGAAGGTACTAGCAATCCGCGTCGCGCATACAATAGAATTCTGAATACTATGGCGCCCTCTAATAGCCGTTGGCAGTACTGTTTTCCTCATCCACACTTCGCTATACTATCTGCGCTCTGCGTTTGCCTCCATCTTTCGCTGATGTTATTCGCTGGGTTCCGCCGGGGGACAACAGACGAAGATGGTCACCTCAGGACCACGCACCTAAAGACAGCGCTCTAAAAGGGCAATCTCAACAGGTTCACTTTTCGCTTGACCCTACCATATAATAATGAGAGATTGGTTTTCTTTACTGACTATCCACAAGTAATGGTATTTTCGCCTGACGGCATTAGAGGAGTTCCGGGTGCACTCACGTGATTCCGCACGTTTGACTGGGGTTGCACAACACCAGTGCATGCCACCGTGCCAATATGTAATGTAGTTCATCGTAAAATAATTGACAGCTCAGCAGGTTAAACACGGACAGGGAGAAGAAAAGGACACCGCGCTTTCACTTGGGCGAGTTGGTGCATACTCGGATACATGCAGCGCGACTTGGACGAAGACGGGAGACGCACATATCAGCATATTGAAGTTCTATGTAGAAATATGTCAGTTATTTCTTGCATAATGATCTCTAAACGTACGTTTATGCGAACATATCCATCTTTTCGGTCAAAACACTATTGCTCGAGATAGTTTTGTTTTTGTGTGCTTGTCCAAGTACTCGCACTTTGGAACAATGTCGTGGTAGAGTCTTACAGCATTGCTCTTGTTTCGCTGGCAGTGGCCGGTGTTGATTCGTATGGGCACGTGTGCGGTTTTTGTAGCGTGTTTTTTTACTGTTGTGAAGTTCTCTCGTGCGTTTTGTGTGCCGTAGGGACTGGCGTGGATAGAGGGGAATGTGGGGTGATGGCTTCGAGCACGCCTACGCTTGATGTTGCAGGCGATTACAACCAAGACGATGGAACGTTTTGGGTTTCTTTCACGGCTCTGCAGGCACTGCTGCCACAGAGGCGAATCCGGGATCTTAATAAAATGCTTTGTTGGGCGCCTTGGTTAATTCTGTAATAGAATGAGCGCAAACGGACGGGACACAAGAAGACAAGACGACTACACGCGCACTCAACACGCGCGCAACATTTTCATTGAAGTTGAAAAATTAAATGCCGATTGACGAAGAGCGAAAAGACGGTGTAAACGCCTTACGGGGATCGCTGTGTGACTTTGTTCACGTGAAAGACACCTGAGGTCATACGCACGCGGTCCAACGTGGTCGCGCGCAACATTTTCATTGAAGTTGAAAAATTAAATGCCGATTGACGAAGAGCGAAAAGACGGTGTAAACGCCTTACGGTGATCGCTGTGTGACTTTGTTCACGTGAAAGACACTTGAGGTCATACCCACACGGTCCATCGTGGTGGGAAACAACCCAGCCTCACCTCTCAGATGACGACTTCAGAGAAAACTTCAGAATGTGTCGCACAACATCTGATTATGTGCTAAGTGCGTGTGAGTCTATGAGGCGCGTCGACAGAAACAAGCGAAAAGCCATCCCTTTAGACAAAAGGGTAGCCATCGGGATCTACCGTCTCGCCTCATCTGCGGAAGACGGAACTGTAGCCAACGTCTTCGGAGTAAGCCGTGCCTCCATGAACATAATCTTCCGCGAGTTTTGCGAGGTGTTTGATTGTCTACATGAGCCGAGGATTTGTGCTTCCCAACGCGGCACGAAGTAACCGAGCACAGGCGGCAGTTCACTGCACTAGCCGGATTTCCACAAGGTGTGGGAGCCATAGGCGGTGGCCACCTAGATGTGCGCCCCCCGAAAGAACAGGGAAGCGACTATTAAAATTATAAAGGGTGGTACAGAATAATACTTTTGTCTATGGTAGACCACTCCTACAAAGTTATGTTAACTAATGTGGGTACGCAAGGAAATAATCTTGATTCTGATGTATTCTACAAGTCGAGCGTCCCGAAGATTTTGTCAAGTGCCTTGTTCCAGCGGTAAAAAAAGACGTTCCACGGTGTATCAGTCTGGCCTGTCCTGCTCGCAGAACAGGTGTTTGCACTTCAGAAGCACGTCATCAAGCTTTCCTCGCAACCAGGAGATGCAGGTTCTCCCTCGCAGGTTTTTAATTATCACCTAACCCGGCAGGGCGAGTTGTGGAAAATGCGTTTGGGCGTTTGAAAGCTCACTTCAGAATTTTCCCCAAAGGCGCGGAAAAGTACCTTCTTCTGGTCCATCAAAAGTAATTGAAATCCTCTAGAAAACTCTAGCGCACGCACATACGACGTCGAGCAGCTCTTAAAAAGAATTAGAAAGTCATTCACATAACGAAAAATTCAAGGGCCTTGTCATGTTAGTATGTAAATTCAAACGATGTTGTATATAGCGACATATAGACGATAAAACGATATGGCACAACACAGCCGCAATACAAGAGCCAATGCAGATAGTGTTCTTTTGAACGTAAATCCGGTCATTAAATATTATAAATATGATCTCAAGGTAAAACTTTAAAAGCGCTAATTGATGTCATAGAAGCGCATATGGAAACTGCATCGGCGTAAATAAAAAAATGCACCCATGATCCCATTTTGACGTTGTCTAAGTAATGCCTAATCGTAGTGTTTTACCGTACAAAGAGCCGCGGTGTTCTCAGGAACATTCCTTATGAACATCATCGGCATGGCGCCTCTAATCTTCAGCATGGCTTCGCCAGCGCCATAAAAGTTTGCGTGAAAGGTTCAATGCCCGGCAATCAAAATTCGTGTGTCGTGTTAAATTTTTCCAAAGACAAAATTTTCCTGGCGTCTCAAATATTCGATATCGCTTTCACACATTATCTTACATAGTACATTTATTCGAACTCGACGAGATATTTTAATATGTGTTTCACAGCAAGTGAAACCTAAGATTTTTATTGTAACGCTTGTTCTGCGCATTCATATGTTTTTTTCATAAGGCGAAAATGTTTGAGGCCCGTGTGCTTAGATTTAGGTACACGCTAAAGAACCCTGGGTGGTCGAAATTTCCGGAGCCCTCCACTACGGCGCCTCTCATAATCATATCGTGGTTTTGGAACGTTAAACCACAGATACTATTATATAACATACGTTTTCATTCTACAGCTGTCATTCCCTTCAACAATAACAGTTTCTTCTACCAGCAGTTGCTCTGCCACAAGCTTTCGGCTGCAGAAAACACGACGCGTCATCCCTGACATGGCGTCGTGGATTAATACTTGACGCTAATGCGCGCAAGGCACTGAGAGGTTCGTCGCCTTGTTGAGCACGAACGGTGTAGCTAATGTGACGTCGGAGATGCACGGAGGTGCGCTGTCGTAGATTCACTCGAACGACTCGATGACGGCACGCTTTTATGTTCTGGCATAAAAGAAGTCATCTCTGCCTGTTTCTTGAGCGACCTCCTTCTCCTTGACATCGCATGTGGCTTCGCAATGCGCTCTGGGAGAACGGGAAAAGGCGAGGCAATGCCCAGGGCGCTACCGCCTATTTTCCACGTGGAAGGGAACTTCCTTTCCATTTGTAACGCGCTTATAATCTTGACAATATCGTCAGCCTCAAAATGTTACTCACGCTCCTTGGATTTGTGAGTGTGCCGCATATCTTAGCGACGCAGCATGTGCTTCCCCTTTTCAGTCACATCGGCGTGCCGTGGTGGTTGTAGGAAGTGATGACCGGTGTCATTTCTTTAGCCGCTTTTGCATCGTGGCGCGAAACAAGATGGCCTTATATACCTGTGTTCCTGGACACATATTAGAACTCTTTCTTAAGCGACGACAATTCACAAATTTTGCCATGAAAAAGTAAGCGAGCGCCAAGCAACGCCCTATGCGTCGCGTGCAAGCGGCAACCCGTAAGTCGCGAAAGCAGCGCATTTAGTTCAGCAGAAGCAGCGTCAGCCACTTGTGCCAGCGTCCGCGCGGAGCTGCGGAACAGAGCTGTCTAGAAACGTTAGGAAGAATACTACATATGTCTACAACCGAATGTACACGATAGCACAAAGTTCTCCACTTTGGAACAGCGTTTTCGCTGTCCCATTGCCATGGCGTAAGGTATATACTGTTTAGGTGGGGACACTTCTCAGCTTGACTACAAGGCGTGACCAACGGCGCGTGTCCGTTCGTCCGATGACGGCAGCGGGTACCTATCGGCGTAAATACACAACTTATGCAGACAAAACGCTTTCTGCACCATTGCTATTCAACTTACGTGTTTGGCGGCAAAGCCGGTATCTGCCGCATGTCCACTTTTCCACTCGCGAGAAACGCGGTAAGCGTTTGCAACTGTAGTTGCTGGCGTGTCATAGCCGCGTTCACTGAATAAGAAATTCAGATTTCGCGCCAAGTGCCAGTTGCTACGGTAACGAGTTTTTGTCTTGAAGTTGAGCTATCCCGCCGATAGGTATCCGCTGCCAACAGCGGACCGACGGGCACTCGCGTTTTTTGTTTATCTGGTCCATAGCGCCTCGCGACTGTCCTCACCTACAGAGCATATTTCTTACACCGTGCCCATTGCTAAGAGAGTGTGCCACTGTGTTTATAAAACGTGCTTAGCAATTTACTTGCACTCGACCATAGTAGAGCAGTAAGCGTCCCAGGAAAACTATAAGTGTCGGAAGAGCACCCACACTTCCGCTGAGAATGAAGCCGATTATAAAGTAGTTTGATGATCCATGTCTTATAAAGCATCCTCCAACTGCTCACAAACTGCTCACGTCGAACACTTTCTAGACTCTCGTCCATATTGCAAGAAATCTAACATTTCCTGGTAGAAAGTTATCCCTATTCGTATTTGGCGCAAGTCTTTTAACCTTAGGAGTAATAAAAGTAAGCTTTCGAATTTTTTAGACGACATTTGTATGTGTCACTAATTCAAAGGATGACGCCAGACTACCTCAACTGAAACGCGTTCCGGTAAGATTTGCACGCAACGCGTTACACGTGATCGATTACTTCTAATATAAATTAAAATTTGTTGCATTATTGTAATATAATCTATTAATTTTTCACAATTGTAACGCTCAGTATAATTGAATTATATTTTCTTGTAATTGATTACTGGCAATTAATAACATTTTGTTTTCAAAATCAAGTAGTAACCAGTCTACTATGGAAGTTCATAGGGGGTCCCCGCAGAGCCTAATTTTTCACCTTTCCTTACCTTAGCTGCAACGCTTTACCCGGGCTTCGGAAACAGCGAAGCGCAACGCTTCATAGATGACATGGAGACGGTAATCGCACACGCTTTCTAAGACCGATATCTAACACTCTACATTTACAGGCAAAATCGTGATTTTGTAGCAACTCTAAGGTTCTGGCAGCCGTATTTCTTAACCCGTCAATATAGCATATTGAGAAAAAAATTATCGACAATTACGCTAGTACCTAATGCAAAACATGAGGGCCTGTATGCTCGCATTCTCATTTGGCGGCCTATTGACGCTACGGATCTTTTCAGCGATGCTACCTAACTGGTGCTTCGGCGGCAGACACCTCTGGATTGTGACGTCGGTGCCGTTGCGCCTCTGCTGGGCCAGCTCATTTTAGCAGCTGCGACAGCCCCAGCGCTTCCATCAGTTCTATGACACGTCGTGCAGGATGAACTGGTGAATATTTAGTGAGCGGTATAGGCGAACCTTAAAGGGACGCTAAAGAGCAAAACAGTTTTTCTCATAATAGTAAAGTACTCTATCACGATACCGAAAACACCACGCTTGCTGCGAGAAGACGCTTAGTAAGAGAGAAAACGCGCAAAAACAAAATGTTGGTGGCGACGCCACCTTGAAGTTTCCGCACCATTCGCCATGACGTCACATGTTTTGACGGCGCCTAATAGGAACAACGTAGTTCCTAATCGGTAAAAATGAAGTGCATTGTCCTCTGAGGGGGCCATATACCTAACATACCATGTTTGGGGTAATTTTGTTGAGCCAATGGCGCCAAAATACGATAAATACACTTTGAAATCCGTGACGTCACGCGGGGAGATTACGGCGCGATATTTAAAAATGAAACTTTGAACTTGTATTCTCCTCTATTATTAAACCAATCATGGCAAAATGAACGACATAACAGTTCTCAGAGCAGATTTTATCAATCTAAAGCGATTCATTGTTTGTTTTTAGTGTTCCTTTAACATGACTTCTCGAAGCTTACACGTGATTTCTCGGCTTTGCGAACGTACTAACAATCCGTGTCGCGACACAATAGAACTTCGAATGTCCAGGCGCCATCTAGTAGCCTTTGGCGGTATTATTTGCCTCCGCGCCACTTCGCTATAATATCTGCGCTCTGCTTTTGCCTCCATCTTTGGCTGATCTCCTTCACTGGGTTACGGCGATGGACAACACAGGAGGATGCTCAAATATGCAACGCGCGCCTAAGCACTGCGCTCTAAAAGGCAAATCTCAAAAGCTTCAGTATTCGCTTGACTCTACCATTTTGACACGAGGGATCGGGTTTGTTTGCTGACCATCCACAACTAATGGCATCTTCGCCTGACGGCACTAAAGGAGTGTCCTGTGCACTTGCGTGATTCCGCCCGGTCGGCTGGGGTGGCCACTACACCAGTGCACGCAACCACACAAATATGTAGTGATTCTGGTTACTTTATCCCTTATTTCAGGGCGCTGGTAGATGACGCGTTCAGTTGCCATTAGTGCAGGCGTAATTTGAAGCGAATGCGATGCGAAAGCTGCAATAGCCTCCGGCGAGTTGGTCTTAAACTGCTGCAGCACAAGATGCAAGACAATAGAAGAACAAACGCTGGAGACAAGGGTTTTGAACGCGTCTTTCATTTTCTGATTTTCCGTTGTCCGTGCCGTGATTTCCAGTACGAAGTGGCCGCTGGAAACTGTCGTCTGCTACAGCTCGACTTGGGTTTGTCTTTCGCACAGGGCGCTGCATTCGCAGTTTCGAGTTTGGTGGCTCAAGTTCGTCTGGCTCTGGCCGTAGCAAAACGTTGGTCTTGGAAGCTGTTTGAAGTCACTTCCACTTCTACGTCACTGTGCCAGTGCGTGTCACCGCATGACACCATAAGTTACCACCATAAGTAGTGGTGCGGATGGCTCAATACCACGAACATTTGAAAGGTGGGTGGTACGAGTGGCTCCTCTGCATGCTCAGACGGCAAAGAGTTCGGGCCCTGACCTACTATTCCTATAGGTAGTTCCTATCAATTGGTAGTTTTCGCTTCGTTCTTGTGATGCAGTACATTTTAAGTACAGTGCTCTATCGTTCGAATGTCCAAGTGAAATATATTCCTTTATCAGTTACATTACGTACCACACAACGTTACGTTTTGATACCATTTTGCTATGATTTGGCCGTCGAACAAGCGAAAGAATGCTCGCACATTAAAGTTGTAGCAAAAAACGATGATCCAAGCTGATTTCCTCATCTGTGACTCTTCTGAGCGAATGCGTCATCCTGCTGCATATTTCCAACAAAGAACACTACAAAGGGCAGATGGCGCTGTGGAGCTTTTGCATGTGATGTTGCCAATGCAAAAAAATGGCTTCCGTGCTTAGGCGTCCGCCACGTTCTTTATTACAGGGGTCCACATCTCACCCCACAGCACCCCTCCTCCCCGCCCTCGCTGGTCGAGCGCGACAGGAATGCAGCTTCGTAATGGGTGCAAGAATGAGCATTCTTCGAACTGGGCTGATGCTCTATAATGCTCTGCTTAACACTTCTGCACTGCTTTGGTGTTATATTTTATCAAAAAGAAATTACGGTGTGTCTCGAAAGCCTAATTGCAACGTCAAATTCAATAAAAATTAAAGGTATGCGTGGAACATGCAGCAGAGTCACTGGTAAAGCTGGAAGAGCAGCGTTCTTGAAGCCCGTTGTAAGCTCTTTTGGGGCAAATAGTACAAGTACACTTGCAGGGTGTACAATACGCCATCAATCGTGATAATGTTTGTGGAATATGGAAGCACACCATACGTCATGATTCGTCATTTTGCAGAGAAGCGAGGTACCCGCTCCAAATCTGGAAGCTATTTTCAGTACGTTGATGACGCTGTGGCTTATGACAACGAGAATTCATTGCTGAGCATTTTTATTAGGCTGGAAGCTTAACATCACTCGCTCGTTGCGCAGTACGTATACATGCGATACCCGGTTGGTATTTTACTCTTCTACACGCTATGTTACATCAGCGCGGAAGGCCCCGGTTCAAATCCCGTTCGAATCGGGATGTTAACGCGATAGCGTTAAAGAGCTCGTTTCGCAAACGTTTAGGTGTCGACGTCGGCGTCGGTGTTAGCGTCCTTGGTTGTGAGCATAAAAAATCAGCGTTGTCCGTGAGACGCGAAATCGACAAAGATGGAAATAAAATAAGCATTAAAAAATTGGCCGCGTATCTGCGTGCTTCGCTGCAAATGTCGTCTAAAGACGATAGAAGAGGCGCTGCGTGAGATATGGACGCCATCTGGCAATACGTCGGGAAACATGAGTGCTGTGTTGCGGGCTGGTAGTCCCGGCGCAGCGTCAGGCGAAGACCGGCGGTGACCAACGCGACCGGCGGGGACGCCGGCCAGCCCGAACAAGCGGTTTGACGCAATGCGCCGAAGGAGAACAAATGTCCGCACTCAACGAGTACTCGCCACAAACTCTCTTATTTACACGTCGCCTGGGTAAAACAGGAATACCAGAACGGCGCCCCTGCCATTCGTACAATGCAATACTGAACAGAAACCGAAACGCAACATGAGCTTGTGCAGAGGGCACGGAGGAAGGCAAGTTTCAGCGCAGTCGCATTTTCAGCGCAGCTTAAGAAACTAGGGTTTTTAAAATTGCGTATCTATGTATCTTCTATTAAAGGAACACACCACCTAAACCTTACCTAATGATGTTGCGCCTCAGATATGCGTAATATTTACATTTTGATCGCCAACGTTCACAAGCATGAACAGCCGTACTAGTTCAAGATGGGTGGGCGGTAAGCAAGTGGTTCAACTTTGGCGGGGTCGCTGAATCGAGTGACGTGCCGACAAACAGAAAGACAGACAGACCAAAATTTCTGCGTTTAAGTTCCCCAAGAAAGACTATCGTCTTTAAAATATGTCGTTCTAGTGTGAACAGAAGCCATGCCTGCTGCGATGCAATCGTGTATTCTACCACAGAGCCACGCCATTCCTTGAAACTGATTTGGAAAAAAAAGACAACATGAACGTCATGTAGTGGGAGGGGTCTCCTAAACGCATGTAATATTGCTTGGCAGAGGCGTAAAGTCGCACCAAACGTCCAAACAAAAATAATTGCGTAACGAGTGAGTGTTATAAAGGATCACCGTTTACAAAACGCTCAGCCATAAGTAAACATCATTATCATCAAGAGCATTAGCGAAGTAAGGAGGTACGTGTGTTCTCACGTTGCCTTACAGACGCGTAGTGGGCATTTCGCTGATTCGCAAACGGAGGAAATATGGCGGTATGAGCACTTTGCAAATGTATTTGCAGTAGGTATACTAGGATTCTTTGAAACGGCCATGGTTGCCCGCACAGGCGTTTCTTTCCTCACGGAACGGTTGAGGTGTCCACCGAGAACCGAAACCAGACTATCAAGTTAGAAGGCAATGCGCACGGGGCCCGATTACGCTCTCGCGCTCTATTTTTGAAGGCGAAGCTTAAGCGTCCTTTAAAAATTCAAGATAAGAGAGGCATGGATTTCTTTTCAATCAGGCATATAGCATAGAGCTCAGTATTCGTTTCAATAAAGCAAACCACACAACAAGCATCAAAAGCGAATGATAGATGATGAGGCGCCTGTGAACATGGAGTGTGAACAATAGGAACAGCCTCACACGTGTTCCCGGTAGATTACGTTGCAGCTGCTATGCACTTCCGACGAGCACTGATGTCAAACGGCCCTTCCTTAGTCCCACGCGTGTGTTTCCCGCCTTCATATATAAAAATCAGGCACGTCTAGCAACTCGTCCAGTTCACTCTACGACTGTTATGGGTACACCACGGAAGTTAAAGACACCATAAGAACAGCGTGAATACAATGTTCCACGAAAGGAACCAATTAGTCTTGCCGAAAATGGTCGCGAAACCAATACACTCTGCCATAGCGACCACAAAGGAATTTTCACTACCATTACTCTCAAGTAGTAATATAACCCACACCCCTACGTCATACATGTGTGGTGTTCGATACAGCTTCGCTGGCCAGTCACATTCGCAGGGCTGAATAGCGGCCAATGTTTCGTGCTCATTTCACTTTTTCTCATTTATCGCGACAGCGGTTACGGTCACCGGTGGAGGCGGCGGCGGAAAACTATGGCACCAAAAACGGCTGTTGTGAACTCATAACAGCGCTGTAAACACATTCATCGCATGCGTTTGAATGTGGCGAACGCAACTCGTCGCTTCGCTCCCTGGAGTCTTATTCGACCGTTCTGTCGATTCATGCGAAGTCCCGCGGTACGAGCAGCCCCTCAAGCGGAGACTGCCAGGGCGATAGCTTTAGCTGCCTCATGAAATGCGAACAGTGACCACCGGCAGCGTCAACACGAGTGATGCAAATAAATTATCATCATGACATCGCCGCTTGGCCCAAGGTAGCCCGATCCCGGATTCACTCCAAAACCACGTGGTGTGCTAGAAAGCTTCTAATACCTCCGATCGGGGGGCAGTGCGAAACAACGATGGATACGTGAACGATAAGTACAACAGACGGAGTGGAAAAAATTACACATCAACTCCGCCTACGGGCAACCATGGTGGGATGCGAAAGCATCGCGGGGGGTGCGCATCGGGTTTCTGTTTCTCTTATGTGACTTATGACATGGTGGTTGTAGAGGTGTTTGAATTACCGCTTGCGGACGCTGACGTTTACGTTCGGCTTCCCGAGTCTTCCTCTGCTCCGCGGCGAATGCGCAGCCGCTGCAACTAGCGCCGACGTTGACGTTGTTCGTGGCGTTTCGCACACCCTTTCACAGAGAGAGAATGACGGTATCACAGCGAACGCGCGCTTTCGCAGCCTCGCAGCTTCGAGATTCTCTTGCCGGCGTTGCCGTTTGCGTTGAATTTCGCGAGCGTCCATGGTGCCCTTGCGAAGAAGAGTGCAATGGGAGCGAGCGCGCGCCGCATTTTATACGAGCGCACAGCTGTGGCGGAGGAAGAGAAACGGAAGAGGAGGCAGCAATCACGCCACCTCCTCTACACCCCGCTCCTCGCGCTCACCCGAGGAGAGGGTGGAGGGTTGGCGCATGCTCAGTATGGGTGCGGCGCCGCAGAATGGACACTGCCCCGAGCATAGGATGCATTTGCAACTAAAAGGTCTTTCGCCTTCCTGTAGTATTTGACGACTGCATCGGGGTCCGTGTGACGTTTTGAGAATAGAGAGTTTGAGAATTGGGGTCACAAGGAGCTTGGGGACCCAAGAAGCTTGCGAGCCGCAAGGGCGACTGCGCAGAACCCAAGCCACGACTATGCTCTTGCGCTCGCGTTGACTCGAGACGCAAAAATTGAAAAATAGCGCGGGGCCCCAAGGCGTCTTGGGTCACCAGCGAGAAGACATAGACGCAGCGCGGGCCACGGCGCAGTATGGCCCGCGTCTCGCATGATTTTAAATTTTGTCACACGTGGCCCTCCGTGCGCTTGACCTAACGCAACCTGCGTTGGCCCAATGCTCAAACTCTGCTGCTCATCCGAACGCAAGAGGAGGCTGCCCAACGCAGCTTGGGGATCCAGCGTCTTGGGTCCCCACTTCTCCCTCTCTAATATTAAATACTACAGCTATGGATAGCGAAAAGCGGTATGTCATATATACCATCGCGGAAGCAAGTCTACATGGAGCCAGAACGTACATACGTATGCAATCTATCCCTTAGGAGACGGCCTCCGAAAGGGTACAGTGTTCATACGTCGTCCATTTTGTATACGCTTGTTCAAATACTAAAGAACGAGAATCTTTTGAGTAGGATACAGTAGTGTATCGTACTTGTAACGTGTTTTATAAACAAATAACTCTGAAAGTTAATCGTTGTGTCGAAGACGGCGTTCGTAGCTGTCGGTGATTAGGAATACGGTGTTGAACGTCCGGCTCACTGCGTTGCAATCTATTCGTGTCGAATTTGCTCGTATTCTTTTATGTCGAGTGCTCTGTCGATGCAACGCAGAAATCCCAGAATTTGAGATATATACCACTTGCCTCTAAAATATGTTGCACATGTAAAGAAACCTCATGCGCCTTGGGTCAGTGACACTGCTAATACGCTGCTGGCTCTGCTGCTCGCTGTTGTCTTTCTGGCAGCGCATCATGCAGTTTCGCCATCCATCCCGTAGCGTTCTTTGTGGGGTCGCAGCGCCAGTAGACCTCTTATGACATACAGCGGGCTTCTCCAACACTTACTCCATACCGCCGCGTTAATTTTAGAAGCGTTTATTTCACTTGTTGAGCACTGTATTCATCAGTGTTGCTGTCATGCTCGGGGAGCAACCCTAGTTGCTTAATCAAGTTCTAACACCAGCCATATGTTTTCTGTCTTTCCTTCTCCCATAGCATAATATTGAGCAGAACAAGAAAGCATGCGGGGCGTTGTTCAAGTATTTAATTCAAAGTGGACGAAGCCTAAATAGAATAGCGCGTGTGGTTCGTAAACGCGGGGAATTGCTCTCTTTCTCAACTTTCATATTAAATATTACGTATGTTTTTACACTTACATATAATACTGCAAGTATTAGGAAGTATTCGGTAAAGGAAGATTGGTGGTGATCAGCGTCGGGGTGGTTTGTCTAATGTCCTTGTGCATCCATGCTTACGTTCTTACAATTTTCCGTGTAATTCCCAGCGCCACACACGTTTTTATTGCGGTAGCATTTATATGGACAGTCTCGGCTGGTTTTTGCCGTCCCCGTCGCCGCCGTCATGCACCGTATATGTATAAGTATGTATATAAGTCCCAAGGAAAAATAATTAAGAAAAAAATCACAGTTTCATCGCAAGGGCGAAGCAATGAATGCGATATCAACAAATTGTAGTGTTACACGAAGTGACGCTGGCAGCGGTTTTGCATCCGATCTCGCTTAACTATAAAGCGCTGGGGTAACAGAATACGGCCGCTTCAGGGAGAGATGCTCCCCGCAAAGTCACTTCGCTTTGAGAGCGCAGCACGTAGAAGGGTATACGAGCCGCCCGCTGTGATAGCTTTCGAGATAGCGCGCGCGACAGCACCGCGCCCTAAGATTCAATGTTCACTCTGGGAATGGTCAAGAAGTCAATTCCAATCCTGTAATTCCTCGACGTGGGAAAGGCATCTTGGTAGTTTTATCAAGATGCCGTTTTATCAAGATAGTTTTATCAATGAACACCCCATATAGATGATGTCATCAGATTAATTAATAACTGCAAAAGTACGCAAAACACATTAACAAGGTCGAGGGATAGTAGCTTGGTGACATATCTCGTGCAGTACAACCACCCTACTAATTCCCATATAGGGAGTTCTCCCGCTACCTATAGTATTTGTATGGTCAGCATGTTTGAACCAATGGTGGTGCTTTAATATTGTTTAAGCTTAAATATGTTAATGCTAAAATGACGACATAGCGTATGATTATACTGACAAAAGTAGTGCTCAAGAAGACTAAGCAGTTTTGCGACGCGTCTGGAGCGGTCGTGAATATGGAGAAAACTAAGATTTGGTTAATGGGGAAAAAAACCCTCTTGATCTGCTGGCAATAGTTGGAACAGTGCACCGCTTGACACCATCTGCCTTTGTATCCAATACGAAACACTGGGCGGCACTGCTCGTCAGCACTCACGCTTGTCAAGAGCGCCTCGCAAGCACGGATGGGGTGAGGAGAACTTTCAGTGTTCGCCTGTGCATAGGTATGCCATGTCTTCCTTGTCGCAAAGGTTATTTATGTGTTTCAGCTACTAAACTGCTCGTGAGATAAAGATCAGGCTGTGCATAGATATTCGCCACTTTCCTGTGGGGGTTTCAGGGGGAGCCAACACGCAGGGCTAATTTCTTTCTGAATATGGTATCTGCTGGAATAATGCATTCGTTTGTACACTAACTTATGCCTCGGTTTGCAGTAGGCGCATTGCTTATAAATGTACCGTGCTTGTAATCTGCCAAGCATTTAAAAAATACTGCTTCATTGTTAATTTCGAGGCTCTGACATACTAATGTTTGAAATTTGAAAAACAACACGTAGACGAAAACGAGTTCTATTTTCGGAAAAAGACGTAATTCTATTCCCATTCCATTTCGTTCAAAATGCGCTTTATTCCATTTTCATTCCATTGCTCCAAGTGTTGTTTCCGTTCCATTCTGGTCGCGAAAATGTGGAATGATTCCGGAGCCATTCCAATTCTGGTGGCGCAACTCCGCAACACTGGTGTGAAGCATTAAACCATATACTCTTTGGGCTATTAGCATTGTGTGATGACTGCTTGTTATTTCACTCTTCTGCCACGCTATATTGCATATGTTAACACGATTCATTGGACGACATGCCGCCTGTATAGAGTATTCTTGCGAAGGAGTTACACGCATCAGCGTGGCACTGTGGTGAAAGACCCGACCGCCACGCAGAGGGCACGGGTTAAAATCCCATCCGATCCTAGATATTTCATTCTCGTTTAATTTTTCTTATATCACGCAATAGCCGTCACGGACACCGGCGGCGGCGGGCAACTATGGCGCCAATATCAGCTGTTGTGATATCATAACAGCTTTCGCTGTAACAAACTGCAGCGCCGACAATGCCCTCTCCAATTTGGCCTGCGTGAAAGGCGCGCAAAAGTCCACTTGCGTTATTATAAACATCTCTGGTTGCCACAAGCTGCCTTCGTTTTTCGCAAAATTACAAGATATCTTTGCTTTGGAATTCCTGCCTGAGGTACGCACTAAAACTATACCCTGAGATATGCTCACATTGCATGAGCTCAGTCGTTCTGGATTGCGAAGTTTTCCCGTGAACCGAAAAACGATTGAAAAAAGTTTGGTTTTACTCCGGAAAGAAATAAAGTTTTGGTTACGTTTTCGTTCCGGTGAAAAATATTGTTTTTTTTCGTTTTTGGTTTTCGGCATTCGTTCCGTTCCGAGATAATGGTTCAGAGCACGTCTTTGCTTCAGACCCGGGGACTTTACCCGCGGTCACAATGTGAACGAAGTCGTAAATGACGAAAATTGCGGCTTCTACCCTACTCCTGGCCAAAATGGAAAAAAATATTGGATTTGCGTATGCACCACTAAAATGAAAACGCATTGCTTTAATCGACGCTTGCTTAATGTTTTCTTGGTACTTTTGATAATTCAGCATTCCATTAACAGAATTTTTTTTCGGGTCCCGTGATATCTGAATGAACGAGCTTCTAAGTAGAGAGCAACGCCACCTAATATACAGCGCCTAACTGTTCAGTTGAGTTCACTTCAATTATTATATGAAGCTTAATAATTTTTGTGTGACATACGTAGACGATCGCATTCAAAAATTTCGCTCTTAGGATTTTCACGTCATCTTATACTGCTTCATCCATTTCTATGCAGTACGATGAGGAACGAAAGAAATGGGTCGAATTATCAGTGGCCTAGGTACTATACTGCGAGAAAAGGAACCATTTAAAATGTGTTGTGTGCTGTCCGCGTGTCCATATTTCCCCGTAAAGAATAAGTATTGTTAAAAAAATAAAAGAAAAGATCGTTTTGCATTCCTAGGGGAGAGCGTTAACCTGAGTTTTCATCTTCTTCATACCACTTATCAGCTTTCGAGGTCGTGGACTTGCTATCCGATGCATTAGGCAGGTAAGAATTTGGCCTGCCTTATATCACTGCCACTCGCTGCTTTCACTTTCGGTGGCCTGAACGATGTTACGAATGACAGCCTTTGCAAAGGAGGAAGCTCAGCATAGGCATCTTCGGTTCCCTGTTTCGAAACTGTGGAGAGCTTCTGCTTTAGAGCCAGGACTTCCTCATTTTTCTTCCTTTTTGCGGCTGCCACGCGAGCCACTTGCTGTGAGAGGTGCTGAAACTTTCTTGATTCTGCTTTTCATTTTCTTTGCAGGCTTTTTAGATCGCATTTGTCTTCGTAGGCACAAACAGAGAAAGCAAATGGACCGCTTTGTAAACACTGTGAAGAGTTTCCGGCGAACATCAGCAGTTCTGGGCCCATTCTCGGCTGATCTTATGCCTTCACATATGTTCAGGCTGTATGTCTCATGTAACACACATTTCAAATCGGCGACAGTGATCAGAGTACAAAACATCTTATGCACTTCCTTGTAGCCCCTAATAGCGCAGCTGCCACCTCTTTCAACAATTAAGTTGTTTTTTTTTGTAAACGCAGTTCCTCTGCCACAAGCTTTCTGCTGCGGAAAGCACCGCACATTATCCCTGACATGGCGACATTGAGGAACTGGCGGCGCAAATGCGCGGAAAGGAATGAGAGTATCGTCTCTTCGTTGAGCAAGAACGGAGTAGTTGATGTGATGTGTGAGATGGGCGGAGATGCGTCGTCGCAAGCTCACTCGACCGAGTCAATGACGGCACGCTTTCATGTTCTGGAATGAGGAAGTCTTCTCTGCCCGCCTTTTCCGCGACCTCCTTGTCCTTGTGGTCTCTTTTAGCTTCGTGGTGCACTCTGGCAGACCGGAATAAAGGCCAGGCGATGCCATTGGCACTAGCGCCTATATTCCAGGTGGCAGAAGAGCTTGCATTTCCATTTATAATGTGCTAATAACTTTACAATATCGTCAGCCTCGAAATGTCGCTAACGCACATTGGATTTGTGAGTGTTGCCCACACGTCTTTGCGACGCAGCATATCTGTGTCGAGTCTTTATTCAGACATGCATACAAAAAATGCATTGCCGAGG
>NC_051183.1:100613189-100655253 GCF_013339695.2 Rhipicephalus sanguineus
TTTGCAAAATTTATCATAATGAAAAGACTCTTGACGTAACAATCAAACAAGCAGGAAAGAAATCAACACCAACAACAGAAACTCTATGAGTATTGTTCTTAAAAACAATGCTGCCCTGATTTTCCACGACAGCTAGGGCACAGCATTGTTGAACGGCGTAGGCGTCGTCGTCCAAATAAAAGACTCATGCTGCTTGTTCATAGCTGCGCTGTAGATTCTTGACTCGATGTTTCCGGCGGTTGACGTGAAATTCGGCGTGCATGTTTCTCGGTAGGCGTTTCATGATGCACGTTGAGAGAAAGTTGACGTCGCTTGTTCTCATTCAACGGTGGAGTCCAGTGGAGTTGTCTCATGATGCCACGGCCAGCTTCAGTGGAGGTGAGCCTGCGGCATTTTGATGGTATATGTGACTCAGTTAATTTACATAAATATGCTCCTTTCGTACGGCTTTAAGACGGAACAAACCTGCTTAGGAATATTACGTTCAGCATTCTGGGTGCTATCTTCAGCATTTATTAGAGTTTTCTGCACCAAAAGGGCGCACATATGACCCAAAAGAACAAAAAAAATTGCGCACCACCATAGAACGCTGTCGCCCGTCCGCAGAAGCAAAAAAATAAAAGAGCCTGCCGTGCGCAGCGCACGCAGCCACTGCGGAAGGAGAATCGAGGAGAGAGAGAGCATGCACACTGACTCGGTTTGTATTCCCCAGGGTGAGAGAAGAATGTCGCCACTTTCAAATATTTAGAGGTTTCACAAGCCCCTCTCCACCCAGTCTGTTTGCCTACGCAGCACAGAGAAGGAAATAAGAGGAGGAGGTCACGATCTCACTGTATTGGCTGTTACGTGTCACGCCACCAAGTCGCACGCTCCTGCGGCCAATGACAACATACGTTGTGACCGTTGGGAACTGCTGGGTTTGCAGTCGGCTGAGTGACGGCAAGCCCACCTCAGTTGTGTGGTTGCGTGAGCTGTTAGTAAGCGTGGTGCGCGGCATTGTCTTTTGTGTCTCGTGTGGCCGGAGAAAAGAAGACGACTAACACGGTGGCTACTTCTGAGAAGCGTAGCGCTGCTCTGTGCTGCTTCCGCGAGAGAACAGTGTGGAATGCGCTGTGAATTGTTGCAATGCCCACGACCGCTTTTCCTGTGTACAAGCTGTATTTGCAAGTGTATGCAAGCAGCTGCAGCGTCGTTCATGTTGAACGTTCAGTTCCTGCCTTTTTATGTTTGTTTTGACGTGGAGGTTCCTGCAGTGGTTATTTTATAAGGAATTATGGGCCCTGCTTGGAAGTTATGTCGGCTTTCAGTGGATTGAATCAAAGAAGACGGGCGCGGAACTCGGGATATTAGATGTCTTCTGTGATTTCAATGCGTGTGCTGCGCCGTTGATTATTCAAGCGCGGAGGCCAACTTGTGAGTATTCCAACTTGAACGAACCCACAGGGGCTGGTTCAGACTTGCGTCTTGGTAAAAAAAAAACAAAGGGGGAGGGGTGGCGAAATTCGATCGACTTTTTGGTCACGGTGCGTGTTTTCTTTCTCTTTTTTGCTGCTACTTACTCGGCCCTTATGGCGGGGAAATATGTTCGGGACACATCGTATTTCACCGCTCCCGTGCTACCACCGTGCTTTACCTATATTTTAGTGATTGAAATTTTCTACGTTTACTAATGCCCCGTTCTCCCCAGCAGTATATAATGCATGTCGTGGGAAAAATAGACCTGGCGCTGTGGCTGTCTAATATTTGCTCTCCGGAAGGCGTGACCGTTACTTGCGCCTACGCAAGATTAAGAAAAATGTGAAGGATGCAGTCACGGCATTGTTAGCTCTGCTCTGATTAGTACAGCATCTCAAAACTGCTCGTTTATTCTGGTGACGGCTTCCATCCTGCATTAGCCTTGCATTCAATCAGCTTTTGTTTGTGTTGCCAGCTTCGTGCTCTCTTGCACGGTCTAAAGAAGTCGCGTCGGGGTAATTGCTCTACTGGAATGGTTGTGAACGGTAGTCTGATTCAGGGTTCTTTATTATCACGTTCAACAAGCTTAATCCCGCTTGTACGCTTTGTTAACACTATGGTCTATGAGGTTATGCGTGTGAAGATAATGGTAGGACTATTCGGTTTTCCTTAGTATTATTCGAGGCCCACGAAATTATTCGGTACTCACCATGATCGGCAAACTGTTGCAAATGTAATAATCTGTCTGATAACATTTCTGTGAATCTATTTTATTCCCTGGCCTGATGCCACTGCACGGAACCGTCGCATGTAACCGTCGTGAACTAAGAATTTTCAGTGAGTTGCCGTTCCGAAAGCGATGGTTATGTTCGGCTTATAGGAAAGTACACTTCAGCATTTTCACAAACGATTACATTGTGACTTAGAGATAGAATGCCGTGTCGAATCCCGGTGGATTGCACGATGGAGAACGCAAGTCCGCTAGCCAAGGCTGACATTGTTTTCAGTAAGTGGAATGCCATTATGGTTCCCTTCCTTGTTTACACACACGCCTGGGTAAGTATGCGTAGCCAGTGTGCACAAAATGCTCATGAGAGCAGGTTGGGCAGCATTGATGATTTGAAGGCGAGCTTATCTCCTCTACTAAAAAGCGCTGGCTAATTACTAGTACAATACCATGTTAGCGCTAGTAATTTGGCATGGCTTCATCGGAGACGCACTCAAGTTATTGTAGCATGTTTATTTGTCGTTAGCAGGTGGTGGTTTTAACGAGTATTTCTTTCCGAAAAACTTGTTTTGGGCATGCTTTACGTGTTATTGCACAATAAAACCTGATTCCTTGGTTTGAAAAATGTCGATTGTTTGGATTGCTCGGTGTATGACAGGGACGCGGTCGTACGCTCTGAAACGCTTGTGCTGAATGGCCTCAACCGCATAGCATTGCGTCTGAAAATACGCTTTTCATTACGTATCTGTGACCTAACGACAAGCTGTACAAGCATAATGCAGTATAAACAATTCGCTTTGCTTACCTTTTCTTCACAAATTCGTAAACGTGGGTACCGCTGAAGCTGGAGAGTGAGAAGAATGGCGTCGCGGTGGTGCAGGTGATCCAGGTATGGTCAGGCCTAACAATGAAGCGTACGGATGCGCCGTAGTCATGGCAACCGCCGTTTTAAAGTACGAAGAACTATTCCGCTGACTAAGCATTTTAAAATATTGCTTTTAACGCATAAGTTATTTAATAGCAGCGTAGTGATCAATCGCTTCTAGTTCAGATTTTGTGGTTGCGCCACCTAGCATGCGGCATGAACCCTACATACCTGGGCCGCGGAAGGCGGCCATTGACCACTCTTTATGTTCTCTATGTTACTCTATGGACGACATTCGTTGACGTAAAAACGCCTCACAGGTACGCCTTTGCATGGAGCCAAGACGTGCACACGTAAGCCAACTATCCCTTAGCAGGCAGCCTCCGCAAGGGTACAGAGTTCTTACGTCGTTCATTTCGTATACGTTTCTTCAAATTCTATACAAGCAGAATTGTTTGGTAGGATACAGTAGTGTATTGCACTTGGAACAAGTCTTATAAAAGAATAATTCAGAAAGTTAATCATGGTGTCGAAGACGACGTTCGAAGTCATCGGTGATTAGAAATACGGTGTCATCGTCCGGCTCACTGCTTTGCAATCAATGCTTATCAAATTTGGGGAATTCCCTTATGTGGACTGCTGTGTCGATTTGGTTGGTTGGTAACAACTTTATTCATGGTCCGGCAGAGCTTTCGCCGACTGGGCTTTAGGTCTCCCACGTGGGGACGTCGAGGCCTTGCCTCACCGCCGCCTCGCGGGCCTGCTGGACAGCCCAAAGTTGGTCGCCGAGGCTGGGGCTGCGCAAGGCAGCGGCCCACCGCGGCGGAAGGGTTCCGGACTTAGCACCTTCCGGATTTTTGTCACAGTCCCAGAGCATGTGATTTAATGTGGCGACCTCAGTGTGGCAGACCTTGCATATATTTGTCGGGTATGTAGTCGGGTAGAGCCTGTTACACTGTGCGGGGTTGGGGTACGTGTACGTCTGCAGTTGTCTGAGGGCCGCCGCCTGCGTCCTGTTCAGCTTGTCGCTGGGCGGAGGAAAGGTTCGGCGGGCCAGGCAGAAGGCCTTGGTAATTTCATTATAGCTGGTCAAGCGGTCTTTGGTGTTGCCCCATAGACGACGGTCGCCGGTGCGGTATATGAGCTCGCGCGCCTTGGCGTGTGCCGTCTCGTTTAGGTTGCGTTGAGTCTCTGATACCTCTCCCATGTGAGCCGGAAACCAGATGAGCCTGGTTTGACAATCTACCGCTCGATGGAGTTGGCTATTGCGTAGGATTCGGGCCGCTCTGCTGTGTCGACGCAACGAAGAAATTTCAGGATATGAGATATATACAACTTGGCTATAAAATAGTTCGCACATGTGAAGAAGCCCATGCGCCTTTGCCCGGTAACACTGTTAATACTGTGCTGGCTCTGCATCTCGCTGTTGTCTTTCTGGCTGCGCATCATGCAGTTTCCCCATTCCGTCCCGTAGCATTATTTGTGTGGTTTCAGTGCCAGTAGATCTCTTATCAGAAACAATGGACTTCTCCAGCATTTACTCCATGCCACCGCGTTCATTTCTGTAGCGTTTATTTTACTTGTTAAGCGCTGTATTCATCAGTGTTACTTTACTGCTCGGGAAGCAACCTTAGCTGCTTATTGAAGTTCCAACACCAGCCACATCCTTTTAGTATTTCCTTCTCCCTAGCATAATATCGATCCAAAAAAGAAAGCATGCAGGGCGTTGGTGAAGTATTTATTCAAGTGGACGAAGTGTAAATGGAGTAGCTCGTGTGGCTCGCAAACGCTTGTTTGCTTTCGTGAACAATTGTTTGCTTCATGAACACTCATTAATTATGAAGTAATTGGATGTTTACATATAAAACTGCAAATATTAGGCAGCCTTTGGCAAATAAAGATGGTGGCGAGGAGCGTAGGGGGCGCATTTTTATATGTCCTTGTGCGTCCATACTTACGTTCTTAAAATTTTCCCGTGTTATTCGCAGTTCCACGAACGCTTTTTTTTTGCTTATAAGGTGTTGGTTTCACATGCTTAGCTATAGCGTCCTTTCGGGATTTTGGGCCAGCCTTTAGCCCGACAGTGCATCCGTAGTCGTGAAATGTGGGCAGCATTAGGGCAGAAAACACAGTATATCGGGACACCTTCTGTTATCGCCAACTAAGCACGTACATACTGATTGGGCTGCACATGAAGTCTCGCGCTATACCATCTCGTATTTGTGGACACGCACATTTGTGAAAGCGTGTTTGATGACTCACCGTCTGGTTGACACTGGCTTGTATGAATGACAGAAGGTACACAATTGGATGCAGCCCTAAAACAGACAGCGGCCTCTCGAATGAGGCTTTTCTCCGATTAATCCTTATCGATACCATTACTCAAAAGGAATCAAGTGCTGCGAAGGCTGTCATCATTCAGTGGCTTATGGAGGTCCGCAGAGACAGTACTAATCAGATGGAAGATCCAAGCTGCGGCTACAAATTTGACTTCACCATGAACTTTATGCGGGAAGTTCGCATGTCAGCACGTTTCTCGATGCCAAACAGGTCCTGTTCATTAATTGTACCGTGCGTCAAGCCTTCATCCCGCGGCGCATAGCAAACTTGTTCCAATTCTCCTGAGTGCCAGTGGGGAATGTGAGCGCCCCAGGTAACCTAAAAGAACGAGAGATGTAAGTCACCGAAGTGTTCGGAAAACAATGCCAACAACAAGAACAGACAGTTTTCAATGAGTTACAGTCCACTTGTCGCGACACTTGTCGGAACTTCGTCGCCGAGATTTTACGTAGAGTTCCTGGTACATTAAAATTTCATCACCTATATATTGATTATGCTTTATGATGGTGTAATGGCGACAGCGTACTTCGTCACTCGCGTTGTTTGCAATACTACCGGTGACGACTACAGGAACGCTGACAGCCAGGTAGTCAGCGCAGTTATGTACGGCAGTGGCTGGGCTTCAAACAACGCGCTTCTGGCCAGCCTATCCTGGATGTACACCTGGGCATGCGCGAGTCATTACCGTTCCCCGAGAAGGAACTGTGCGAAGTTGCTGCATCGCTCGCCAATAGAAGGTTTGGTGAAGTGGGCTACTAGACAGCGAGTTTACCATGTCAATTAGAAAAGACACAATTCCAGAAAGGTTGTGCACTGTACTTGTGCGTAGATTAAGGAAGAGCGTTCTCGTGGCTCGCTGCATAGGAACCTTTCTTGCCCCTTTCGAAACTTCTTGACGTGGGCCTCCACTGTACACTGCTTTGCACGGTTGAACACTCGAAACACTATCGCACAGACTGCGGTAAAACGTTTTAAGAGCCAAGCTATTTAGCAAATCAGTCCTTGTCTCTCGTTGTATTCGGACGTAACCTTCATTGTCTTCGTCCACTGAGAGCATGATAATTGTACCAAGCAGTTAGGCAAATGTTCGCTCAGCTTCTACACCTAATCATAGCAGGACATTTTTTTTTGTGGAGACCATAGTAACTCTGGAAACAGCCTGCGTTATTTGGCAGCAGTGCATGCAACTTTGAATGCCATTCTAGAGAGTTGTTTTGAGCACTTTATTCACAATGCAAACCCAGTGAAACATATTTCACATTGTGTGATAAATGCACGATTCTCGCAGGTGCTGTACAAGCACTCTATTTACGTAGTAATGCAAAAGACGACAGGAAGGGGGAGATGGAAGCTTGAGATGAAAAAAGTTCGTAAACAGGTGGTGGGTGCTCGAGCCGATGTTTCGAGAAATAGACCTTTCGTCTTCAAGGCTGGAACTGATATTCCTAGCGCGTGTGTGTGTATGCTTCGTACCCTCTCCTCCAATACTAAACAAAGGAAAAGGGGAGGGATACTGCCGTTCTTTTATTGCCACTGACAGAATATGTCGAAGCACGGTGAATGTCCTCTACTTTGCTTAAGAGCCCATAGCACTAATTGGAGACATCCGGTGGAAGTACAAGCACCACCACTTTCCACGAGGGAAACATGCACCATGCATTAGGTTTAAAAGCGGAGCCATGACTCGGGCGAGCTAAGGTTTTGCCGCCGCTGCACCATGGTACATAACGCATTTCCTCATTCACTGCGGCACTAACTACTTACACAACGGTGACGTCACTGTGGAGGCGCTCAACACTCGGGTAAACGATTTGCGGAATAACAGACCAGGAGCTAAGCTCACCCTCACAGCAGTTCTGCCTAGGATCATAAACAAACACCCATAACCCATTGCACAACCACGCACACTCCTAGATCATGCACGAGGATGTCATCGTGTATGTCATGCACCATGCTGAAATTCACCAGGACACTGACATTCTGCTCGCTCGGGAGAGAATACACCCTCATTTTTCAGGCGTCAAAGTAATTTGAAAGACCATCAAGTACAGAATTAGGAATGAATTTAACCAAACGCAGCCGATGACAGAATCTAATGGACCGTCCCACGAACTGGAAGAATAAGCTCGAACACGCTCGAGCAACGAGCACAAGCTGCAGCACACGCCCACACGCCCCACCGTATCTAAGACAAGAACCGTCTACCCAGACGATGGACCTGATAATAACACCAGTAAGAGATCTCATTAAACAAGCAGAGACAACAAATTCACGGACTTCCCTAACAAAGACAGCTGCGAACGCTAGCAAAGAAGCAGATATAGAAACACGCATTAGGTCCGACCTCGCCACCAGCACAAAGAGTAATGAGAAAACACCGACTTCAAACGTTGTGCCTCGGAGGTCTGCCTGACTCAAATAGAAATGATCAACAAATACCTAGGCCAGTACAGGCAACCGTAAATCTCAGTCTTTTCTAGAACAGCGAGCTAGAACAGCCAAGCTGCGGCGTAAAATCTGTGGGCGTGCCAGAAAGCTATCATCATGAACGGGTATGTGCCATATAACTTGGACAAATGCCACAACTCACCGCTACGGCTTGGCTTGTAGTAACCTTGAGAAAGAAAGAAAGAAAGAAAGAAGGAAAGAAAGAAAGAAAGATGCAAAGAGAGAGACGAAAATAAACATAAAGATAAAGAGAGAAATTCCTGCCTGAAAAAAAAAAATTCTTTACGAGGCGCGATTCTAGACCGCGTACCCTAGATCCAAAGGCGAGCATCCTAACCACTCCGCTATCCAGGGTCGTTAGCAGAGCATTTCATGACCTTTTATAGTATAGTGTAACAAGGATGGGGGAAAGAGACGTGAGCGTTAGGAGGAGAGATGGGATGGTGAGCAGAAGGTGAATGAGAAGCGGAGAGAGTAAAGCGTAGCACGGAAATATTGAGAAAGAGAGAAATAGAGAGAAAGAAATGCAGAAAGAAAAACATCCAGCCAGCGCCACTTCGCGAACACTGCCCCAACAGCGAAGTTTATGCCCCCGCTTCATCAGGCTCTGTGGCACTTCCATGATTTTCAAGCATTGCCTTCATTGGCGCTTAGCTTTGGACTATCTTGCGCGAACGTCGCGGATGGATCGGCGACGACATGCCTCTTATTGCGTCAGACACTCACGTCTGGTGGCTTATTTATCGGGAGAGCGAGAAATGTTTCCCATTCTGAAAGCGCGAACTCCTGAACACTGACAGCGCTATTCTATTCTCCACTGCGCCTAACTGTCACCCCATCGTGGCGCGTTTCTCGAAAGTTCGCCCCTTCTCGAAAGTTCACCCCTCCACTTGAAGGAAGGACTACTAAGAAGAGGCCGTTACGTCACATTTTTTGAAGCCAGAAGTGGGGTAGGGTAGAGCGCTCCTCCTCGCATGGTTGGTTGCTCGCTAACGCATGCGCAACTGGCGCCGTGGTAAGCGAGAAGCGAGGCGAGCGCCGCACAGGCGACCTCGGTCGCGCCGGGCCTCCGCCAGCTGCCAGACGAGCCTGAAAAGTGAACCTTTCGCGCCTATCAAGAACAAACCTGCCGCAATGCTCACTTGTAGCGTGCCTCGGTGCCACTCGCTGCTTCAAAACGGCATCAATCTTCCATCTTGAAACTTCCATTTTTTCACTGCCTGTTTAATCAGCTGAACGGAAGAAATCAGCGGTGCAACTCCGCAGGATAATTGTAGCGGACAACTTTGTTTTTTCTTCATGAACGGTAAGTTCGGGGCATGCAATACAATGCATCAGTGACATCTGAATTGGTCTTGCTGCGCAGGAGAATGATGCGCCTCCGAATTATCTTTTGACCGTGTGAGTCATTACGCGTTCAAACGAATGAAGTGCATTGCACTTGAGCCAAGCTGTAGCTCGACGGGTCCGTCGACTGCGACCACATGGAAAAAAAAACTTGGCCGCAGATAAAGTTCCCGAGCACAAAACATGAACAGGATGCGAACAATTCACACAGCTTCGCAAATCGCGTTACTTTGTCAAATACTATTGGGTAAGCACGTCTTTCATTCTTGACGCAGGGATGTTCGTTGAGCACACAGAGACACTGCTTTCCAATCGTTTATTGTTACCGTTGTACACTGGAACGGGTCACCGCAACATGTCGCAATAAGAGCCGTCTTCGCTGTCGTTCTCGTCTTGGAATTCTACCCTTCCAACGCTGAGGGACGTAAAAACACAGTGCCCAAGGAGAACTTCAAAGCTGCGCCGCCAACCATTTTCGGAGAAGCTGTCGCGGACTTTGAAATCAAACGCTTTCTACGGCATGCAAAATGAACTAAACAAGCAAGCGTTCAGACTAAGTCTCATTGTAGGCCTCCAACACCTCGCATCATCTGCAAAATGCAACGACTGCATAAAAATGCGAATTCCCAGCTCCAGCCAGCTCAGTCAACAATGCGGTCGTATTGGTTGTGGTGCAGACGAAGGCTTGACCAATGAATCCAAGGAAGCTCTTGCCAAGGAAGCTCTTGCGAAAGCTCGTCACTTCGGCCACACTTTTTGCAATGCAGCTCTGCGAGCGAGGGCTTCTGCTCAGTTTTTTCCTTCCTCCATGCCTCTCAACATTTTCATCCCACGCCGCTCGAGCATGGCGCAGCCCTCCCCTTCATACCAAGCCTCACTCTCCCTACACTGTGAGTCCACGTGATCACGGCTGCGCCGACCACGGACAAGAAAGCGTCGACAAAGAACAGCTTCGCTTTTAAATGAAGGAGAGACAGAGATAACGTCAATGACACAGAAAGTAAAGAGAGAAAGAAAGGTAGAAAGGAAGGGGAAGCAAGAATGGCGTCGCCTAGCGACCACATACCGCACCACCTGGCCAAGCCACGCAGGTGGAGTAGCTAAGCCACGCCCACCAAATTGTAGCATATTGTGCAACCTACGCTCTATAGTGCATAGCCTTGCTGCGCCCGATCGTTTCCGGAGTGTTAGGGCCCGTACTAAGAATGTGCGCACTCCAGGGGAGAAAGCCGCGCATCTCGAAGCTAGAGGTGTCGATCAATGGCAGAGTTGTACGCAACGCGTTACAAGTAATTGATTACTTGTAGTCAATTACATTTTTGTAAGATTTTGTAACCTAATGGAGTACTTTTTCGAAACTGTGGCGTTCTTCATAATTGAATTATGTTTTGTTGTAGTTGATTAACGGTAATAATTGCTCGTTTTTTTTTTTCAAGATCAAGTTTAACCAGTCTTCTTCGGCAATTCTCACCAGCCACGGTGGTCTAGTGTTTAATGCGCTCGACCTGTAGGTCGCGGGATTGAATTCCGGCCGCCGCGGCCGCGTTTTCGATGGAGGCAAAAATGCTTGAGGCCCATGTACTTAGATTTAAGTACATGTTCAAAAGCCTCAGGTTGTTGAAATTACCGCAGGCGGCCACTACGGCGTCTCTCATAATCATATGGTGGTTTGAGGACATTCAACCCCAACAGTTATCATCATCGTCATGATAATCATCATCATTATTATTATTATTATTATTATTATTATTATTATTATTATTATTATTATTATTATTATTATTATTATTAATACAGCACGGCTCATTCCAAAACACATGCGACTGCACTATTTCACCTTTTTCTTGGCCTAACCCAAGCGCAAACAGCGCGATGCGTTGCGTTTAGAAACATGCACACGAGCATCAAAGCACGGCGCAACTAGGAGTTGCTGCGCAATTTGTTTCTACGTTATAATACCGACCTTCCCTCCTACGCATGCATTCAGAGAGTGTTCAGTGTAGCAGTTGACCTTTCAACGAGAAAAGGGGGAAGGTTAGGTGACGACAGCTTTAAAAAACAACGTCTGTTGAAAGCTGGCAACGTGTAGCAGTATTTCACAGAAGCCAGAGTAAGCCTCCCAGCCTTCTGTCCACCATGCAAGCCGCAGTAGTCCGTTGTAGTTTGAGTGAGCTTTTGTTACTCTGTAAAGGGAATTGAAATTTGGACGAAGGTAACGCAAAAGTAATCGATCGCATTTCTGTAATTACTCTGTTGCCTTTCTGGGGCTGTAATTGAGCACTATAATCTGCTATATATTAAACAAAATATTTGTGCTTGTAATCGGTTACTTCTTACCTGTAACGCCTAGAAGTCTGATCGACGGCATATACGAGTGGCGACGGGCCCGCGTTTCGCTGTGCTAAGCTTTGTTCGAATTGCAAATTGTGCAAAGTGCAAATTGCTCTTATATTTATTAGTGGTCCACAGCGCTGCAAACAAATGCATTAATGTTTACTCTATATATGTGTGCTCAATAACGAGTGGTCGTCCCTCGCACCAGATCGTCACATCGATATGAATCAAGACCAGACGTATAACTGCGTTTGACTCTCTCATGCCAGATGAGTACATGGATATTCCACTATCTCACAGAAAGGCGGAGTATAAAGCACATTTCTGTCTCCTTTCATACAGAGTGAACACTGCATTTTACTCCACCCAACGCTTTGCGACAGTAAATAATGCGCTGAAGAATAACTCGGCTTTTTTACTCTTACGATACCCTTACCCCTATAAAAGCCTATGTTTCAAGAGGTTCCAATCTGCCTGGTATAGTAAGCGTCGCCGCAGTAGTGATTAGAGCTTCGGGTTACGGCACTGGTGGCTCTCAGTTCAAATACCGCCGTCGGAACACCATTTCCTATATTTTTTATCTCACTAATGTGAGCTGCATTGACGTCACTCGTGTTCCACGCGTGTGTGACGACACTGGGTAGGTATGACATCGGGGCTTCGTTGGATGAAATCCCTTGACCACAGTCTCGTACAGCTTCGCTATATATTCATTGGCTGTTTTGAACAACGTAATGGGCGACGTCACTTGTTCGCCGAAGAATCCTTTTGTGCTGAATATATATCTAGAGGTACTCATGGGTTATATCAACCGAATAACCGGTAATGGCATCTCCTGGACTTGCGTGAAGGGCTTCGATCGACGGTCCTCGTCCTGATATCCACCCCATTTCGTCATCCGACCGGGGTATAAACTAATATATAAACCAACAACATGCACAATGTGCATGACGATGTATATACACAATATATATGACTTGGTGAACATGTCAGCAAATATGTACAGCAGATGTTACGGTACACGCAATTTACATAATTTACAGTGTTATCTCGAAATATGTACGTACAAGAGCGTACACGCTTACAGGAACATGCACACACAGAAATAATGAATTCGAACACATTATATGCATTAATAAATCACTGTGGGATAACCTAGCTACAAGAACCAGGTCAGATGAAAAACTAGTCGCACACGTTCACTAACTACCGACAGGAAGCGGCACGACCACTGCCGAAGAAATTCCTCTTCCCTAAGGAAGAAATATTCCTCCGACAAAAAGGACAGTAGTTTGGAGTACAACCGTTCCGGAATCGGAAACAGAGCACGAAGACGGTGACCCGCACCAATTAGAAGGCGTGCAAAGCGACTACGCGACCAACGACCAGATGTGACACAACGATTAACGCCTAGGCCACGTAAACCAGTGTTAACGGTTCTCCAAAGTACCCTTGCAATTAAACATTGCTGCAGCACATGCTGGTTGGACTCTTGTAGCGGACAGTTCAGAGAAGTGGAAGATGGGACCATGCCCCACGTGTGCAGTCCGTCTCGTGTTGGGAGCGCTCTCCATCCCAGACGTCACATGAAGCCGCGAAGATGGCCAGGCAGGAATGATGGCGTTATCGCACTCCACGAACACTGCTGGAACGAGCTAGACGAGCTGGAGGAACCAAGGGGAGGAGCAGGGCCGCCGTTGTATCTAGAACACGGTTTTCTAGAATGTGTACATCGCTGAGAGCTTGCTGAGCGTGGCGATAAAACGCTACTGCCGTGGAGTAAAATGCAGGCACGTTAACTGCTTGCGCTAACAAATACCGTATATTAGTGCCTAAGAAATAGCAGCAAGATCACGTGCAGGACACTGAATATCATGTAGTAAGCGAAGCAAGAATTGCAGAGGATGCAGCCGGAAGCGAACAGACATGGATGAGAATGAGAATCCACCTCTGTTGCGTGGTTTATCAAGCGCCGCTCGGCAAACACGCTCAGTTCCACCTGACGAGAAAAAAGAGCCAACAAGGGATTGCAACAACCTGGCTATTCGGAACGCGGGCTGTCCGATATGCGAAATGTACCATACGCGGCCACCGAATACAGTCTGTCCTAAGTACCTTCTTTCCAACAGCGGTAAATCGTACTCTCGTGCTTCCCAGGCATGTTGTTTTACATCTTCGTGTACTAAAACCCACACGGAAGCTGATATGCCGTAGTCGGTATAGTGAAGCCCTAGAATGCGAATAGAGTCGTTTTCTACTAGAACTTTCGAATAGAAAGGCGCATTAGTGAAGCCTCCGGCATGTGTGACTATAGCGCAGTGGTTAAAATACCCGGCAGCTATCGTCGCCAACAGAGGGGACATGTGTTCTACTACCGTCAAGGGAAGGCATACGATCGCGTGCTCTTGGTGATGTATTTCCATGAGGGCAATACGTCATGAAAGTCTCCTCATGGACCCCTGCAGAAAACACATTCGCGTTAACAGAAAACATAGTCCGGCGTAGAACGCTCGCAAATTTCACACTGCGTGGCTGTGTAACCGAAACCGAAAGCACGGCCTGGTTGCGCACCGACCGGTTTCTCTCCGGCCATCCCCATCGCCGCGCTCTCCATCAAAAAAATGTAATGCGCGTCGCGCACCCGTCTACCGCTAGAGGGCGTGTTAACCGATGAATCTGGTGGCAGCGGAGACCGCTGTGGAAAGCAGAGCACACGCCATAACAGTGTGCACGCTGGTAATATTTCGCGTACAAGGAAGAATAAGGGCTCGTATCTTCCGAATGCACTGAAGGCAACTATTTTTTCCTGTCACTGGCCCAGTTTGTCACTGGCCCAGTTTACGAGGGAAAGCGCGGCAACTGCTCAATTTTTCTGACAGAGGTCATTGTAAGGACGTATCAATTGCTGTCACTAGTATTACATTTTCAATACAGTCCGCTTATTGTCGGCGCGAAATATCTCGATTTGAGAATATGAGGGTGTTCTATCATCCTTTCTTTCTCGAGCCTTGTATGGGTAGAAACTGGGCTAATATTTGCCGGTCAATAATATTCTGCTGATATCTTGATACATCGTTTTACTATTTGATCGCGTACGGATATTTATGAGGTGGTCAACACAATCATGGTTACGTAATAGACAGAAACGCTGAAGATAAATGATTGACCTGGTGCGATCATTGATGTAGGGTCATAAGTAAATTTGCCGGAATATTGTTGGAGGTTTGACTAGCCGACCTACATTTACTCCACGCGTCTTTCGCAGTGAAAGTGCCTCAGGAGGCATCGTCTCCTTTTTTGTCGTCTTTATTTTGCTTGCGTTTTGGTGGCACAACGGCAATATCAATATCATCTACGTTTACTGTACCCTCGATCGCATCCAAAGGGTCGCGCATCCAACAAAACGGCGTCCTTTTGAAGGAAAACTAATTATTCATCCAGGAAGACTACAAAAGAACGCGTAAATTGTGAGTGCTGCGGAACACCCAGCGTTTTATATCATGTACACCAAACTTTGAACACGTGTTGGATTCTTTCAGTAAAAGCTAAAGATTTCGATGTTTGTTTTTACAACGCCCAACGTATCACTAAACACCATGAAATTCACAATGTAAATGAGCGACCATAAATGAATAAAACACGCGCGTAACCTGCCCGGAGCCATCGCAGCACCGGCGACTTTCAATCTGGACGTATGGCCGCCGACTTCTACCTCCTCCCTGCCTCTTGCCGCTGCGGTGCGACAGGAGGTAGTCGGAAAGGGAAAATGGGGAAGCTCCGTGGGCGAAGGCAAAGCATGGTGCGCTATCGGAGCGCAGCTTTGGCGCCAAAAGAGGCGGCGTCGGCGACAGCGCGAGGAGAGTGCATGCCGAGTGCTGTTGCGGATTGCCATAGTTTCGTCGGCTCAGTTAACGTTCCTCTCCTGCTTGTGCTCGACATTATTTCTTTCTAACGCGCTCTTGCTGCGGCGTTTGCGCGATTACCTTTTGTGGATGCGAGGCCTGCGTTGTGCGAAAAGGAGAGCGAATTTCGGCTTCGCCACTGTAGACACACCGTGCTACATGTAAATCTGTTTTTCTGTTGATTGCGTCACGGGTATTAGTGGTGGTCCATCTGTGAATACGCCGGAGAGCTTTAAAAAGTTGATGTTACCGTTGATATTACCCGTACGTTGATGTTACCGGGACTATCATTCATTTCACTTTTAGTTATCCTTATCCATCGCCAGCGACCCCATACTCCTGGAATTCTGGAATTCCAGGAGAGTGGGGCGGAATTCTGGACATGCCCATAGGATGTGATAAAGCCTGGCTCTGATCTTACAATACTGGCATAGATTAGTTGGGTATAATTCAGGATACATGTGGGGCATGATGATGGAGTTCGTGTATGCCAGTGTTTGCAGCAGCCGCCATTGGCGGCTGCTGCTAAGTAATGTAACAGAATTTAGCGATGCTAAGTAATGTAACAGAATTTAGCGATCTGATCGCCTCATTCCCATACGGCCGCTAAAGAGCCCGTTCGGGTGGCTGTTTATTCTAAACCGGCCCGTAACGTGATTCCTAGAGCCACGTTGGGCGCCACTTCGTTTGGACTGACCTGCGGGTCACCTACGGGCGTGTGGGCAGGAAACAAGAGTATTTGTACGCATTTGTGTGCTTCATGAATTTTGCCAATATTTAGGATCTGCAATGCCTCGGAGGAAATTCTGCAGCTTGCGCAGTTTCGCACTGCGTTTGCGAGTCACTGAGGATATAGTAGGCATTTGTGTGGACTATGGCCATCGCGACAGCCACTTCCTCCGCCATATCTACGTGTCTGGTGGTAATTGGTGCGCTTGTTTTACGTTGTTCTGTGTGGTCTACAACTGCAGCGACTAAGTGGTGACGTTCCCGATAGCGTGCTGCACCGACAAAGACCGCTTCGTGGTTGCGACCAAAAAGCTCTCTCTCTACTGATGCATCTTCCCTCCATTTGTTCCGGGTGCATGTACTTAGGTATGGATGGAACTGTGAGTTTAGTGCGGATGGTCCGTGATATTTCGTGTTTGTCTCCGTGTTGGGTGTGGTGAGACATTCAGAGATTCTCGATAATCTCACGGCCTGGCTTAGTCCTGGCAAATCGCTCGTATTGCGAGATTTGTTGTGTCTCAATAAGCTCAACAAGGGTATTGTTTAAACCCAGTTGCACGTGGAGGTCTGTGCTGGCGTTTGATGGCGAACCTAGTGCTCGTTTGTAGATTCTTCTAATGAGGCTCTTGAGTTCAGACTTTTGTGCAGTGAATCATCGGTGGTAGGCCGCCGTATAGGTGATGTGACTAAGTACGAATGATTGGATTAGGCATATGATGCTTCCCTCTTTCATGCCTTTCTTTTTATTGGTGATGCGATTAATGAGGCGCATCGGGTTTGACACTTTGAGTCAATTTTGCGAAATTTAGTTCAATAGATTTATGTCCACTATTCTGTCGAGAAGACGAGCACACCTCAGGTTGCGAGTTATACAGTCACACATTATTCAGGTAAATTGAATTATCATTTATATAGAACTAACTTCAATCACGACAGTGCGTTGACCTGAATGCATAAGAACATTTACGGCTGCATCGAACAGAAACAGTCAGCACACCGGATATATCGAACATCGGGAAGCGGTAAGCGCCACAAGAAGTTGGCTTACCCTAAAAAAAGTTATGCCTTTTCCTCACGGAATGCATTTCGAAGACCGAGCGGTGTGCATAAAAGGGTGCAGCGCGTATCGAGTGGAAGCTATCGCTTACCATCACGTGCTTCGCGCCTCGATGACTCGGCCTCGTTGCATCGCATGCTCTTCGTGCAGGGTCGCTGTTTGCTTCTGCGTTCGTTTGTTGCGTAGTGCCGTGAAGGGGTATTTCATACTAGATGAGCCAATTCACTGAAGTGAGGCTGAGCACCAAAATCCGCACCGCAAATACAACAATTCCTAGAATATTTGTATATCGGTTTATCCTATATGTCGAACTAATTCCCGATTGTTTTGGCAAGTTTCCTATATGCGGGTTCTACTCTATAAATGTTCGTTGTAGAATACATTGCACTTGCGAGTAAAAAGAAGCGCCTCTGCATAACAGCATCGCCAATGCTCGGCTCGCGCTGCTGCTCGCAAATATCTTTCTGACGGTACATCATGCTGCGTGGCCTTTGCCATCCCTGGCGTTCTTCTGGATTCGCGTCACCATTAGATATCACTTAAATGTGGTATTCAGCAGCATTTGGACATGATTCATTGTTCTGCACTGATTTTGATCGCGTTCATTTCACTTGATAGGTGCAGTGTGCATCGGTGCTTCTATCGTGCTTTAGGTAAACACCCGAGGTGAATAATAGAGTTTTTACGTCACCCACAGCTTTTCTCTTCCCTTCGCTGAAAGTATAATCATGACTCAAAGAATGCATTCGAGGCGTTATTCAAGTGTGGTAAATTCAAGTAGACTAATCTGAAGCAAGCATTGGGGGTGCCGATTTTACTCGGTGACATTTTTTGCCAATTTTGATTTTACTAATCACGGGATTATTACGTTAAAATATAAAGGTATATATATTGCATAACATTC
The DNA here is from genome assembly GCF_013339695.2 of Rhipicephalus sanguineus. Classification (NCBI taxonomy): domain Eukaryota; kingdom Metazoa; phylum Arthropoda; class Arachnida; order Ixodida; family Ixodidae; genus Rhipicephalus; species Rhipicephalus sanguineus. The sequence continues at coordinate 100,631,298 of NC_051183.1, forward strand.
AGTAAAGAAATGTACGGGCCATCACCATTGCGAGCCCGTTATCATACGTTCTTCGGCGTCGATTCTAACTTTCTCATATTTTTTTTCAGTGTTATTCCCAACGCAGCACCATCGTGGGTGCCTCGCATAGTGTATTTTGGCTCATTAAGTGTTGTAATCTAGCGGCTACTTAGCGTCCTTTCGTGCTCTGAGACACTTTCTCCCGTGAGAAGAAAACCATCGTCACAAAAAGTAGAAAGTCGTAGGACATAAAACATAACAGTATTGAGGCACGTTTCGTTGTTGTCATTAACTAGACACGTATTTAATGATTCACTGGGCTGCGCATGATATCTCGCATTATACCGTCCTCCATCTGTCGACATGCAGATTTGTCAACATTGTCCGTTTGGTGAATACGCATCAATACGCAACAGTCGCTTATATGAAAGAGGTACTGTACCCATTTCACAATGGGACGAAAAAGAAAGAGTGCCCTCTGAAATTAAGCTGTCATCGACCACGCCTTACCGTTACCTAGACGCAAAAGGGCTCGAGGTACGAGAATTTTATCATCATTAAATTCCTGATTGAGGCCCGCGCTGATAGAACTAATCGCCTGGAATGAATGACACCCGAGCTCCGTTTATGGATTTCAGTCGTCTATGAGCGTTATGCTCCAATTTCGAATGTCAACTGCACAAAAAAGCGCCCGCTAATGAAATGTGATGCGCATCAGCACTTGCCCTTGCGGTGCATTACGAAATAGTGCCAAGTCACCCTATTAGCATTGGTAAAGTGCGCGTCCGAGACCACCTAAAAAACGAGTGATTGAGGTCGCGATATGTTGCGAAGAAAACCACTCCAACGAGAACAGGCAGTTTAAGATGAGTGAAGGTTTGGTTGCCCATGACCCGGCCTCTTGTCGAAACATCATCAGGAAGATTTGATTCAGCCTTCCTAGTACTTTGCATATTGATCAACTCTTGATGAAATCTGACTTATAAATATGCAATGGTTATGCACTGGATTGCCTGCACGCATTTTTCCCAATGCCAGCGATGGCGACTACCGAACACTATTCGCCAGGCAGCCCAGCAGATTCACGAAGAGGAGCAACCGGATGTCGAGCACCGATCTGCTGACTACCGCACTCCTGCGCATGCGCAAGGAATTAGCGTGCTTGAAGACAAGGAACAGCGCGAAGGTGCGGCATTACTCGCCATTAGAATTTATGGAAATCAGCCTATTAGACAGCTGTACGATTATTAAACACTGTGTTTTGTGCAAATTAAGGTACAATACTTTGGTGACAGTCTGGACTGGTATCTTTCTTCCCTTCTCAAAACATCTATACAAGGACATCCACTCATTAACGTTATTTCAACGCATTAAAATTACTTCACTAACAATAAAGTTATTTCACCTATTCAATCATGGGCATTCACTGCGCACGGCTCTGTACGTGGGAACACGCGAAACACTATTTCACATATGACGGGATAACGTTTTTTTGTTTCGTTTAAAACCGCTCAAAATTATTGCATTGAAAAATAAACATGGAGGAATGCTACGTAATGAACTATTTTGCGGAGGCACCTAGTGATATATTAGACCAGGATTTCGGCACCGACTGCTAACTCAGGGAGTGCTCTTCTGAACCTTGTTTGGATCACTCTGCGTAAGAGTGTCTTTCATATCACGAAAGACGCGAAATTCAGTGGCGCCCTTGCGATTCGCCAGGTAATGCACTTGCTAAAGCACAAAGGCTCAAGTTCTTGCTATGGTGGTGGTTGCTCAGTGAAGCTGTGGTGTTACCTAATGCCATAATTTATTATGTGAAGCGGCCTTGAAAAATGGAGCAACGCACCGCATTAAGTAATTGACAGCAAGGCAATGAAATAACGTGCGCGATAGTGTTCTGGCTGATCTTCCGGAGTCCTATAACTACGCGTGGCCTTTTCATAGGGCTCTCAAAAAAAAACGCCAGGCCTCCGCGGAAAGCGCAGCTCAGTCACAGCGAAAGCTCGAAGAGCGGTATTTCTAGAGCCCGTTATAAACTCTCTTGTGGCTACTAATACAAGTACACTAGAAACGTACCCGCTACGCCACAAATCATAATTTTTGTGAAGTTGGGAAGCACCCACCACGACATTACTCGTCATTATGTGGAAAAGCGAGGTACGAAATGTGCAGTTTCTTGATGCGACGGCTTATGGCGATGAAGAATTATGACTGTGCCTTTTGCATTGGGTTGGAAGCTTTAAAGGACCCACTAGCTGCGTAATTCGCATTGTGTGACGGCCGGTCGTTATTTCACTCTCCCAACACGCTTTATAACATACGCTAACTGAGAGAGATAGAGAGAGGGAATTCACTTCATTGAGACCCCGACGAAATGGATCATGGGAGTCTTACGGGCTTCCTTGGCAACCAATAGAAGCGCACTTGCGAGGCACCCACTAGGCTATAAATTATCATAATTTTTGAGAAGTAGCGAAGCAGCCACTATGCAATTTTTCGTCATTCTGCGGAGAACCGTGGTACTCGCTAAACACGTGTAAGGCATTATGTGCACTTTGTTGATGCTGTGGCCGATGACGCTGAAGAATTATTTAAAAGCCTTTTGTAATGGGTTGGAAGCATTCAACAAACCACTCGTTGCGCAATTAGCGTTGTGTGACGCCTAGTTACAGAATTCGCGCTGTGTGACGCTTGGTTGTTATTTAACTCTTCTGCCACGCTACATTACATATGTTAATTTGATTCCTTCTCGACATGAAGCCTGTATAGGGTCTTTTTGCAAAGCAGTTTCAAGCACCAGCATGGCTCTGAGGTAGAGCACTGGGCTCCCACGCAGAGGGCGCGGGTTCGAACCTCACTCTTCGTGGAATTGTTTTCTTGTTTCGTTTTTTTTCTTATTTCGAGCGATAATGATTACGGACACCGGCGGCGGCGGACAACTACGGCGCCAAAAACGGCCCTTGTTGTGATCTCATAACAGCTTTCGCTGTACAATAAATAAAATAGCTTGATGGGCAGGCTCTAATTGAACATGAGAAAATGGAATGATGCCACTCCGTTTTTTGCTTGCTAGAGTTGCCGCCTCCCGAAAACTGCAGAAGATTCACCCGTAATTAAAAAATGGGAAACCAATGCGTCGAAGACTATGTTCATCATTTTGTTCGAACACGCCTGGCCATCTGTTAAGTGGTTGTGAACCTTCTTTCGATCTCGTCTTCTTCGTAAAAAAAGATTGTCCTTTGTCTTCAATGCGTAATTGTACGAACACATGACGTGGCGTTCGCAGCATGCGTTTCTCGTACAACGCAAGCTACTTTTCGTTTGATTTCCTGCAATGGTCTGCTTTCGAAGGTTCCGCCGACCATTGTAGAGGCCGTATCCATCTGCTTCGATGTCTTCGTGTTCACCAAATATGCATTGAGTACTCAAGTATATGAAATTCATACGCTGTCCTTTTAACGGCTGTGGTTACAGCAAAAGTACAATAACTTATACTGACTTCCAAACATCAGGTGCAACGCTGTGGAAGCTATGCAAGAAGTTCGGTCAGCAAGGTGTGTGAGTACGGGCGCATATGAAATACAAAAAGACGAAAACAAAGATACGCTAAATGATCCACAACAACTTATTGACGACCGTATAACGGGGCATGTTGATGTGTTATGCACACATAACGGTAATTTATTTCTCAGCCTAAAGAAGAAAAATCGTATCAAGTGTGGTAGCAATTTCAATATTTGTTGGTTCGAAAGCATCTACTACATGTTGTCTCACCAGCCTCCACAGCGTTGCACCTAATGTACGAAACTTGGTATGCAGTGCAATGTCCTCCGATGTGTGGAATAAAACGTGGACAATTTCACGCACTATGTTCTCGACTCAGGAAAACGGATTCACTGTCCCATTGCTAAAACAATGGGCCATTAACCAACAGTGTGTTTACTGCTGTTCCTACATGAAGCCAATTTTCAAGTAATTCAATGTTTTATTCTTTATCAAGCACAATCCAATAGAGCACGGACTGCACACGCGTGTCAATTGCGATACGGTCTTAAAATAACAAAAACCTCAACGTTTCTGGGCCATCAGCTATTACACGTCGTACATAGCGCATGCCTTTTTAACCTTATCATTCATACAAAAAATTACACCATCTCCCACTAAAGGGAACGAAGTGGCGATGCGAAGCAGCGCATGGGTCGACTTGTCGTAAAGTTCCGTTCATCACGGGCACCTTGCCCGATGTTAACGCGTCCTTGCATGTGGAGCACACCATGAAATCGCTGTAGTTGATCTTGCTGTTACTCGTCCCGACCTCTTCTTGGAGCACGACGCGCGGGTTCATCGCGCGTCTTCAGAAACTCGTTCCCCGATTCCATCACGCGATTGATGAGAGAGTGTAAGGGGAAGAGGCCACAGCGTCTTACCCAGCCCCTTACACAGGCCCGAACGCGATAGCGCGTGCCAGAACATATGGTTTTGCCTGCGTTACGCCAAGCTAGTACAGAATACGGCAGCCCGGGCCCCTACAGTGCTCTGAACGTATCATCATCAAGGGGGTGGAAGAACAAGAGGAAGAATACTTCTTATTGGCGCGAGCGTGCGCTCAGATGAGTATGCTATGTGGTAGAGAGCGGACGCTCGCCAATGGAACTACGGACACAGCCCAGCGCAAAAGCTGCATCGCATCTAAAATAAAATTAAAAGCTCTCGACGTCAGCTCGGCCCTCAAGAGCTCGGAATATCAGCACCAACTTTGGGCTGTCCAGAGAGCCTGCGATGCAGCGGTTAGGCTAGGTCTAACTGTCCCCACGTGGGAGCGGCCCGCGGTGTCACCCTAAGGGATGGCACTTCTGCGGATCTTTAAATAAAGTTCTTCGTACCGTATCTCGACGTCGACGTATGTATATATCAATGATTCGAAAGGTAGGGCGGGGCTTACAAAGCTTCCTGCGTTTATTCAATTCCTCAAATGTTTTTAAATGCAAAAGCATTTTTACACCGACTGAACGAGAGACCTACAAATGCGTTGTACCCACGGTGACAAATATATTCAAAAGGAGAACTTTTTCTATTAGGCTACGTTGATTTCGTGATAGCGGAATAAATCCCTTTCTCTTTGTTTTAGGGGCGAAGCACCTGAGGGTCTCGGCTTGTCGGTGGCACATCATCGTCTGCTGTCGCGGCCTGCATCGCCGTGACCCGCTAGCTTGCCTGCATCGTCGTGTCCTGTCCATTTGCTTGCACACCAGAGTGCGCCACCGCCTCAGCGCTCACCGTGTGGCAAGAGAGAGCGAAAGACACGCGTTCACTATGGAAATGCTCTTTCTGCGATGAACGCTGAACTACCAGCGCGCGAGGAACGACAACGCGCGCTTGCCCGCGTTCTGACTGCTCCCGCTGCAGAACCGTTCACCGGTCACCCCGTATATATAGGCACTGGATGGAGCTTGACCTGAAATGTAGTGCCACTGGGAGATTTCTCTTGCGCGCAGTTGAAGAATAACATTCTGCACCATGCACGTTAACTAAAAGCGGACAGAGGGTCTCTGTGTCTCATCCTTCTTTTGTCTCTCACTGCTCATTAGCAGTGCCCATTAACAGCGACGGCAGGGTGCGGGACTAAGGAGCTTCGCTCCTAATAAGGCGCCTTTCGAGTGCGGAGCACTACTTTAGGCGCCCAGGCTGTCCTATACCGTCGTACGCTGTCGTTTTCTCATGTCAGTGCTTTCGTTTCCTTTGGTGTTCACACAAAGCGTGAGCAAATCGATGCATTTTAACTGCGGAGCACGTACTTTAGGGGCCCGTGGTGTCGTATGCTGCTGTCTGCTGTCGCCGTCTCATGACAGTGCGTTCGTTTCGTAAGGTGATCCCACAAAGCGTTTTCAAATGCCAATCGTTTTAAGTGCGGTGCACGTTCTTTAGGGACCTGCATTGTCGTGTGCTGTCATCGCCACGCGTAACGCATGCAAAACCACGTATAGCATAGGCGTCTGTAGCATATTTTCAGCACGATTTCGCACCAAGGAGAAGTATTCATGATCTTGTTCTTCGAGCACCTTGACGATGGTATTAGGTGCGGAGCATTTAAGGGCCCGGGCTTTTGCATTCTGTCGTCGCTTGGCGTAACGCAAGCGAAACAAGGTATACAAATGAAAAAAAGGAAGCAAGCGAGAAATAGAAAGAGAGAGAAAGAAAGGACAATAATAGCATGCAAAACATAAATATATAGTGTAAAGGCGTTTGACGGCTGGATTGACGGCGACGATGCACAACAGTCACGACGGAGCGCAGACTCTCACGAGGACGAGCACGAGGGGCGTGCTCTCCGAGCAGAGGCGAAGAGGGCGACCCACTAGAAGGCACTCGAGAGCACGGCCCATTACAGCGTTCCAATGCTTCTCTACAATTACCCCGGGTAAGAAAAGGGAGCCGTCTGGCGACCTAGCAGCTGGTCACTATGAGCGGATCATGGTAGGACATGGGGCGCTCCACGTTGACAACGTCGCGCCCTCGACAGCGCATGTCCGAAGATGGGTCGGTGGGTTCAATCAGGTAGTTGACCGGGGAGGTGCATCCGACGACAGGGTAGGGGCCTACGTATTTGGGCAGCAGTTTGGAAGAGAGACCAGTTCCAGTGGTAGGAACCGAGAGCCATACGAGCGCTCCAGGTAAGAAGGTGGGTGCAGAAGTGTTGGTCTCACCGCGGATGCTCTTCTGCCGCTCTTGGTCATGCGTAGTAAAGGTGTTGGCAAGCTCGCGACACTCCTCAGCAAGTCTGGCTGTGGCAAAAATAGGCGCACACTCAGATCGATCCGGCTTGTATGGAAGGATTTTGTCGATTGTGTGCGACGGGTGCCTGCCGTAAATAAGAAAAATGGTGAGAAACCAGTGGTACTTTGAGGGGCGGTATTGTAGGCGTAGGTGACCAAAAGCAGAATGGAATCCCAATTTGTGGGATCGGCGGCGACGTACATCGAGAGCATGTCGCCGAGCGTGCGGTTAAAGCGTTCCGTGAGCCCATTCGTATGCGGGTGGTAAGCAGTAGTTTTGCGGTAAACAACGTTGACCTCTTTGAGGATGGCTTCGACAACTTCCGACAGGAAGACACGGCCTCGACCGCTGAGCAGCTCCTGGGGTGGACCGTGGCACAGCATGAACCGGCGGAGCAGGAAGCAGGCTACGTCGCGCGCTGTAGCCGCTGGGAGGGCGGCAATTTCGGCGTATCGCGTAAGGTGGTCTACAGCGACGATGGCCCAGCGGTTACCAGCCGACGTCAGAGGGAGTGGCTCATACAAATCGATGCCAACGCGCCCAAACGGCCGGTCAGGGCAAGGTAAAGGTTTGAGACCTGCTGGTGACTGGTGCATTGAAGTTTTGCGGCGCTGACAATTGATGCAGGAGCGAACGAACTTCTGCACGTAGCGGTACATACCTCGCCAAAAGTACCGTTGGCGAATGCGGTGGTATGTTTTCGATACCCCAGAGTGCGCACACTGCGGATCAGCGTAGAACGATTCGCATATTTCAGAACGCAGACTGCGGGGTATTACTAGTAGCCACTGGCGGCCGTCGGCGTTGTAAATGCGTCGGTGAAGGAGGTCGTCGCGAATGGCGAAATGGTGGGCATGACGACGCAACGCGCGAGTGGATGGTGTTGCCAATGGATCAGTGAGCAAATCTATAAGTGAAGCGATCTATTGATCCTTGCGCTCTTTGGTAGCGATAGTGTGAATGTCGATGGGAGAAACGGCATTGTGAGACATTGAACTGTGGGTATTGTCGTCAGGCAAGGGGGAGCGCGAGAGTGCGTCGGCATCAGCATGCTGGCGTCGGTAGAGGTACAGCACGCGGATATCGTAGCCCTGTAGGCGAAGTGCCCAGCGGGCGAGGCGGCTTGATTGCATCCTTCAATGATGACAACCAGCAGAGCGCATGGTGGTCGGTGATGACATCAAGTGGGCGACCACACAAATAAGGTCGGAACTTCGTAAGGGCCCAGATGATCGCCAGGCATTCCTTTTCGGTGACGGTGTAATTGGACTCGGCTTTCGTGAGCGTACGACTTGCATATGCCACGACATATTTAGGGAACCCTGGTTTACGCTGCGCAAGGACAGCGCCAAGGCCAACACAGCTGGCGTCTGTGTGTACCTCTGTAGGGGCCGTAGGTTCGTAGTGGCGTAGTGTGGGTGTGGACGTCAACAAACGGCGGAGCTTCGGGAAAGCGTCGTCGCACTCTGACGACCATGAATTGAGGGGCCGTTACTTCCGAGTAGCTTTGTCAGCGGCGGTATGATAGTCGCGAAGTTTCGAATGAAGCGCTGAAAGTAGAACACAGCCCTACGATACTGCGCAGTTCTTTGACGGGCGTAGGTTTGGGCAACTCGGTAACGGCCCGAGGCTTGGCTGGATCGGGGAGAATACCGTCCTTGGACACGACGTAACCGAGTATTGTCAGCTGCCTTGCTGCAAATCGGCACTTCTTTAGATTAAGTTGCAGACCGGCGTCGCTCAAACGTGTCAAAACATGCCGCAGGCGTTGAAGATGCGTGGAGAAGTCCGCAGCGAAAACAATGACGTCGTCGAGGTAGCACAAGCACGTGTGCTATTTCCGGTTGCGCAGAACGGTGTCCATCATGCACTTAAAGGTAGCGCGCGCATTACACAGCCCAAGCGGCATGACGCTGAATTCGTACAAGCCCGGCGGGCGTGACAAAGGCGGTCTTCGGTCGAGCGTCATCAGCCATGGGTACTTGCCAGTACCCTGAGCGCGAATCGAGAGATGAAAAGAATTCTGCTCCTTGCAGGCTGTCAATCTCGTCGTCTATTCGCGGTAGTGGATACACGTTCTTACGAGTGATCTTGTTGAGTTGTCGGCAGTCCACACAGAACCGCACAGAACCGTCCTTCTTCGCAACAAGAACGACAGGAGACGCTCAGAGGCTGTTAGAAGGTCGAATAACATCGCGTCGAAGCATGTCGTCGACTTGCTCGTTGATTACATGGCTTTCTGTGGGAGATACGCGGTGAGGGTTGATGCGACCCGAGGCGGCTGCATGCGATTGCAGTAGCGTGCGACGTGACCGGCGCAACCCCACTCAAAGCAAATGGGGCGGTTGTGAGAACTGCACCAGTGGTTCGCGGGTCCCATCAATGTCGCTGAACGGGATGGACGAGGCGGCTGCTGATATGAGTGCATTGTGGGCAGCAGTCGGGGCCTGGGGACGACGTTGACGTATGTAGGCGGCACAGCCGCGTCGAATGCCTGTGGTCCGACGACGGCTTCGGCGCAACTTCGCGGGCCAGCCACAGGAATCGCTGGGGGCGGCCTGGCTACAGTTTGCGCGTAGCTTAGTTGCGCCGGCCCTGGAGGCGGCTGGTGGTGTTCAGGAATGACCTCCGGGATTTCTTGCTGAGTCGCTAGGCGGAGAGAAGGCACAAGTGTAGTTGCGGCTGGTCAACATGGTGCGGTGGACCGAAAGCCAGTAGAGAGACATGGCGGGCAATTTCCTCACGCACGAACGACTTGATTTCGGCGAGCAAGGTGGAGTGGTCAGGAATGGCCGACAAGCCCGCGAGATCAGCATCGCGTGATGGGGGACGACGGGTGATCAAGCGTTGCCGGCGCAGCTCCTCGTAGCTTTGGCACAGGGTAATGACCTCTGCCACTCTGCGAGGGTTTTAGGCCAGCAGCATGGTGAAGGCCTCGTCTTCGATGCTTTTCACAACATTCCTGATTCTGTCAGACTCCGACATGCTCGCGTGGGCTTTCTTGCACAGGTCAAGGATGTCTTCAATGTAGCTCGTGAACGATTCTCCTGCCTGCTGAGCTCGTTCACGTAAACCCTGTTCGGCTTGCAGCTTACGAACGGCAGGGCGGCCAACCACGTCGACGATGGCGGTCTTGAAATCGGACCACGTGGGAAAATCGGAGGCATGGTTGTTGTACCACATGCCTGCCACAGCCGCGAGGTAGAAAACCAAGTTGGTCAGCTTGCCTGCTTCGTCCCATTTATTGGGAACACTCACGCGCTCGTAAATCACGATCCAGTCCTCCACGTCGGTGAAGACAGGAGGATCGCGGATACGGGGGACACCGGGACAAGCGGTCGGGGCAGGAGGCGGCGTTTGCTGAGCGGCGTCTTGCGGCATCGTAGATGACACGGTACGGGATCGGAGCTCCAGGGGCGTCGAATGGAGACCGAAGTTGTGGTGACGGTACAGCACTCTCCACCACTTTGTAAAGGCGTTTATTGACGGCTGGATTGACGGCGACGATGCACAACAGTCACGACAGAGCGCAGACTCTCACGAGCACGAGGGGCGTGCTCTCCGAGAAGAGTCAAAGAGGGCGACCCACTAGAAGGCGCTCGAGAGGACGGCCCCATTACAGCGTTCCAATGCTTCTCTACAATAGGAATAAAGGGCGAAGAAATTAAGAAAAAACGGAAAGGGAGGAGGAAAGAAAGCGAAAACCGAAGAGAAACAAAGAAGGTTTCCCAGCTCCGCACATCCTTCATTCTTGGTACCACAGTGCGAAGCGGCCTTAATTTTTTTAACACGAAAGTGTTTTATGCCGGGGTCCACCAAGTACATCCGTCACGGATATGACGTTGATAAAATGGACGCCAACGGGTGAGAAAGAAAAAAACCAAGAAAAACATACCCCGCTGGGAATCGAACCCACGACGTTGCGGCCGCGACGGCAAGCGCCCGACGCTCTACCGACTAAGCCAACTCGGGAGATGCTAGGCACGGCGCGAACGCGCCTTATATCTTTCACACCTTCTCTTTCGCGGCGGGCAGAGCGGGGCGGTGCCGCCGTCTGTGAGAGGTGAAAAGAAGTAATGCTTCACAATCGACACTTACTAGCGCTTACTCCGAGATTGCACGTGATATCGGAGGTCATGGTTAAAGCGTCTCGATACCAGAGAGGTAGACTGGCCGCGCTGGCGTCGCCGAGGCACCCTTGACGCAGTTACGTTCTTTGCCTTTGTATTCGTGTTAGCGTGCGTCGGCTCATCGGAGTAGTGCAGCTTCCACGTGCACGAACGGGATTTCTCTGCCGCCGACTGCTTCAATTGCGAGAGCACCGACTAACAAAACTGCTGCAATATGCGTTGCAGATAGGACGCGATTTCGACGGGCGAATGTCGTGCCTTGGTGGAGCGAGAGCAGCGCCTGCGAGACAGAGGCCAGCGGGACGCACGCGTTTGCGACTCAGGCTACGTACGAACCTCTACCTCCCGCGTTGCTGAAGTGCAGTGTGTGTTATGTATGCATGAGCACAGGCGTCGGCTACCCATTACTAGAAAGCGCACACCGTGCCGTTTCTCTCCTTAATTGACGACGCTTTGAAGAAGTGCATACCGGGTACCAATGTTGATTATGAGCTTGTTGATATCATCCTTACGCGCGATTTACGATTCGATGTGTCCAAATATATGTTCACACCGTCAGCTACCTCAACGGTTTAATCATGATCATGGGCGTTAGTCGTCGCGATAGAGACATGCTGTCAACATGGGTGCATCCACGTCAAAGGGTGCTGTAGCTGCCAAACACGAATAGACATTATACAAGCTCTCATATATCATAAGCACTACTTCTGTGAAGACACGTTTCACTTTCGTGTTATACCGATTCCTATGACGGAGGGATCAGCCATGTTTTTTAATACGCTCCTTAATTATCAGTCACTTCGCATTCTAGTGAACTTGCAGCCTTCTGACATAACCTTCACCACTTCGAGACTGCTGGCAGATGTAGAAGCGGTCTACGTCTAGGTCAAGCACGTGGTAGCATGCAACGTCAAGAAAATGAAAATAGTAAAATACAGTAACGTTCGCCGGACATGTTCTGTAAACGTCAGCCGTGAACAAGGGCCCACATGAACTTGAAATAAGGGTGAAAGAAAGAGAAGGTATTGAGTAACCTGCTGCTGCAAACCACGGTAATAACAACGCGTAAAGAGTAAAATGCAAACTTTTGATGCGCAGCATTATTTGGCGAGTTGCCCAGCATTTTTGGCTGCATGTCGGGTCTAACGCATACAGCTCGGCATCTTACCAACATAAATAAATAAGGCTCCAAAAATACAAGGGGCTAAAGAGGCGCAACATAAGTTTGAGTGGCACAACTAAATTTGGGCGTTTTAGCACGTAGTGTTGCTTGAATAAAATAGTTTGACAAGCATTACTAACTTACTAAAACAATGGTATTGCCTACATAAATGCAGCACACATAAGCTGCAGCATTTGACTCCCTCGCTATGCACGTAACCAGCAAACGTCATGTATTTAATGAAGGCAAAAACCTTAGATGCTTCACCAGAGAGGAAGATTGACCGCAGGCGGCGTCAGCACGAATGATGCAAAAAATCATCATGACGGGATAGCGTCACCATATGAAGTCACGACGACGTCACAGATCGCCAAAATTTGTGAAAACATTATACGTGAGCATGACGCCACATAACATGGCGTCACATGATGACGTACTTGCACGACATGGCGGCTTTGCACAGCATCCCTTATCGATGGGTCGATCAAGGAGACAGTGCGAAACCGCGCTAGGTGCAGAAAGCTTTCAAGGGGGCTGGGGAGAATCAATACACCGACTGATAAGATGAAGAACCAGGAGAAGAAGAAGAGGGATTTTGCCTTCCACTCACCTGAAGGGAATACATAAGGGACACAGTGTGTTTTCTAATCCAACGTTTCTAAACATTGACTTAAGTATCTGCAGCCGATTTTGTGGAGGCTGAGCATGAGGCCGACGATCAAGAGGTCGCACGGGAAGGTTCTCAGATGGCATCACACCTGGCAAAAGGTAGTGTCTTTTCCATCCTGCGGAAAATAGGCACCTTTCCCCGGCGGGATTCGTGCGCGAACGATCGTCTCAGTGCGCGCTTTCTGCTAGTCACCGACCATCGCAGCCCCGACGCAGTGACGAAAGTCTTCCTCGCAGAAGTGTTTGTTGCACTGACGACTTGTAGCCGATAGCTATTTACTTGTTCTTAGCTTCACAACCCACGCTTTACTTGTGTCCGTGTTTGCACGCCCTGTCTTTTCAGAATGAATACTTACCAACTAGCTCAGCTCTCTGTTATTCTAAGCTTCACGTAGTTTCTTGTCCCACGGGTAGCAGTGTAGGCTGACATCGGGCTGACACCAAGCAGTAGAGCAGCATGTTCGTCACCTTCGGAGGCAGCCACTCCCATTACAATGGGTTCATTCGTGCTCAAAAGTCCAGGAAACATCCGTATTTCAACGGATCGCAACACAGGTGGAACTTGAATTTTGTTTTCAAAGCGCCCGGCAGCACGCCACAAGGAGCCGATGCGGCCGCTCAGACCACGTGATCCTGTCAAGCACGTCATGCCGATGGTGGCGTCGGCGTTTTCAGGGCTGGGCCTCGCGCGCAATATATATTCAAATAAAGGAGAACAGTGACCCATTCGAAATTAAGGATTTTTAGCACAAATTATTAACTATCGTCAGCAATGACCGGTTGTGACTGTGCATGGAGCGAATGTTCAATTTGTTCGATGATCCATACCTTACGAAGGATCTTCCAATCCAGCGCGGAGTGCACAAGTGGGTACAAAGTGACTCCTTAAAATCACAACCTAATGTTCCTTGGGCCGAAAACTATGACACATCGTACTTGCCAGAAGCATTTTAACTCAGTTGTTGATACAATGAAAAAAAGTCACCGTTTCACCACAAGGGCGAAGCAATGAACGCGACAGCAACAAATTGTAGTTATTACATGAAGCGAGGCTGGGAGCTAACTATTGTATCCGATCTCGCGTAATTACAAAACACTGGTGTAAAAGAATACTGCCGCTCCAGGGAGCGATGCTGTCCAGAAAGTCACTTCGCGTTGACAGCGCAGCACGCAGAAGGGTATACAAGCCGCCCGCTGTGATGACTTTCGAGCGATCGGGACCGCGCCGTTAATGTAATAGTTCAATGTTGCTCCTCGCGCGACACTCCCCCCACCAGCCCTTGCGTCGTCGCGTCTCTTAAGGCTCGTTAAAGAAGGGCGAGGCGATTACTGTCTGCTTCGACGGCAGGCCTGCCGAGCAGGGTGATGTAAGCGTATGCACCCTCTCAGCGATGGAAATTGGCCGGCTCGTTTGAACTCTGCTTCAGCCGCGTTCGTCGCCTTCGCTCGCACGCTATCACCCGCGGCAGAACATACAATGCGCGGGAGGATCTTATCAGTTTGGACTTCATACCGGAGGGACATGACGGCGACTGCAACGGCGACGGCAAAAACCCGTCGAGACTGTTCATATAACTGTTATCGCAATAATAACGATTTGTAGACGGTGTTTGTAGATGTCTGTGATTCGAAGTCTGATGCGAGACTACCTGCATTCTGTGCGTTGCCGTCAGTTCGTGAAACTGTTTTAAAGGCGTCATCATTTCAATGCCGATCCCACGGCATAACTGCACGTCCGTTTGTCTGTCTGTCTGCCCCTCTGTCATGTAATGCCATGACGTACATAAAGAAATACATGAACAAAGTAAAAGTCACCCGGTCCCTAATGCATTTCCGAAATATAACTCAAAGGCGAAAGCCATCATGCTTTTCTTCTCAGGAGACTGCACTTATCCTCCCCCCCCCCTCCTTCCTGGAAACTTTCTGCCCGTACGTGGATTTGGACCGTCTCAGGTATCCGAGGCGCTGGAAGCTTTCTGTGAAAACGTCATCGTGTGACGTCAGGTTTTACGCTTCATCATGACAAAAATTTCCGCGTCTTTTTACAGCATTCTGCATTCGACGGTGACCTCTTCACATGATGCTCTTTGCATCACTCGTTCTAAAGCCAACGGCCACTTTTTGTGTTTGGTGATAAGTCAAAGGCTTCTTGAGGAGTGTGGATCGGGTGCACGCCCCCACGCCCCGAAGGTGATTTTCTTAACCACCGGCGTGCATACCCATGCTTGCCGGCATTAAATATACGTGGAAAACAAGAATGCGTTGTACCAATGGTAAGAAGCTATTTAAAAAAAAGGAGAACGTTTTGTCTGACTGCTACGTGCTACAGTCTTAAGTTTAGTAGATACTCCCTTATCCATCTTTCGCAACAATGGTGCTTCTGACGGTACTGTAGCTTCCTGATGACATCTTTCATTCATGTCCAAGGCCAAATAGATAGGTCACTATAGTTGGGATCCGGATGACCGAGGATTGAATTCCCGATGAACGTGTGTACAGGCCATACTGGAAAGGAATTGACTATTCTGTAAGCGCTTGTCTTCGAACCAGAAGGCGCGCGTCTCACTCACCTTTCGACGATGTTTTCGTCCAAGAGATGCTTGCGGTCGTCTTTACAAAGGACTGCCTCCTAGCATCGGCCCGCAAGACACCATGATATTCTACTTACACTGCAGAGGTTTATCTAAAAGCATTGGCTATGCTCAAGTGATGCCCAGGGACACTATTTTCGAGAAAGATAAAGATTTCCGCTGCAGATTCTTTATCCACCGTATTCACTAGCAAGACGACTATAAGGTGAGTGCAACCGTCCAAAAAAGTATTTTGGCAGACTGGTCATTGCAGAGTGCAGCTGAATGTTGTGTCAACTGCAACCTAACCTGAAACGTCTGGTCATCGGATGACATCGCCGGAGATCCCATTAACAAGCCGATCCCAGAGTCCGCGGTATCCACCGCCGAGTAATCGTGTGCCAGCAGCTTGCCTTTTATTCTCAACGTTCGAATACATTTGTTGTCGGCGGCCAGCACAGCTGCATACTGGCAATTGACAGGTGCATCTGTAACTTATATGCGAACCGCATCATTGCTGTATCTATTTCGTAGCTCTATTTCCAAGAGGTCGCGCTTTTCAGCTGCTGAGGAGGAAGTGCCTCCGAAGGTGTGAAGCGTTACCGTGTCATTGAGCTTGCGTGCTATGTCTTGCCGATAAAATTCCTCGAACTACCTCTAAATCACGCGAAGGCATTTGCTGTTGCTGTTTTTAATGTATCTCAGTGCAAAATGTCTGAAGGTAGGCCGCGTTGTCATTGGTTGTTTCGCAGACAATGTGTCATCGCAGTAGAAAGCTATTTAAAAGAAATACACGGTGTGCGTTCACGACGCAGCTCTTGCACGGCCGTTCCTGGGTTGAGCAGCGTCGCCGTGAGCAGCTCAACCGATTTATTGAACGAGGTAGTGAACGCGGAGTCTGTCGATATCACGAGGCATAGGCCTCTAACTTCACTTTCTTCCTCCGTACAGCATGCTAGCCCCTTGGTAGGAGCTCGCGGCGAATGCAAGGCTGGCACGTCCACTGCGGCTCCCTTCGCTTGTCGTAATGGGGCTGTTGGTGCTTCGCTTGGTTCACGAGGCCTGCAATGCTCATAGCAGTGCGCGTAGTACTCGAGCACTGGCGGTTTCTGTAGCAGTATGTGATGAATGTCGCATCGCTATAACTACGCACAGCAAAACATCAAACACCGTTGGCGTTGTCCTAAGATGAAACGTTGTCAGAGCTCATGCGCATTTTGGGCTGGCACGTGCACTGTGGCTGGCTTCGCTTGTCGGAACCGGGCTGTCGGCGTTTCGCTTCATTCGCGACGCCTGCAGTGCACAGAGTAGTGTGCATATCACTCGAACGCTGGCAGTTACTGTGGGAATATGTAACGAGTGTCACATCGCTACAACTGTGAATAGCAAACACTTAAAACACAGTTGGCTTTGCCCCAACATGAAGCTGCGCTCAGAATTCGCATGAGGATGTATCTAATCATTGGGCAATCTCTTTTTTTTATATTCCTGTTGTCGTCGTCGTAACCTCGCAATTCGGATCGCACATTCTTGAAGATTACCCTCCGTGGCAGGAGCTGCAGGTGAGCTTGACTCCGCAATTCTTCGCTGCAGGACCTCTGGACGTGAGCGGAGGCACCGGTTGTCTTGCTTCAGCTGCTCATTCTTGACAGCAAGAGGGATGTGTGTCACCTTGTCGATGTACGGAACCACTTCTGGCTTCTGGGCGCCCACCAGGCCCATCGTGGCATTCTTGGAGCTACCGTGGCTCATTTCCTTAAGATGCGTCTGAGCAACAGAGCCGACGACCGACTCAGGGAAGGCGGCTGAAAAACGCCTCCCCAAATGTAGCTCAAAACATGCACAATGTGAACGCACGGCTTCTGAAGCGCATATCCCAAACACAGTTTTTTTATGCATCTCTTTATTGTCTTAGAGTGAGCCGATTTGTATGGAAGGAGCTCGCTTTGTGAACGCGGAGAATACGCCCAGCACATGTGACTTTCGTCGAACTGTAACCGCAAGTATATTAACTGAAGCGTACCTTCTTCTGGTCGAATCGAAAGTAATTAAAAACTTCCAGAACACTCTAACGCATGCACATACGACGTTGAGCGTTTCTTGAAAAAGAATTAAAAAGTCGTCCACATAACGGAAAAATTTAGGGCATTGCCATAATTGTAAAATTAAAACAATGACGGAAAGAGAGGCGGATAAACGATAAAAAAATATGGCTAAACACAGGCACACTGCAAGAGCCAATGCAGACATTTTTCGTTTGAACATAAATGTGGTCGTCAAATTTAATAAAAGTGATCTAAAGGTAAAATTATTAAGCGCTCATTGATGACGCCGAAGCGCTTATCAATACCGCATCGGTGTAAATAAAAAATGCACGCATAATCACATTTTGGGGTGTTCTAAGTAATGCCTAATCGTAGTGTTTTACCGTAGGAATAGTCCCCGTGTTCTCTGGAGCATTCTTTATGAACATTATCGGCAAGGCGTCTCTAATCTTCACCATGGATTCGCCAGCGCCAGAAAAGGTTGCGCGAAAGGCTCAAACGGCGTGTCTAGTGTCTCTTCCTATGTGTTCTCGTCTACACCAGAGCTAAGAAACTGCCTTTCCATTATGCACCAACAAGCCCACATCACTACTCTCGTAGATTTAGTAAGCAACTGATTATAACTACAATTACTCCCTTTGAAATGCAATTCATTGCACGGGTAAATTACAACCCCTGAAATTATTTGAGTATTTGCCGAAATGTAAGCGTTTACTTTTGCGTTACTTCCCTTCAAAGACTTATTGCCGTAACACAGTAACACAAGTTTATCAAACTACAACGAACTGCTGTGGCTCGCATAGTAAGGAGAAGGCTGGACACTTGCGTGAAAGCTGGAGGGCTTGCTGCGACATCTGTGATATTATTTTAGACGTTGTTAAATTTCAATGGGAGGTGTTTTTCGAATTTGTCGCCACTAATTCTTCCTCGTTTTATTGTGAAGGAGCCATCGGCTACACTAAACACTCTCAATGCAAGCTCTGGCGGCAAGGACGGTGTTATAACGAACGAACACCTTGCTCCCCAGCTACAGCTGCGAAGTGCTTCGATGCTTAGTCTCCATGTCATCTATGAACCGTTGCGCTTCGCTGTTGCCGGCGCCCAGGTAAGGCATTGCCGTTAAAGTAAAAAAAAAAGGTGAAAGGTTAGGCTCTGTAGGGACCCCCCGTAAACTGCCATAAAAGACTGGTTACAACTTCATTTTCAAAAAAAAAAAAACGTTATTGACTAGGAGTAATCAATCACAAGAAAATGCAATTCAATTATACTCTACGTTACAATTTCGAAAAATTATTCCATTATATTACAAAAAACAAGAAAATGTAATTAATTACAAGTAATCGATTACGTGTAACGCGTTACATACAACTCTGACGGAAACGCATTGATTTGAGGTAGTCTCGCGTCAGCTTTTGAATTATTGACACATACAAATGTCGTCTAAGAAATTCGTAAGTTTATTTTTATGACAAATAAGGCTAAAAGACTTGCGCCGAGTACGATCATGGATAGCTTTCAACCAGGAAACGTTACGTTCTTTGCAATATAGACGTGCGTTTAGAAAGTGATTCGCGTGACAAGTTTGTGAGCGTTTGTCGGTTGTTTTATAAGACATAGATCATCAAACTTCGTTAGGATCGGCTCCATGCACAGTTAGCAATTACAGAGAAGAGCACTACTATGGTCGAGTACACTAACTTGTTAAGCACATGTTATAAACGCACAGTGGCACACTCTCTTAAAAAATTGGCCGCGTATGTGCGTGCTTCGCTGCAAATGTCGTCTAAAGACGATAGAAGAGGCGCTGCGTGAGATATGGACGCCATCTGGCAATACGTTGGGAAACATGGCTGCTGTGTTGCGGGCTAGTAGTCCCTGCGCAGCAGCAGGCGAAGACCGGCGGTGGCCAACGCGACCGGCGGGGACGCCAGTCAGCTCGAACACGCGGTTTGGCGCGGAGCGCTGAATCACAAGGAACTTCCGCACTCAACGAGTACTCTCCACACCCTCTTTTATTTACATGTCGCCTGGGTAAAACAGGAATGCCAGAGCGGCGCCCCTTGGCATTCGTACAGTGCAATACAGAACCGAAACTGAAACACAACAATGAACTACTGCAGAAGGCACGGAGGAATTCATGTTTCAGCGCAGTCGCATTTTCAGCGTAGCTAAAGAAACTAGGGTCTTTAGAATTACGTATGCATGCATTTTCTATTAAAGGAACACACCACTACATAGTTACCTAGTGATGTTGCACCTCAGATATGCGTAATGTTTGCTTTTTGATTGACAATGTACACACGCATGAACCTAGTGAGCCGTTCACGATGGCTGGCCCTTGTGCAAGTGGTTCAACTTTGGCCGAGTGGCTGAATCGAGTGAGGTGCCGAAAACGGAAAGACAGAAAGACCGACCAAAATTTCTCCGTTTAAGTATCCCAAGAAAGACTATCGTCTTTAAAATGGGCACGGCATAAGATATATGCTCTTTAGGTGCGAACACGCGCGAGACGCGATCGACCACATGAAGTAAGAACGCCGAGTGCCGTATACTCAACTTCAAGACAGAAGCTCGTTCCCGTAGCAAATAACGCAGCGCGCGAAATCTGAATTTCCTAGTCAGTGAACGCGGCTATAAAACGCCAGCAACTACAGTTGGAAACGCATGCCGCGTTTTCTGCGACTACAAACTCCACGTGCGACAGACGCCGGCGTTGCCGCCGAACACATCACTTGCGGTGCAGAATGCGTTTTATCTCAATAAGTTGTGTCTTTCCGCCGATAGGTACTCGCTGCCTTCAGCGGACGAACGGACGCGCGCCGTTGGCCGCGCCTTGCATGCAAGCCGAGAAGTGCACCCAACTAAACACTATATATATTTAACCGTGGCAATGGGACGGCGATGGCGCTATCCTAAACTGGAGAACTTCGTGCTATCATGCACATTCGATTCTAAACACATGTTCTTTCTTCTATCGTTTCTAGAACCAGGTCAGTTTTGCAGTTCCGCTCGCGCGCTGGCACAAGCGGCTGATGCTGAACTAAATGCTCCGCTTTCGCGACTGACGTGTTGCCGCTTGGACGCGACGCATACGGCGTTGCTTGGCTGGCTTACTTTTTCCTGGCGAAATTTGTGAAATGTGGTCGCTTAGTAAGGATTTCTAATATGTGTCCTGGAACACCGTTAAATAATGCATCTTTTGTCAGGATGCAAAAGCAGCTGTAGAAATGACACCTCCTTCAACCACCACGCGACGCCGATGAGCTTAAAAAGTGGAAACGCTTGCTGCATCGCAAATATGCGGCACACTCACAAATACAAGGTGCGTGAGCAGCATTTTCAGGCTGACGATATTGCCAAGATTATGAGCGCGTTATAAATGGAAACGAAGTTATCTAGCCTCATGGGAAATAGGCGCTAGCGCCCGGGGCACTGTCCCGCCTTTTTCTCGGTCTGCCAGAGCGCATCACGGATCCAGAAGTGACGTCAATGACAAGGAGGTCTCAGAAGAAACGGGCAGAGATGACTTCTACCATGCCAGAAGATGAAAGCGTGCCGTCGTCGAGTCGGTCGAGTGAATCTTGCGACGACGCACCTCAGTGCGTCTCAGACGTCACATCAGCTACACCATTGGTGCTCAACGAAGCGACAAACCTCACATTGGCTTCCGCGTGCTGGTGCCAAGTATTATTCAACGACGCCATGTCAGGGATGACGCTCGATGTTTTCTACAGTAGAAAGCTTGAGGCAGATCAATTGTTCCTAGAACAAACTGTTATTGTTGAAGGGGACGACAGCAGTAGTATGAATGCGCATGAAGGGGATGACAGCTGTACGCTTTAAGAAAAAAATCGAGTATTTGGGGAGTATTTCTGCCGCAAAACGATAATCGTCATCCACCTCGCGTGTTTTCCTCGAGTTATCGCCGCGATCCCGGCACTTCCCGGTCACGAATCGCGCGCGTGTTATCTGCGTGACATAGCATTCTCGATAGGAAAGTGACGACCTCCCGGTTTTCAAGAAAGGGAACGTGAGCAAGCCAGATGACAATTATTGTTGTGTGGCAGAAACACTGCCCAAATACTCGATTACAATAAAAAAAATCACAGCATATCCACGGAGTGAATGATGATGAGTGGGCGACAGGGAGCTTTTAAAAAAAAATTCTGGAGTGGAAGCTCTTGCAACGCCTTGCCAGTACAAGTGAAGCCAGCTTTTGCCCACCAAAGAGCTCGGAAACATGCTCTTTTCTGGTGGTGCCTACTAAGAGATCAAATGGCTATGATCTGTTAGTATAATACTACGTTAATTGTAAAATAAAAGATAGTTGTTGCCGACAAAAGTAACCCGTCGAGTGGAGTATTGGCGATTATTCTCCAATAAAATTTGCCATGACTTTGAGGCTTACTGATGAAAACAAGTAACATAAAGGCTCGCTTGGAGCAGTATCTGACCCCTAAAAGTGCCATATTAAACTCGTCTGGCGTGCGTGGAAAACGCTCGCTTTCCTTCACTAAACGCGGATGATTTGTCGTGCCCCTACTAAGATGGCGGCCGTAGCCGCCATCTTTTGGTGGGCACGGCTTCACTCTTGCGCAATAATCGCCACTCCAGGAATTTTTTTTAACCTCGTTGGTGGGCGAAGCTGCGGAGGCTCATCGGTAAACCGTGAATCTTCCGTGAATTCTGCCCAGTACATCATCACCGACGTGAGATCGGGCGCGTTTATACTAAAGGTTCGATGAGTTATGACGACTTGCAGCTCACATTAATTTTACATGTACGCTGTGAATTTGCATTGCTTAGAAAACCATTGCTTTAGAAAACATCTGGCGTCTTTCGTTAAGCAGCTGGCGTCTTTTCGTTTTGCTTTAGAAACATCTGGCGTTCTTTCGTTTTGCTTTTACAAAACATCTGGCATCTTTCGTTGGTTTATTTCATCAATCAACGGCGTTTTGAACAAAATTTTTATTGTTTAATCACGCACAGGAGAAATCTCACCAGGCACTACCTTGGAGGTAAACAATGGCTGCTAATGGGAATGAGAGACAGAAGAAGTCGGCTTTTAGCTAACACTTACACTTCTACTTCTACTAACGTTTCCTACTGGAACATGCCAATGGCTGCTAATGGGGAATGAGAGACAGAAGAATTCGTCTTTTAGCTAACGCGCACGCTGCGAATTTTTTATTGTTCAACAACGCACAGGAAAAATCTCCCACCGGCACCACCTTGGAGGTCAAGATCTGGTACTAGCGTTACGACTGGTTACGCACTACGACTACGACAACTACGAGGGACGAACGGGTGCCGCCTTAAGGAGCTTCGCCCCTAAAATCTCCAACCGGCACCACCTTGAAGGTCAAGATCTGGTACTAGCGTTACGACTGGTTACGCACTACTACGACTACGAGAGAGGAACGGGAGCCGCCTTAAGGAGCTTCGCCCCTAAAATGTAAGCCTTCACTTGCTGCAACACACTAATTGAAATATGTCGTGAAGTTCGAATAAAAGTCCTATGTAGGATACCGTGTGAAGGCGTCATCGAAGATTTCAGACGTCGGGAAAATTCTGTCTTTTGAAAAACTTACTGTGCCCACGAATTTCGATTTTCGGGCATTGAGCCTTTCGCGCAACCTTTTCTGGCGCTGGCGAATCCATGCTGAAGATTTGAGACGCCTTGCCGATAATGTTCATAAAGAATGCTCCAGAGAACACGGGGACAATTCCTACGGTAAAACACTACGATTACGCATTACTTAGAACACCCCAAAATGAGATTATGCGTGCATTTTAAGGGGTGAAGCTCCTTAAGGCGGCACCCGTTCGTCCCTCGTAGTCGTAGTAGTGCGTAACCAGTCGTAACGCTAGTACCAGATCTTGACCTCCAAGGTGGTGCCGGTGGGAAATTTTTCCTGTGCGTTGTTGAACAATGAAAAATTCGCAGCGTGTGCGTTAACTAAAAGCCGACTTCTTCTGTCTTTCATTCCCATTAGCAGCCATTGTTTACCTCCAAGGTAGTGCCTGGTGAGATTTCTCCTGTGCGTGATTAAACAATAAAAATTTTGTGCAAAACGCCGTTGATTGATGAAATAAATAAACGAAAGACGCCAGATGTTTCCTAAAAGCAAAACGAAAAGACGCCAGCTGCTTAACGAAAGATGCCAGATGTTTTCTAAAGCATTGGTTTTTCTAAACAATGAAAATTCACAGCGTACATGAAAAATTAAAGTGAGCTGCAAGTCGTCATAACTCATCGAACCTTTAGTATAAACGCGCCCGATCTCACGTCGGTGATGATGTACGGGGCAGAATTCACGGAAGATTCGCGGTTTACCGATGAACCTCCGCAGCTTCGCCCACTCATCATCATTCACTCCGTGGATATGCTGTGATTTTTTTATTACACCGATGCGGTTTTGATAGGCGCTTCGACGTCATCAATGAGCGCTTAAGAATTTTACCTTTAGATCACTTTATGAAATCGCGGTTCGAGTGGAATTTCAGTTCAGGAGTCAACATTTACTGCGTTCATTGCAATTGTAGATAAGAAACATATCTGCTCACTCATTGGCTCTTGCAGTGTGCCTGTGTTGAGCCATA
>NC_051183.1:100655353-100683751 GCF_013339695.2 Rhipicephalus sanguineus
AACTGTGATTCTTCGTATTAAATTGTTGTATACCAGGTAGAAGTATTGTAATCTACTTTCGGCACGTCTCGCTTTTAGTGTATCAATTCCAATATAATGCAACATTTATGTCGTACTCTCGACGTGTTATTTCTTGCAGATGATTCTGACTGCCGATATTTGAATTCTCTGTTTCTTAAAAACATTTTTTTCTGTTTTTAAGGGTCTCATAGACATGAGGCGTACTGCAGAAATGGCCGGACCAGCGGTTTATATGGTGCTAGTTTAACACCTCATTGAAGCTTTGGAAATATTGTGTCGCAGAGGCAAAGACGCAGAGGCTTTGAAAGCGGCACCGGGTGTCACGTGGGCCTCACTGCCACCACTGCGCACTCATAAAGAGCCGATGCAGAATACCCCGCAATGTGCTTCACCGCCCGCAGATGATTGCCACGACAAAAACCTACAAGTCCTCGCTTTGTTGAGGTCTCTCATGACGACAATGCGCACTCTCCTCAACGGAATGACAACTCATTCATCTGAACGCGCTCTGCAAGTTTTGGATTCTTTGGAGCTAGTCCTTGCAAGCCTTTTTTAAAATCTCGCAGAGGAACCGATGTCAAATATTTCTCGGTTGTGACTGTCTTTGTGTGTGCAGTGAACACTGACGTGTGTGCGCGTATTACTTGTTCCCTCTTTCCTCCTTGCTCTCTCTATTCTTCTTTCTCCGCTTCCCCCTCTCTCCATGTAGGGTAGCAAACCGGGTACAACCTGGTTAAGCTCCTTGCCTTTCCTTCGCTCTTATCTCTCTCGTTGCGTCGAATAAACCAGATTGTATTGATACGGAGACAGCCTGCTCCGCCGAGTTCGCTCGACATGGTGCGAGACGATTGCGAATGACGAAAGGCCCGCGCATCTACAGGGGATGCCACAGCTAGGTTTGCAAGTTAGTCTCTGGCGCTGGAGTTTTAACATTCTTGCAATGTCTGTGGCAGCCCCTATGATCGACAAGCTTGGGTGTTTTGTTTGGTTTTTAAGTGCTATTTTTCTGGAATGCTAATATTTGAAATGATATTTGAAAAGCGGACAATATGCGCGCACAGACGTTAATTCCCTCGCGGCACAGTCAAAGTGTCATCGAGAAGCCAAACCTGGCAAGCGATTGAGTAAGCCATGCGAACTCATGACGCTATCGCGCTCTGCCCATGCAGTTGAAACTTATGTGTCCCAGTCATGGGCACGTTACAAGCAAAAAGTAACAGTGCTACAGTTACAGTTACTTAAGCCAAAAAAGTAATTGTGTTACAGTTACAGCTACGGTGAAAAAACAACGTCGTTACTTTTCCGTTACTGTATAAAATTGTACTAAAAACCAAATGAGAGAATTTATTTAATAAAAATGTACGAAGGCACGTGGGTAGTCAGAATTGCTCGCGGTAAAAGCCTACACGAAGCAAACTTAAAATGGGGACCCAGCACAATCATTCATTGGGTAAGCCTCATTCTGTAGCCGCAATTTTTAGTGGCAAAGCTGTTTTAGCCGGCCGTACAAACTTTGGTGTGTACAATTGTGTGCAAAAACTATCATCATCATGAACGGGTATATGACACGGAATTTGGGGAAATCCCACTACTCACCGCTGGTCCACTAAAAATGAAGAAGGCAACGGATGTGCGGCAAACACCAATTAAAATTTCTAGACACACGTAACCAGCAATTGAGAAAAGCTTCAATATACCGTCGGAATTAACCCAGTGATAAACATCGTGGCCGCACGTTTTAGCTTCGCTGAAACATCTGTACGGAGTGCTTACGCGGTACGTACCAACGGGAGAACACTAGGGAACGGGAAAAGCAGCGGCGGCTGCGACAAGACCACGAAGCCAAGCGATGGAAGCCGTACGCGAACGACGACGTGCCCGTATATCTACGGGAGGTACGAACGCTCGGTTTCAGGGCGAGCTTCTTTCTCTGGTGTTTGGACATCCGCGTCGTGTCTATGACTGTCTGTGGTTTTAACTCGAGCCTCTCTGCGCTGAGAAGCAACCGAGATACAACCGAGTGTCACCTAGCTAAACCCTTGCAACAAGCTAGAAGGAACCAGATTAGACTTCAGAATCGACCGGCTTTGCTGTTTCAAGCCATGCGGGACTCAGTGCAAGCCTCGCAATTTTTTTTTCTTTATGCACCTTTCGTGAAAAGAGAATTTGTTTGCAAAACTCGTTACAGTTTAGAATTAGTTGTTTCTCAAAGTCGGCATCTGATAGCTCCTGTTGTTCTGTGGCTTCCCTCTCTTAGTGAACAATACGTCGCATCATTTACCGTCCTCCAGCCGGCGCGCAGGACATAATTTTCTAATTTCTTTGTATAAAAAATGTTAATCTTGGGAGATTACGCCAGCTCAATGTCATTTTGTGAACAATTGTTGTGTTAAGTCGGAGACAATCAGTTCAAAGTGGTTTAAAAAGTCGCTTCGCCTGTTCACGGTATTTCTAGCTCTCACTTATTTCGCGCTCTGCTGCTTTCTCGCCGCCTGTCAATACAGAGCTAGAATCTCAAGTGACAAAGATGATATATCTGCCAAAAAAAAGAACGGACGTGAACTAGCAAGCTGTTCAGATGCAACATGATGGATTCAAGACTTGTTTTACAAGTAAATCTCGCTCTTCTGCGGAGAACATAATCCTCTTAGCGACCTCCTCTCCTAAACTCCGAGGGTAGCCGTGTTGTGGACAGGTGAAAGGTGCGGAGGAGATGCGAAAGTAACTGTAACGGTATTTCTCGTTACTGTTACTGTGTAAAAAGTAACGCTGTCACAGATACAAGTTCCTCTAACTGAAACGTAACTACTTACAGTTACAAGTTACTGAAAAAAGTAACTATTTACCGGTATTGCGTTACTAGTAACTAGTTACTGCCCAAAACTGAAGTGTCCTCATGTTTCATTGTTACAATAAACGTGTCGGGGAACTTGATGTAATCATCCCCTGGTAATAGCGTTACACGTGTAATAAATCCTGTAGAAACTAATAGTGCCGAATACCCTGGGCCTGACTATTTGCTTGGTTTAATTTCAGTCATGATTCGACGCTTATTTTTTTTCTAACATGCGTACACGATTGAATTTAAAAATTTCATTTCATAATTTGATCGCACTTGTTACAGCAAACGGAAATATAAGAACGATACGGACACGTAAAAATTAAAATAAACGAACAAAAAACAGTCCTCTTAAACTACAAAGGTACAAAGAAGGACTGCGCGGTTTCTCTTCAAATATTCAGCAGGTGACTCGCTAACAGAGATGCTGGAACTACTCAAACTAGTACCGCTATCAAAGCGGCCTTTATTAGTAAGGCTAACTTTTCTACTTTAGCTTTTCAAGCAAGAATTTAACGTCGACATTTAATCCTACATCTCTCGAGCTAGCGAGACCTACTGCACGGCCTTGAGTTGCGTCTCTTGATAGTAGATCCTCGTTGCCGCCTCTAGCTGCGGTGGGATTGTCGTCTTCTCACAGACTTCTCTCGGATTTACGCTACAGTCTCAAAACGAGCAGAAGGGCGCCGGCCCTCTCGTACCCGCAGAAGTAGCGATGGACCTCGAGAAGCGCAACGCAAGAGACTAACGTAATGGCCGCGTCTCGATGAAAGCTCGTCCTCCCTGCGTGGAGGAAGCCTAATCGATGCTGCAGGCATTTTCAATAAAGTTGTTCTCTCTCTCTTTTATTCTGCCTTACTCCTCAACAAATGCGAACTCTCAGTAGAAAGCATGACGGATACACATGACGACAAGTAATAGATAGTAAGTCATGTTGTTGCTGAAACAATTTAATATCAGCGTTTTCTTCATTTAGCTCTAAGAGAGAGGTTACATGGAGCCGCGAAATGCGTTGTAACATTTAGATTGTAACTTGTAAAAGCGCCGTGATTCTCCAACGAGGGGACCAATGCTACGCACTGAAAGTTTATTGATTATGGCGCCACATCGGATCATGATTTAGAGTTTTCAACATTCGCGATAATAGACAAAGGCAGTTTGATGTGCAGTAAGGCACTGGTCGCACACTGCCGTCCCGAAATACCGCGATGAAGATAAAGGATTGCTCAAAGACTTGTTCAAGGCTGACTTGAGCAATTGACCAGCGGATGATGTATCCACAGAACGGGTATTTACAGCCGAAACGCGAATCGTAGAAGCGGCGTTTTAGAATGCGGGATACTGGGAAGTGAACCTGCTTAGAAAATAGGTAATTAATGAAGTGGCATGAACTGCGCGCAGACATGTATAGAAACACAAAAGCAAAATAGCTTCTTATGTTGGTTAAATGTATCTGCTAAACAACTTCTCAAGTTGCTCTTACATAACAGATATTTCGCTTTTAAGATGAGGACCTAATTCATTTACCCACGCGGAGCTTGGCTAAGAGCCAAGAAGTGCATGCACAAGATGATAAATGGCGACACGACAAAGTACAGTGGAACCTCGGTGATACGATCTCAGCTCATACGAATTCGGGGTGATACGAATTTTTCGTTGGTCCCGGCCAAGGCTCATTGGCCGCAATGTAATGGAGTACGTTTGTTGCGAACCGATTTTCACCTAGCGACGTTTAATACGAACGTACGCTTCCGCTCAGGTACGAAAACGTGCTGGCCGCGCTGTCGGGGAAGACGCTTGAAGCACGTGCGAGCGCGGGAACGCGAACGTGGGCATGCGCGCCGCACCGCCAAATCGTCAGAATCACGGTGTGAGAGAAACGGTTTTCTTACGGTCAGAATAAACCTTCAGAGACGCGTCACAGCCTCCGAGATTTTGTGCGCGAATCTTTGAGACTCTTATGTGCCTCCGTCTGCCTTCGCGTTTAGATTACAGATGACATTAGCGCCGTGCTTTTTTTTACTAACGCGTCGACGCGGGCTGCTATCGTTGCACTGCGTTTACACGTGCCTGCCTCGTGCATCAGATATCCTATGAAAGGTGGCCGAGGACCGAAAGAAGGCGAGGACGGTGTCGGCGAAGGAGTCAGGCCTCACTACGTCAACATGTGCGACCGTTGAGGCCGCACTTGTGCAGGAACGGCCGAAAATCCTCCAGAAAACATCTCCAATACCTCTGTGATAACAAAAATTATAACACAGGGCCTCGGTTTTGTGATTTCGTGACATTGATCCATCGCGTCAAAGCGCTTCTTTCGTTACATTCGCTGCAGTACGGCGGTGTTATGCAAAAAAGCATACTAAAATTTGGAAGGGGCTATGTTGTCGTGGGTCACAACGCACCTGGTTCATTAATTAAATACGCGAATACGGGCCGTTTTTTACGAGTGCTGGTATGATTGCCGACATTCAAAAACTTGACTGACAATTGTTCAGGGTTCTTCCTTACGTTTCTGCGGCCCTGAAAAACAATAAATGAAAATGTCCGCCAGCTTTGTTTGGTCGTATGCTAATTTGTCATGCTTTCTGGTGATACGAATTTCGGATGACACGAATATTTTTGATGGTCCCGTGAGATTCATATCACCGAGGTTTCACTGTACTGTGACACACGACAACCGACAAAACAAAAATTCGGCAGGTCCCACGTACCATGGGAGTCGATGTTATGCGAAGCGCGCGGCGGAAAGGTGACCGTGGCGCAATTTTGTTTACTGGCGAAACGGCACAAAATGACACTAAAGATTTATATAAATGTTATACGCACACATATACGTTGAAGAGCCGTATATGTGTTATATAATCAGTTGTTTACAGTTGGGTAACGCTGCCAACGGCAACGTGGGTCTTACCAACACCAGAAGCGGTAAGCTGATATGATGTGCATATACTTGTCCCTTAAGATGGGGAACACACGCACGTTTCACAAACCTGTGTGAAACGTGCGAGAACAAGGTCATCAACACCGGGATCTGTGCGCAGGAGCAGCTGGTCATGACTTGGTATAGGAATCGGTCGTGATCCCGGTGACGAGGGATCCATGTGTAGTGAAGTATGTGGTATAGTAGAGCTGTTGGAATTCGTGGATGCCTTGGTCATTTTGTCGACAAATTGTCTCTCGATAGAGCCGGCGACATGTCGGAACCTGAAGTCATCTTTTTCGTTGATTAGGTATGGGCCGTCGAGGCTGCTAGGCCTGGATAGTGCTACGTAGACCAACATCAGTGGATGGCGCTTGTCGTATTCCTAGACTACCTGGGCGTATGTGGCCTACGTAGACTAGTCTACAAAGCGGCTGTCAATCAGTCTGGCATCATGCTCGGTCAGCATGAGGCCATCGCCCAGCCTCGCAAGAAATGAAGAGAACACAGCGTCGTCCTGACGGACTAAGTGCACTTTACGGTGCGGTGATGTGAATATCATACGTAACATTCGTTCATGTACTCCTCAGGGGTGGAGCAATGCTTCAATATAGCTTATATATTCATAATAATACAAATGTAATGTTTATTAGACTGCTCTAAAAGCGGAGTCAACATTGGAACCACAGACGTTAATCTGATATGACGCCTGTATCGTAGGAGTACAGATCGTCGGAATATCATGTAGTGTTTATTGCTTGCTTATAAAATTAGATAGCAAGCACCACAACCGCAATTGACGTAGCACCGATATTACGCTGCATAGGCTGTTTTTCCAAAGCAGTTTAACACCTGGCGTGGCTCTGTGGTAGAATACCTAAGTGCCACGCAGAGTGCTTGGGTTCGATTCCTGCTGGGATCCCAATTTTCATTCTTTACATTCGTCGAGTCAACGCTGCCGGTGTCGGTTTTTCCTAACGCCCTCGCATTTAAGTTACCAATGTCTGTTCTCGCCGTTCCTGCGTAGATATAAACTGTCAATCACCTGTGGCGCATACCCGTACACCGGGGCCCGTGGTAAACGGGTATGTGCCACACGTGTCTGGAGGAAAGGGTTTGACGACGTAGGCGACAGGATTTTCACGTTATTCATGTCAAAACGCGACAGTCATATTCGCCAGATACTCTTACCCTCCCGTGCCAATTTTGGTCCACACCAAATTGAAGTGGCGATCATGAGAGCACCCAGACGTAGGCGGCTAGATAGATAGATAGATAGATAGATAGATAGATAGATAGATAGATAGATAGATAGATAGAAACGCTCAAAGTGCCAGAGGTTCGCTAAGAAATGCTTCGCATTTAAAAGTAACGGAGAGATCCAACGGATTCTGTGGAGTGAATAGCAGATTCCCTAAGAGTCGCAATACAATTGATCCGAGTTTCCTCGTCGTGTTGTCTATGTTATTCTCAGTGATAAAATTAACAGGCTGTAAAATACCGCAAACATCAGGTTATAACATGACACCAAACACGCATTACCATTACTAGACGACTAGTGGTCTAGTTGGCACTGCACAGATTATGCTTTAGCGCAAGGCAAAGAGGAGGACGCACAATATGACACGGAAGACAGAGTGCAAAAAAAAGAACTTCATCAATTTTTCAACCTGCGAGAACAAAAATGCTGCTATGATCACAAAACAGCGTGCGACATCCGCTCAAGTGTGGGCGCATAGAGAGATGCGTGAGCTCGCGGTGAGTCGCATGTGTGGTGTCCTTCAGAAGCCGCTTCAGCTTCATCGATACAAGGAAGCCGCCATACCTCCTCGGTGTTGCACAGCTCTGGGTTTATGCCTAAATAGTAATAATGCTGACTCTTGCGGTTTAACATCCCAAAACTACGATTTCATTATGAGGTACGCTGCAGTGGAGGGCTCGGGAAATTTCGGCCACCTGGGGTTCTTCAACCTGCACCTAAACATAAGTACATGGGCCTCAAGCAATTTCGCCTCCATCGAAAATGCGTCCAGGATACAATCCCGCGACCTTTGGTTCAGTTGAGGTGTATGGTGGGAGCAGTATTCGAATGCGAGGTGGTTGTTACGGTTTTTCGCAAAATTCCGTTTATTGTTGCATAAGTCT
This sequence comes from Rhipicephalus sanguineus, assembly GCF_013339695.2. NCBI lineage: Eukaryota > Metazoa > Arthropoda > Arachnida > Ixodida > Ixodidae > Rhipicephalus > Rhipicephalus sanguineus. Next base: position 100,663,279 of record NC_051183.1, read on the forward strand.
GTTGCCAGACTCGGGGTCAGTGTTGCCAGACTGCCGTCAAATCTGACGGCTAAATATGCCCCTGTAATTCCAGCTTGCTCGGACTCGATCGTGTCTCAGAAGTAAAATTAAATCCACGCGCAAAGGCACGTTTGCGGGGGAACCTGAATGGCGTCGCAGAAGATCAGATGCAGAGTGCGCCGCGTTGCAATACATCGTACTCGTTTTCTCCGAAGTACGGAATAACTCCGTAGCTGTGCATGCCATGTCGACTGCGCACAACGACCATACACATCGGAGGAAAATGAGTAGCATCGCAGAAGGCGGGACGCTTCCTTTTCAATCCTAGAGTGGCCGAAAGAAAAGAAGAAATTACCGAAAAGTTTTTTTTCGCTCAATTTCCAGAACTTCTTTTTTACCACGAAAGTGTTTGATGCCGGGGCCCATCAAGACTTCAGTGACGTACTACCGTCACGAAAATGACGTCGAAAAAATGCACACGATCAGATGGCAAAGAAAAATAAGTTCCATCAACGGGAGTCGAAGCCATGACCTCTCGGTCCGCGAACACAGATGCTGGGCACCCTTTCCACAGCGCCACGGTCACACTCTCTGGAAGCTTCGGAAACGCGTCTTTTATATGTCACGCTTTCCTCTCACAGTGCTCTTGGTCGGCGGGGTGGTGTCACCGTCTGGGAGCGGTAAAGTGCAAATGCACTATTAGCTCCTCCAACGCGTCGTTGCTATGCGTGCAGGAGATTCGGCCCGTTTCCAGTGCTGTTTTGTCAATGCCTCTAAAGACCGCCACGTTGGTGACCTCAGCCCAAGTCCCGGCCTCACTCATAGCATCCATTCTTGTTAAAAATAGCTCTGCGACGCGCGCCTGCTTGGCCTGGCTGTAACACCGCTTTACCCGCTTACGCTCGTCCCGAGAAAAATTGCGGCCGGGCTAGAGGGCAGACACGACACGCGTTGAGTTTTTCCGCCGTGGTGTTCAAAACATCTTTCACATGCGGCAGGAGGCCGTATGCTAAATTCTGCGTCCAGTCAGCGACGCTCTTCTGGCTGTCCACACCACTTTCTCTGATTACGGTCTCACCGGTAACTACTGCAGCTACCACGAAGGTTTGTTTAATCATTGATCATGTATGTTAGTCGTCGAGATGGAGATGTGCTACCAAGCGTTTTACTTTCGCGTTATACCTATTCCTATATTGGAGGGATAATTCACGTTTTTTTTCTGAATAAAATGGTACCACTCTTTCAATTCAGGGGGTTCCTTTATTTCACAAATCGCGCAGAAAAGGATAACTCGAAGGTGGCTTCACCGAATGATTCCGTGCGGAACCTATATTTGTTGACGTTGAGTACAATCGTCATCGGTAATTTTGTTACAAAATCTCATGATGGCTGTACTCGTCAACGGTTGCGGAAGGGTTAACAGATCACTCTCGATCGTGCCTCAGAAGTAGGGAATCTCTCTTGTACAGGCGAGTGCGCCGTGCGGATCACGCGCGACGGCCGGAGCACTGGGGAACTTGCCGTCCCTCGGACTCGCGTCGCTGAAGTAGGAATCTCTCTGTAGCTAGGCGTGCGTGCCTCGTCGACTATGCACAACGACTGGTACGTTTGCTTACCACGAACAACCTAAATTTAAATAAATGCATGCGTGATCATGAATTATTGTGTGTGAGGCCCCTCTTCCAGTGCCTCGCAGGACGGGCCGGCTCCCATTTACAGTTCCACGAGTCGCGCCTCCCACGACCGACAGAGACATAAGACATAAATATGGCGTCAAACAGCGGCGATAAAGCAGCCTGCCGGCGTAGCACGAACTGATGTGCGAGGTGCGTCGATTCTCCGCGGCAGTGGCCATCGGATATATACAGGCATACGTTTATTATATGTAGTAACGTCGTACTGGTGCCCTACTTATTAGGTTAATCGACCGTCGAGCGATGCGATCGGACCTGTAAATACATCGAGAGAATGCCCTCCACATCTGAAAACGCTCGTAGTCGACACGGCTATTGTACGCACCACACAAAGCGAAGTTAAGCTCTCCAGTGTCCCCGTCGTAGAGCGTGGTCGGCTTGGCACGCTCACCTGTTCAGATGAGATTTCCTACTTCTAAGACACGATAGAGCGCGACTGCTGAATAGGTAGAGCCCCGCCTTCCCCCAGCAGACGCGTCGGTACGACACTCACAGCTACGAGAATATTCCGTACTTCGGAGAAAATGAGTCCAAAGTATCGCAACGCGGCACACACAGGGTCCGGACATCTGCGACGTAATTCACTTCCCCAGTAAACGTGTCGTTGTGCGTGGATGTACTTCTTTTGAGGCATGATCGAGTCCGATCTGTGAATTCTAAAACGGTGCGTAGGGCGAAAGACCGCGATGTCATCGCACCCGAGAGGTTCCTGCCAAATCCACAGCTCATTACACCAGAACTTTACCGGAAAAGGGGAACTTCAGGGGCAGATTCACAATTCAGCTGCAGAGAACTGCGGTGCGAATTCACAAGTTGATTTCAGCTCCAAGTTTTGGCGACGTGTGCGGTATAATCGCGTTTTGTAGGTGAGTGGCATGTAACTGGTGAAGCACTAAGCACGGACACTCGTAAACGCTCGCGGTCCGCCGTAAACCAGCCACACGGCCATACAACAGGGACGTGTCCGGTGCGATGCGCGGCCGTTGCAACGAGCCGCATTGCAGATTCTTCGGTTGTCTGAGGCTGTCAATGATCGAGCGTGTGCCATCTTATGCTACGTTTGCAGAGGACAGTAGTATATGTGAGCCGGAGGTAAGCAATATACTCACTTTAATACGTTATTTCCTTGTGTATGCGTGTTTAGGTCGCGTGTTTACCTGATTTCATGCTCATGCCTACGCTAGTGTAAGAAATGGATCGTGTCAGAAAAATAAATTATGTAATGCTTTTATGAAATGAGTTGTTATCGACAGTATTTGCTCTCAGTCTCAGTCAGACTTTACAAGACGGATGTTTGGACCGATACTAACATCCCAGAAAAATCAACTTATACATCGTGGCGTCTACGCAATGCGTCGGCTAATTCGACTTCTCGTCATACTTCACTCTCAGTTGCGGTAGCTTCCAGTTCACGGATGAGGCTCTAGTACACCAAAGCGAATCATATGGCATTATGAATGCGTTCTATGTGTCTGAAAGAGAATGACAGCATTCTTCCGTGCGTTGATTTTAAATGTAAACCATACGACAATTATACGCTGTCGCCATCATCGTTCCTTAGTTTCACAGATACAGGTCATGATGTTTGGTAATAAGAATTCAGTTAGTTTTTTTAACTCTCTAGGACTCGCTGAATTACGTCTGACTGTGTCACTGCCTGAACGGGGGAACCATACGCTGTGGCTTAACGGTTTTTCAGATTACACGGATGCCAGCAGTCGTGAAAAGTAGGAGTCCAAAGGTGGGCATCGTCAATGTGGTTGGTATGTCTTTCAATGTTCTTAGTTCTGTGGCGTTATTAATTTGTTCTTTAGCAATAACACAAATGATTCTGTTGTTTTAGTTCTGTACTAGTGTGCAAGTACACTGGCATTGTGGTTAGACAGAAGATGTATTGGTGTTCATGCTATGCAAATTTTGAAGCCGGACTGTTCAGAAGTACGTAGACTGCACGAACAAAAGGTTTCTTGCCATATTCAGTGCTTCACATTGAAACTGTTTACAGCATACATCCCACCCCAAGCATGCTGCGAAGATCTCCTATCAAGCAGCCTTGAGCTCAGCTGACAGATCATGGTGCATGCTACGTTGTCCAAGTCGGCTGCTTTAGCATGCACGCCTCCCATTTATGAACCTTTCTCACCATAACATACACAGTCAGTGCTGAGTACCCGCCGCGGTGGTATAGAGGTTATGGCGATTGACTGCTGACCCGAAAGTGGCGGGATCGCATGCGGGCCGCGTCGGCCGCATATCGATGGAGGCAAAATGTTAGAGGCCCGTGTGTTTAGATTCAGGTACCCGCTAAAGGACCTCAGGGGGTAAAAATTTACTGATTCCTTCCCTACCACATCTGTGGTTATCATCTCATGCCGGACATAAAACCCCAACATTCAATATTATTAGAGTCAGTGCAGATTGTCTAACTGAACGCTGATCGGAAATTTGACCAAAACCTAACTAGAACACGAATCGATAAACGTAGAACTCGGCCTGGATCTCCCATAGCACTCACGACAAAAATTTCATCGCTTCCTCGGCGGGTTCTTTTACATGTCAAGGCGTAGTGATGCCACTCCCGGTCTTTGTGATCATTTACACGACGTGCAGTTACTACTTGCTGGCAACTGCACGTCATGCTCCCGTAATATTTTACCGGGCAGCCCAGGCAGTGATGCGTTCGAGCCCTGCAGGTTCACCGTATTCTACGAACTTGTCTCATAATGTATAGTCAATTTGACATTAGACACATGGGCACCACTACTTTGGGCTCTTAGCAAATGTTTTGCAAGTATTGCATATCATCACGTAAGTTAATAAGGTCAGGAAACGTGCAAGGCCCCAATCCAACCATTTTCGTGCGCATGCGTGTGCCATCGCACTGTTCCTTTTGTTGTTAAAGATACGAAACGCGAAGGCCGCAGCCCAATATGGTGTTACCAAAAGGCAGACTTAAAATACTATATACTTCTATGCATCTATACTTGTTATGTTCTCTTCTATATCGCAATGAGAATGTGGTGTGCGTTTTATGTGTATTTGCGAAGCCAAACAAAAAATTCAACTAGCTCCGCTTCGCGAACATTGATGGCAAAGTGAACCTGCTGCGTTCCCTTCGTCAGGTTAACGCACTTCTACGTTGGGCAAGTGTTTGAGATATGTTGTATCACTCCTCCTTATTAAACGCTCTTTGTTAAGCTTTTAGGTGGTAGCATAAGCAACGCCTTTTATAACCGCAAAGTATCACGTGACAGGGGTGTGACATTGGTAACGCCACTTGTTGGGTTAACAGTTGCCTTCTTCCTTTCTAGTAGAAGTTGTGTATAGTAGGCTTTACCCTATTTCTTGGCACATACGCGTTTATGATGGGGATACCTTTCTGATAGGCCGCGTAGATTTCTGTTGTACATACCCGTTTGTTGGGCTAACTGTAGCCTTCAGTTTTTAAGTGCATCAGCGGTGAGTAGTGGGATTCACCCAATGTCTGTGGCGCATGCATGTTTATCATGGCCACAAGCCTTACCGCAGATCCCAGGCATGAAAGGCTCGATTAAGGACACCTTCGCTGTTAAAAGCGCGTTCGACGCATACGTTTCACGTGCGCCGGACGCCACTCGTTGCCTCAATCCGGAGAATGGTATTATTTCGATCGTTCTTTCGCTACAGGCGAAGTCCTCCGACAAGAGGAGCCACTTAAATAGGAATTGTTAAGGCGCAGCTTTAGATGCCTCATCAAACGCTAAAAGTGGCGGTCAGCGGCGTCAAGACGAGTGATCCAAGAGGTCATCATCACGTGATGACATCATATTTCGCCAAAGTTTCTGACGTCATTGTGACAACAATAAGACATCACATACCGTGACGTCATGAAATGACATTGTCGCTTCCTCAGACGTAGGTCGATCACGGACATACTGTAAAACCTTGTGAGGTGTAGAAACCTTCCGGTTTTTCTGATCCCGGAGGCAATGCAAAACCACGTTTGGTTGGGAAGCTTTTGGGCGGGATCAATACAATCGACTGAGGTTCCTTTGTAGCTGGCAAGGTGCCTGCAATGAATGTAACGTAAGGTTGCTGCTACACGCCCAAACCAGAGCGTGTCACGGGTGACTTACGGGAAGAAACATACCCATTTCTTCGTCCAATCGTCATGATTCACTTCGTGGAGATGCGTGAATTGTTTTTGTATTGAAGTTGAGTCATCCCCCGTTAGTTATCCGCTGCTGCCAGCGGACCGACGGACACTCGGCGTTCTTACTCTATCTGGTCGTTCGCGTCTCGCGAGTCTCCTCACCACGGAGCATATATCTTACACCGTGTCCATTACTTGGAGAGTGTGCCACTGTGTGTTTATAAAAAGCGCTAACAAATTAGAGTACTGTATATACGGTTTCAAGATTGCGATAGCAGGAGAACATGGTGTACCCCAAGAAACTTCCGGTCACCTCATTTATTATTCTGCAACACCGAAGCGTAAAGCGTTTTTTTAATACCCCTGTCACACGGCCACCACCGAACTTCGTTAAACTCCATCAATGTAAAACTCCATGAGGGAATTCGACGGAGATGGAGTTGTGCCCACGTCACACGGCGGTTTTACAAGCTTTGGACAGACGCCGCAAGGGGTCCATTAGGCGCTGATGTACCTACAGTCTGCATGCAAGATTTCGCGTCTAATCACGCTGAAAACATTCTCAATGGTACGTATGATTATAAAAAGTATAATTTTATCACATCGATACAAAAAAAAAATTGTATTTATCACAAAAACGTACGTGTACTTGAAAGCATGTTGACAGTAATTTTGACAGGAGTGCTGGCAGCACTGCACGTTTGTTTTGCTACGCGTCTTCTCGACGCGTGCCCATTCTCAAACACACTGCAAGTTGTCGTGGAGCCCTTTGAAGTTGCGCTACCACCCAGATCATGTTGTCCTTTCCAATATCGGCTAGGCACAGGTCTCACGTCCAGTCCATGAAGCATTTGCTGCGGATGGCTCCCACAACAGTCCGCATGTACTGCCAGTCGAGTGCCGGCGTCGACGAAGAAGGAAGAAAACCCGCGTCACTCGATTGCTATGACTATTGGTAGTGCTGAAGTAGAATGAAGAGCACCGCAATAAGAATGGAACGAGATGCACAGACGTAAACACAACGGCGCACACGGACCCGGAGACACTTATTCAAAATGGCGGCACGACGACTTTTCGCGAGGCCTGGTGCGGAGACTATGTGCACTTATACGCGTTTTTTTTTTCGTTAAACGCACGTTATGACTGGATTATGCAGTGAAATAACTTTCAATATTAATAAAATTCAATATTGTGTTGACTGCGACTGTTTTGTGTTTGCGGTTTTTTCCGTAACTACAGATTACTGGGGACGAGAGTACTCCATTCCGCCGCTAATGGAGATCGCCGGAATCCCTTTGCGAAACGTTCCGTTTAACTTCCTTGGCGTAAGGAATACCATGTGACACGGACCGCATCTCCGTTGACGTAACGACGAGGGAGTTGCACGGAGTTAGCGGGTGCCCGTGTGACAGGGGTATTAGATTTGTCAGAGTAAGGCAATACTCTTTTTCCAGTTTCACATAAAAGAAAGGCGCTAATAGTTAAACACTAACTCTTTTAGTGTTGTGTGTAGCTTAGAAGAATATTTAATTCAAATATTTTGCTAGACACAGGGAGAAAAGTGTTGAAACTCTACAGGCTACTCGCCAAGGCTTTTGTTCCCCGCCAATCCTGCTAGCCTACGCCAGCGCAGGAAACCGGAAGCGGTCCAGGGCCTGTGTTAGTAAACAGTGAAACCATAGGAGAGCAGTAAGCCGTCCAGGGTAGAGTACAAGTATCATGGGAACCGGCCAAAATGCATCGTGCATGGAGCCGATCCTCAAGTTGTTTGATCATCTAGATCGTATAAAGCTTCCTCCAATCGCTCACAAACTGCCCATATGAATCACTTTCTAGACGCTCGTCTATATTGAAAAACACCTAACATTTTCTGGTAGGAAGCTATCCCGCATCGCGCTAGGCGCAAGTCTTTTAACCCAATGAGAAACAAAAGTAAACTTTCGAATTTTTTTAGACGACGATATTTGAATGTGTCATAAATTTAAATGGTGATGCAGCTCAATGCGTTGCCGTCAGAGTTACGTATCGCGTTACGTATCGCGTACGATCGTGTTACACGTAATCGATTACTTGTAATCTACAATTTTTTTTAAAGTCTGTAATATAATCAAATAATTTATCGAAATTCTAACGTTCTGTATATTAAAACTACATTGTTGTTGTAATTGATTACCGGTAATGAATAACTTTTTTTCAGAATCATATTGTAACCAGTCTTCTATAGGAGTTCTCGGGGTGTCTCCCCAAAGCCCATTTCTTTTTTTCTACTTTTTTTACCTTACCTGCAACGCCTCACCCGGGCATCGGCAATAGCGAACCGCAGCGCTTCATAGAGGGCGTGGAGACTAGCATCGAATCAATGCGCAGGTATAGCTGGTGAGCAAGGTGTTCCTTCGTTATAATACCGGCCTTCCCTCCAGCGCATGCATTGAGAGAGTGCTCAGTGTAGGGAATGGCCTTTTAACGAGAAAACGAGGAATAATTAGCTCCGACAACTTCGAAAAACAACTCCCGTTGAAATTTACCAACGTGAAACAATATATCACAGAATCCCAGTAAGCCTCCCTGCCTTCACGCAAGCCTACAGCCTTCTCTTTACCATACGAGCCACAGCAGTTCGTTGTAGTTTGAGAAAAATTCTGTAGCTGTTTTAGGGCAATACAACATTGTAGGAAAGTAACGCAAAAGTAAACGATTAGATATTTCTAATTGCTCAGTTACTTTCTGGGACTGTAATTGATGACGGCAATAAATTACATTAAATGAAGTAATTGTAATTCTATTCGGTTATTGATTAAATGTAACGTATACAAGTCCGTAAAATCACCATGCCCCGCTAGTTTCCGAAGTCAGCACATTGAACCTGTAGTAATGTATTTTAGGCAATTTAGACGGTAATACGCCTCTGCAGGAAATCGCACACGTTTTTCTTACCACCAAGATACAACACTTCTCATTTACAGGCAAAATCGAGATTTTGTTGCAACTCTAGGGTTCTGGCAGCCGTATTTCTTAACCCTCATAACATCTTCATGAGAAAAAAGTTACCGGCAATTACGCTTGTCCCTAATGCCAAAGCTGAGGGCCTCTGTACTCGCATTTTCATTTGGCGACTAATTGACGCTTCGGATCTTGTCAGCGATGTCAAATAAACCTGTGCTTCGGCGGCAGACACGTCTGGATTGTGACGTGAGTGTCGCTGCGCCTCTTCTCGGGCAGCTCATTTGAGCAGCTGAAGCCGACACAGCGCTTCCACCGGTTCTATCACACATCGTTCAGGATGAACCGGTTAATCCGATCTAGTGAGCGGTACAGGCGCTTTTAAACGCGACTTGTCGCAGTTTACCCGTAACTTCTAGGCTCTACGAAGGTGCTAAGATAAAACTTGAGAAACAGCGCAAAGACAGGACGAAGGAAAGCGACACACGGACGGGCGCTGACTGCCAACAGAAATTTTTATTGACGAAACCAAGAATATGTAGTAGACGAAAGAGTGTAAAAAACGATAAGGTTACAAGATTTTTGTCACATGCGTGACGTCAAATAGCTGAATTATTTTTCTAGCAATTCGAGTGACGGAACGCTTATACATCGATCACCCCTTTGGTGGATGACGCACGTGACAAAAAAGCTGCTGTGCTGGTAGTCCCGGCACAGCAGCAGGCGAAGACCGGCGGTGACCAACGCGACCGGCGGGGACGCCAGCAAGCCCGAACACGCGGTTTGGCGCGAAGCGCTGAAGCAGAAGAAACGTCCGCATTCAACGAGTACTCTCCACACACTCTTTTATTTACACGTCGCCTGGCTAAAACAGGACTGCCAGAGCGGCGCCCCATGCCATTCGTACAGTGCAATACAGAACCGAAACCGAAACACAACAATGAGCTCATGCAGAGGGCACAGAGGAAGGCAACTTTCAGCGATGTCACATTTTCAGCGCAGCTCAAGAAACTAGGGTCTTTAGAATTACGTATGTATGCATTTTCTATTAAAGGAACACACCACCTAATACTTACCCAGTGATGTTGCGCCTCAGATATGCGTAATGTTTGCTTTTTGATCGACAATGTAGACAAGTATGAACCTAGTCAGCCGTTCAAGATGGCTGGCCCTTAGGCAAGTGGTTCAACTTTGGCCGAGTGGCTGAATCGAGTGACGCGCCGACAAACACAAAGACTCAAGGAACAAACTTGCGTTAGGAATATCGCAGTCGAAAACAAAAGAAACGGGCATGGGCAGAACGTCTAGAAAGAAGGCAATGTAACCGCTGTTTATTAACACTAAATGAACAGATTTCAAGAGAAGGTGCGTACGCGTGGGAAAGGAAGCAATTTATAAGGGTACATGAGATTAATGAGTTTGCGAGGATAACGAGGCCGCAAAAAGCACAGGAGCGGTTTAATTGGTGATACTCTGGAAACAAATAGCGCGAAAAAACGAGGGACTACTCGAAGAAAGCAGAGCGATATTGCTGTCAGAACTTTCGTTATGTGGACGATTTTCTTGTTTTTGTTGATTCTTGTCGGTGTGTCACCATTAGGGCAAGTGTTCTTAAGCTCTTCAAGGAGAAAGGATCAGGCCTTAAGTTCATTTTGAAGTACTGCGGGAGGGTACCATTCAGGTTTTGGACTTGTCCATTCCTTTTGGAGGCACACACGCCTGTTGGCTGTATTCTCCGTGATCAGCGAAACCTATTTTAGACTTCCGCTCTAGCCATTCTAAGCTGGTGAAGAACGGCATTGCGATGTCGTGTTTGACCTCCGCTCTTAAGAAGACTTGCCCTCACTTGTTGTGTGAAAGTTTCACTATGCAGCTGGATAGGCTCCGTGAGGCGTGCTACCCTGTTGCTATTTTGGGCCACGTGTGTGAAAAGATAGCCGGGAACCTTAAATCTGATCTCAGAGGCCATGTTGTTTGTGAAAGGGTACGTGAGAGGAAAGTGCTTGCTAGTATTCCTTATTTGCATAGTATTTCACATCGTCTTAAGAAGGTTGGTGCGAGATTTGGGATTGATGTTGTCTTTTCAGCTAGAAATAAGATGGGTAGAATATGCGCAGCTGTGGAAAGGAAGGTGGACGGGACTACGCATAAATGGCATGAGTGCAAGGTAAAACACAGGGACAGCCTTTCAGTGCGCGGTAAAGGAGTTGTGTATGAAATGTCTTTCACTTGCGGTAAATATTATATTGTACATACAGGCCGCTGTCTGAATTCTCGCCTGCAGGACCACCGGTTATCTTTGAAAGGGCAGCCGTCGTCTAACCTGTCGCTGCACTGCCGTGACTGTGGTTGCACGCCGGTCTTGAGTGATGCAAAAGTGCTTGCACGCCATTGTGACCAGACGGCACGTGAGCTTATGGAAGCTTTCTTTATTGGGAAAGGCAGTGATAACTGTGTGGCTAAATCTTCACTTGCTTTAAACAAAGTTGAGATAGGGTATCTGGATGCGCACATCTGATGTTTGGATTTTGTGTGTTGTGAACGTGTAGTTTGCTTGGTATAAATACATCCGTTTTTTAACAAAGGTTCAGTTGTTAGTATGAGCTTGTCCTGTTGCTTTCTTCTACTAGTCCCACTTTTTTTTCGCGCTATTTGTTTCCATAATGAATTGCCAACTAGCCCAACAGTCTATCCTTCTGAATTGGTGATACTTGGAAGAGGATTTTGCCCTGTATTGTCGTAGTCCGGCTTGTGATTACGATGACATGTTCACTGTAAAACATGTTGTGCTTGCGGAGAAGAGTCGCCTCCGTATGTTGCCATCGCCAATGGTCACCTCGCGAGAAAAAGCCATTCGGGGTGCACCAGTGAGTGAGGCGATGACGACTTTCAGCGACACGTGTTGGTTGGCCACGGACAGCTTGAGAACGTACACAGCACGCATAGCTAGAAGGTTTAGGGTATCGCTTCTGTTCTTACAGTTTCAGAAAGAAGCTTCAAGTGATATAATTGTAGATTATAAGTGTTGTGTATTCACCAGTGAACAAGGTCGGCAACCATGAGCTCACGAGACGCCGCCCTCGGTGTGAGTGGACAGTAGCGTACGACGGACTATTCAGCCCTCCTTCTGGTTTGCGCAACGCTCGTACTCAGCTAAGTCAGCTAGCAATAAACTACAGTCATGCATTAATAACATTTCGCGACGAATTCAGGAACCGACATTGTGACCGAGGGCGGCTGCAAGCAAAACCAAGCGGCAAGACGCCACACTAGGCAACGAAGACGAGCTCCGGTGAACGTCGGCGGCAGTGCGCAGAGCTAGTTGGCTTCAGAAGACGCTTCGAACGAGGGCGCTTCGGAAGCTAAGCCTAGCGTGTGAAACGTATTCTTTGGCCAGCTGGGCGATATGTAAGAGTTTTTTTTCCTGACAACGCGGCAGCTTGTCCAACCTACCTCAAACGGCAACAGTTCTAGTTCACGGCGAATGATGTGGTTGACGAGCAGCCGCAACGGGCAGTGCTGTGCAAAGTTTGTGGTCCGGCTACGTACACCATCCTTCGTACGTTGTGTTCGCCGGCAACGCCGGCTGAGACGGCGTGTGCGGACATTATTTCCAAGCTCACGCACCTCCAGGGGGGCGTTGCCGGCGGCGTTCGAATTACATCGGCGTTCCAAGGAGTCAATTACAGCGTTCCAAGGAGTCAAGAACCGCGCAGTGTTCCCGCTGCAACGGTGACCACGACGCTACGAGGTGTGCGTTTCCCGGACGTTTACACACCACAGTGCAAAGCTTGCGGGATGGCTCGCGCCAACCTCGACCACATTATCTGGGCATGTCCCGCAGCGACACACACCACCAAACACAGCAAGAACCCTAAACTTAAGATTACCACGCCCGAGCAGTGGGAGGCTATGCTGCTCAGCGCGTGCCCGGATGACCAACTCTGGGCAGTCCGGCTGGCCGAAGACGCCGCCAAGACCCAAGGTCTGGCCGCCGCCTGAGGAAGGGGGGCTCCGGTAGGGCTAGTCTCCCGGCCCCCGCCTCCCTTGACCCCAGCAAGGACAAAATAAAGTTATGTCTCTCTCTCTCTCCCTCTGCAGTGTGTCATTTCTGCAAGCGGAGAGGTCACATTGTTCGTGCCTGCCATCAAAAGCAAGAGCCAACCAAGGCAAAGAGTGGAAATAAGCGCCCAGGCAACTTGAGTCACGCAGGAGTGTACGGACTTTACCACATTGGTAGTAGATTGTCAGCGTTTATGGAAAATGTCATTGTGAACAGACGCCAGGCATCGATGCAAGTCAAATCTGGATCCGTTTGTTCCATTGTCAACTTGCGGTCATTGAGCTGGGAATCTCGAAGAAGGCGCGCTGACCAACACCCCGGGGAGTGCGGACGTACACGGATCAGCATGTTCGTGTCGTGGGCGAAGTGGAAGTTCCTGTTAAGAACAACAGTACACAGGACGCTGGCAGATTCAGAGCTGCAAGCAGACGTAGCAAGATGGTAACGGGCGTGAAACTTTTACTGCAGGATTATCCAGATGCGTTTAAACCTGTCCTTGGCAAGAGCACGGGTCCGCCGGTGCAGGTTTTACTGGAAGAGCAAGCCACGCTTAAGTTTCAAAAGCCACGGCAACTACCTTTCGCGATATTGCCCAAGGTGGATGTAGCCATCGAAAAGGTGGCGGAGCAAGGCATTTACGTTCCCATTAAGCTTTCTCGCGGGGCTTCGCCAATCGTCCAGATTCTAAAGAAAAAATCACAGCATATCCACGTGGTGAATGATGATTAGTGGGGCGAAGCAAACATCGCGCTGCAGCACGGCGATGGCATAGGCGTGAGCATGGTCCTTTTTAATGGAAGATATTGGGACTAGAATGTTTGAGAACCACAATCTGTTGCACACACCGCAACTATGGCCGAAACTGTAATCAAGGAAGTCCCGCTGGAAGCGCGCGTCGGCGCCTTCGGGCAGAGCCCGCCTGATGCGTTTTGCAGCCACTTCACGTGCTCGCACATCCTCGGGCTCTGCCTGCCGGTACGCGCGCTTTCACGCCGCTTCACGGTCCTTCACATTTTGAAGATCCGATTCGCGCCGCAGCCGTGCAGCTTCGGCCTCTCGGGCTCGAACGGCGGGGTCTTCGCTCCGCAGCCGTGCATCTTGTCGAGCAGCTTCGGCCTCGCGGGCTCGAACGCCGGGGTCTTCGCGCCGCAGCCATGCAGCTTGTCGAGCAGCTTCGGCCTCGCGGGCTGGAACGGCGGGGTCTTCTCGCCGCAGCCCTGCAACTTGTCGAGCAGCTTCGGCCTCTCGCGGGCTCGAACGGCGGGGTCTTCTCGCCGCAGCCGTGCAGCTTGTCGAGCAGCTTCGGCTTCGCGGGCTCGAATGGCGGAATCTGCTTCGCGGCGTCGACGTGCAGCTTCGGCCTCGCGGGCTCTCACCTCAGGATTCTGTCTGCGAGCGCGCGCTGCCGCCGCCTTCTGTGCCCTCCGTTTCGCAGCCTTGTCTTACATCTGGCGACTCCGAGCTAAAGAGAGAGCGTGACAAGAAGAGCCTCATGGCGCGTTACTTCTGAAATGTTGTCCTCGGGTGTTGTTGAAAACACGAGACGTAGTAAAGAAGAAAGAACGAAACACAGGCGAACACGCACGAGAGTGTCACTCGTCAACGTCGTCTTCTTCTTCTACTGCATACCAGAACGCGCGCTTCTCACGAGCTAGAGGTGGCTACTACAACGCTACAAACAAACGGAGGATGGACAGACCCACGGCATAAGGAGCTTCGCCCCTAAAACGGGAAGGTGAGAATTTGTGTACACTGCGAAGGAACACTCAACGCAGTCATCAAGTGGGAGACGTGTCCACTGCCAACTCCAGAGCAACTGCTCGCAAGACCGGGAGTATGTGCGGAGTTTTCTCGGCTGGACTTTCATAAAGCTTATCAGCAACACTGTATCGATGAGGAGACCGCCATGATGCAGACCATGACGACTCACAAAGACCTATTGAAGGTGACGCGATCGCTGTTTGGTGTGGCAGTTGCCGTAGCCATCTTTCAACTTTATATGGAATGATTCTTGAACGGACATGAAGGGGTTCAAAGCTTCCTGGATGAGAACCTCATTGGTGGAAGAACAGTTGCTGTGCATGACGAACGGCTGCGCAATGTTGCTGCAACGTATCCAAGAGGACGGGCTTCGTCTGAATGCCAACAAGAGTGCATTCAGGGACAAGGAAGTGACATACCTGGGGTACCGTGTCAACACTACCCCAGGTGTGTCGCTACTCTAAGACAATTTGTCCCGTGAGAAAAAAAAAAACATCGTCGAGAAAAGTAGAAAGCCGTTGGACATAAATATTACACATATCGGGACACGTTCTCATGTCATCATTAACTAGACGGATATATATTCATTGATTGGGGCTGCGCATAATATCTCGCATCATGCCAACCTCTATTTGTCGACAGGCACATTTGTCAACAATGTGCGTTTGGTGACCACGCGTCTGCGTTTAACAGTTGCTTATATGAAAGAGATACAGTGCACATTTTGCCACGAGGTGAGAAAGAAGGAGTGCCCTCTGAAATGAAGCTCTTCACCGACTACTCCTTGCCGTTACCATTAGGCAAAAGGGCTCGAAGGAGCAGCGCGAACGTGCGGCATTACTCGCGATTAGAAGTTTTTGCATATCAGCCTAATAAGCAGCTCTACGTATATTGGACGCTATACATTTGTGCAGGTTAACGGAGAACGTATTGGTGACAGGCTGCACGGACATACTTTTTCCATAAGTCTAGATATGCGCATCATCTCATTAAATTTTTCAAAGCAACAAAGTCATTTAAATCACACTAAAGTTATCTATCTATCTATCTATCTATCTATCTATCTATCTATCTATCTATCTATCTATCTATCTATCTATCTATCTATCTATCTATCTATCTATCTATCTATCTATCTATCTATCTATCTATCTATCTATGCTTTCATGACAGCCTCCTTAATTTGGTACAGACAAAAAATTGGCATGGGCGGGTAAGAAAATTTGGCGAATATGACAGTCTGGTCATGACATGAATAACGAGAAAATCCTTCCGCGTACGTCGTCAAACCCTTTCCTCCAGAGACGTGTGGCACATACCTGTTTACCACGGACCGCTGTGTACGGGCATGCGCGACAGGTGATTGACAGTTTATACCCACCGAGGAATGGCGAGAACAGACTTTGGCGATTTCAATGCGAGAGCGTTAAGAAAAACCGGCATCTGCAGCGTTGAACCGTACGTATGCAAAGATTAAAAACTAGGATCGCAGCAGGAATAGAACCCATCATTCTGCGTGGTAGGTGGTTACTTAACACACAGCCACGCCTGGTCTAGAAACAGCTTTGGAAAAGCACCCTATGCAGGCCTGACGTCGGTGCAACGTAAATTGTGGTTGTGGAGCTGACTATCTAATTTTATAACGAAGCAATAAACGCTACATATGTACACCAACGATACAGGCATGATGTCAAGTTAATTCCATGCTTCCAGTGCTGGCTGCGGTTTTATAGCAGTATAATGGACATTACATTTGTATTCCCGTAATTCAGCAAGCTAAATTCAGTTGTCGCTTCATCCCGGATAAATACTCCCGCGAAAGTTACGTATGATATTCACATCATCGCACCATAAAGTGCACTTCGTTTTGAGGAATACTGATGAACGCTCGACGTACCTTGTAAGCCCACGATTTGCACACTACTACGCATATAAAAACACGTCGATCCACCTCGTAACGCTTGGCTCAAAACCCCAAAACAAAACATGCAGTATAGAACTACTAGGTGACTGCTTCGAATGATACCGATTCCCACAAGGTGCGGGATCTGCCGAACATTTTTTTCCGTTTAAAACTTCACAAAAATATTCCTTTGAAAAAAAAAGGACATGTAAGAAGGCTACGCTATTAACTTCTCCCGGAGGCACCCTTGAATCTATACCATTATGAATTCAGTAACGTCTACTAACTGCGGATGAAACTGTGTTTCACATCACGAAAGGGCGCGAAATTTATTCGCGCTCCTGAGCTTCACAATGTTATCCACTTCTTGCTAAAAAATAAAGGCTCCAGGCCTCGCTGAGGTGGCGATGAGTCAGTGAAGATGTGACGTCACCTTATTGCATATTAGTTCATGTGAAGCAGCCTTCAATGATTGAGCAGCGCACTACTTGAATTCATTGTCAGAGGGCTAATGAAATATCGTGCGTGAAAGTGTTCACG
This sequence comes from Rhipicephalus sanguineus, assembly GCF_013339695.2. Classification (NCBI taxonomy): domain Eukaryota; kingdom Metazoa; phylum Arthropoda; class Arachnida; order Ixodida; family Ixodidae; genus Rhipicephalus; species Rhipicephalus sanguineus. The sequence goes on from NC_051183.1 coordinate 100,680,312, forward strand.
TTGATCTGCCAGAGTCCTATATCTATGCCTAGCCTGCCCATTGCGCTATCGAAAACCCAAATGAAATCACTGATGGGCTGGTGTTTACTTAACATAACAAGCTGTTATGATATCACTTCGTTTTTTGTCTGCTGTAGTTGCCGCTTCCCCACTCCAGGTCATGCAACCATAATTCTTCACCGGGAAACACATGCGTGGAACACTACATTCATCACATTCTTTGAACGCGCTTTACGATCTGTTTACTGATTGTGACCCTTCTTTGGTGCTCTTCTGTTTCGTAAAAAATGCTATGGTGCGTCTTAAATGCGCAATTGTACGGAAAACATGACATGGCGTTCGCTGTATGCGTTTCCCGTAGGACGCATGCCACCTTCATTTCGACTTCCTGCAATGGTCTGCTTTAGAAGGCTCCGTCCACAATTCCAGGAGCCGTGTGCAGCTGCACCTATGCCTTCGTGTGCACCAAATTTGTATTGTGCACTCAAGAATAAAAATGTCGCACGCTGTCCTTTAAACTATGTTACAGCAAAAGATGAATGATTTATACTCCGTTACATACATCACGTGCAACGCTGCGGAAGCTATGCAAGAAGTTTGGTCAGCAAGATGTTGAGTACGCGCGTCTCGCGCATAGCTTTGTTCCTTGTAAACGCTGGTGCCAGCAAACACGGCCCTGTGCGTCGTCGTTTTGACGGGCTGCAAATAAAATACCAAAAAACGAAAGCAATGATACGTTCAACGGTAAAGATCAACTTGCTGACGACCGCATGAACGGGGTTGTTCGTATATTACGCACCAAGAATCTTCATATATTACTTAGCCTAAAGACGAAGAGAAATCATATTACCGGTGGTAACAACATTGGACTACTTCTTGGTGCGAACGCAACTACCGCAAGAAGTCCAGCCAGCCTCCACAGCACCTGATGTGTGAAACGGAGTACAAAGTGATACACTCCTTCGTAATAACATTTTCTAGCGCAGACTGGCACACGGACAAAGAGAGGGAACAACACCAGCGCTACTATCAACTGAAGGCTTTATTCAGCGAAGGAAAACATTTATATACCTAACCTGTCACCCACTGCCCATGCGCACCTCGTAGGTGCAATGTCCGGAGCTATCGACCCATATCTGCTGCTACTCCTTTCTTTCAGAAGCGTCACTTCTTTTTCAGAAATAGTTAATGACGGGTGGCTGATACAAGATGACTCCCTGATGTGGATGTGATATGCCTCTGCCAGCTCTCGTGTGGTGCTATCACGGTGCCTAAACAGAATGACTGTATCTGAAAAGCGTGCGTCGCAACCACACTGCGCGCAATGCATCGCCAAATTCGTCAGCAGCCTACCCTTGAATTCCAGCCGATTGCACATTTCAAGAATGCGTGATTTTGCCCTTCCTGCGTTATTACGTACCTCCCTGAACAGCTCTTAACAGCTGTTCGCAAGAACTTCAGGGAGGTACGTGATAACGCAAGAAGGGCAAAATCAGCCATTCTTGAAATGTGCAATCGGTGGAATTTCGCAGGTTTATCCGCCTCCGTCATGAAGGAAACCCGATCCACATTGAATCTATTTTTGGCCGCCAAGACGCACAAGCTAGGGATACCCTTTCGCTCGATTGTTTCGGAGCGAGATGCATGGCAAAAGGCCGTCTTCAGTTATCTCCAAAACACCTTAAATCTTTGAAGATCCCTGATCCGTATTCCGTACGTAACTCGGCTAGGGTAACCAATTTCTTATCTAGTGCTGAATGTATCAATTGCTTCAGGCATAAGCATTGATATAGAAGACCTGTTTTACTCCCTCCCGCATGATATTTTGAGGAAGCGGGTTAGAGACTGCATTGTAAATGACAACAACGAGATTGTTTTTAGAAGTGGTAATGCGATGGAGAGCATCCTGGAGCTGCTCAGCTTTTGCTTAAAGCACACTTTTGTTGAATTCAAGGATAACCTGCGTATTAAAAAAATCTGGCGTTGGTATCGGATCCAAGGTGGCACCCGTACTGAGTGACATTTCTTTTTTTTTGCAGAATGGACCGTGATTTGCTGCTGGATTTGCAGGGGGTTGCCACTAAGGTATTTCGTTATGTGGATGATTTTTTGGTACAGGGCAGTAATGTGCAAACAGATACGTTCGCTTTAGGAGCTTTTCAGGCGAAAGGCGGAGGGTTAAAATTCACCTGTGAGGTCCCGGTTCAAAACAGCTTGCAAGTTTCTGAACCTTACGCTATATTTTTCAGCCGACCATACATGCTTTAAGTATGCTCCTCGATCTAATAAGCCCCTTGTGAGCTACCGCTCCTTTCATTCCAAGGTAATAAAAAACTGGAGTAGCCCTTTCTTGTCTAAACCCCGCCTGTCACCAGGTCGTGTCATCATTTGGCACAGGAGAGCTTCAGGGAGCAGGTACTAAGGCTAAGACACGCCGGCTTCCCCGAGTGTGTTTTGCATGTAATCTGCAGGCGCCTTATTAAGCATACTAAAAGCAGCCAACACTGCCAGCAGGAGCGTGAACGGGCCAGATTAGCGGTGATACAGTACGTACATGCGCTGTCACACCGAAATTAAAAGACCGCCCATAGGTATGGGCTGAATGTTGTTTTTACGGCGAAAAAATAAACTGACTAAGCTGTGCCCCATGGTTGTTTATAAGCTGGACGCTGTAGGACGAGGAAGCACACGAACCTGCAATGTTAAGCACGAGGTTAGTTTTGTTCCATGTGCGTCTAACCTAATTTATTGTATTCCTCTAGCATGTGGACGAGCGTATGTGGGGCAGACTGGTCGCTGCCTAAACATACGCCTAAGGGAGCACCACTCGTCTTTGAAGGGTAGGCCGCTGACGCATTTGGCGATGCATTGTGCGCAGTGTGGTTGCGACGCACGCTTTTCAGATACAGTCATTCTGTTTAGGCACCGTGATCGCACCACACGAGAGCTCGCAGAGGCATATCACATCCACATCAGGGAGTCATCTTGTATCAGCCACCCGTCATTAACTATTTCTGAAAAAGAGGTGACGCTTCTGAATTAAAGGAGTAGAAGCAGATATGGGTCGATAGCTCCGGACATTGCCCCTACGACGGTGCGCATGCGCAGCAGTAGACAGGGTCGGTATATATATATATATATATATATATATATGTTTTCCTTCGCTGAATAAAGCTTTCAGTTGATAGTAGCTCTGGTGTTGTTCCCTCTCTTTGTCCGTGTGCAGTCTGCGCTAGAAAAAGTTATTACGATAACTTTTTCTGTATTTCAGTATTGATACACTCCGCTACACACAACTGAGTTTAGATAATTTACTGTACTCTGTTCGGCGCAATGGGAGAACGGATTCTCTGCCCCATCGTTCAAACAGTCGGGCATCAACGCAACCAACAATGCGGGGAGAGAGCTCGACACATGGGGCCAATTTTCAAGTAATTCGA
>NC_051183.1:100683851-100764384 GCF_013339695.2 Rhipicephalus sanguineus
AGACGCTCGTCTATATTGCAAGGAACCTAACATTTCCTGGTAGAAAGCTATCCCTGATCGTACTTGGCGCAAGTCTTTTAGACTTATGAGTCATAAAAGTAAACTTTCAAATTTTTAGACGACATTTGTATGCGTCAATAATTTAAAGAGTGATGCGAGACTACCTCAACTCAATGCGTTGCCGCCAGAGTTGTACGTAACGCGTTACACGTACTCGATTACTTGTAATCAATTACATTTTCTTGTATTTTGTAATATAATCGCTTACTTTTCGAAATTTTATGTTCAGTATCATTGAAATTGATTACTGGTCCTCAATAACTTTTTTTTTCAAACTCAAGTTGTAACCAGTCTTCTATGGCAGTTCACGGAGGGTCTAAGTTCACAGAGCCTAATTTTGACCTTTTTTTATCTTACCTGCAACGCCTTACCCGGGCATCGGCAACAGCGAAGCGCAACGCTTCATACAGGGCATTAAGACTAGCATCGAAGCACTGGGCAACAGTAGCTGGTGAGCAAGGTGTTCCTTCTTTACAATACCGCCCTTCCCTCCAGTGCATGTACTGAGAGAGTGTTCAGTGCAGCGGATGGCGTCTTCACGAGGAAACGAGGAATTATTAGCGACGACAAGTGCCGTCAAAAGGAAGATGCAACCAAGGCAAATAGTGGTAATAAGCGCCCAGGCAACTTCGGTCACGCAGGAGTGTACGGACTTAACCACACTGGTAGGAGATTGCCAGCTTTTATGGCAAATGTCATTGTGAACGGACGCCAGGTATTGATGCAAGTCCAATCTGGATCCGTTTGTTTTATTGTCCACTTGAGGTCATTGAGCTGGGAATCACGAAGAAGGCGCGCCGACCAAGCACCCGCGGTGTGCGGACCTGCACGGAGCAGCATGTTCGTGTCGTGGGTGAATTGGAAGTTCCTGTTAAGTACAACAGTACAGACGACGCAGTCAGAGCCAGAGCTGCACGCGGTCAGAGCAAGATTGTAATGAGCGTGAAAACTTTGCTGTAGGACTATCAGATGCATTTTAAATCTGTACTTGAAAGAATCACGGGTCCTCCGGTGCAGGTTTTACTGGAGGAGCAAGCCACGCTTAAGTTTCACAAGCCACGGCAACAACCTTTCGCGCTATTGCCCAAAGTGGGTGCAGCCATTGAAAAGGTGGTTGAGCAAGGCATTTATGTTCCCATTAAGCATTCTCGCTGGGCTTCGCCCATCGTCCTGATTCTTAAAAAAACGGGAAGGTGAGAATTTGCGCGCATTGCAAAGGAACACTCACCCCAGTCATCAAGTGGAAGACGTGTCCACTTCCAACTCCAGGGCAACTGCTCGTAAGACCGGGAGGATGTTTTCTCGGCTGGACTTGGATGAAGCTTATCAGCAACACTGTATCGATGAGGACACCGCCATGCTGCAGACCGTGATGACTCACAAAGACCTGTTCTAGGTGATGCGATCACAGTTTGGTGTGGCAGTGGCCGTAGCCATCTTTCAACGTTATATGGAACGATTATTGCCCGGATATAAAGGGGTTCAGTGTTTCTTGGATGACATCCTCATTGGTGGAAGAACAGTTGCTGAGCATGACGAACGGCTGCGCAAGGCACTGCGACGTATCCAAGACGGCGGGCTTCATCCGAATGCCAACAAGAGTGCATTCAGGGACAGGGAAGTGACGTACCAGGGGTACCGTGTCAACGGTACCCCAGGGGCAGGGTTGCCACTGACTTTCGAGTAAATGTCGCCAAACGACGAGCAAAAAGTCGCCGAAAGTCGCCATTTCTTTTACAAATTTCTCTAAAAAATAGCCATTCTAGATATGTGCGGCATACCCAGTAATAAAAATTTCCACTCACGTATAGCCCCGTAGAACACAGTACCATCCAAGACCCTTAAATTATATTGACGTTTCTCGATGCCAGTCGTATCGCCCGCTTCACCATGGGAGTGCATGCATGGTGCTGCTTCTCCGACTAGCCGCAAGATGTGCGTGTTGGCGCAAGGGTGAAGGAAAGAAACGCTCATGATATCCTTCCATCCCTGTCCTCTCGTTTCAAAGTTAAAAGTGTGGTATAAACCTTGGGCGAAAACCGTGAAAGCATTATTTGTAGACAGCTTTACGTACCCTTATATGAATTAAAAGGATTAATAGGTTTATTGAAGGTAACACGACATAATTCTTACAGGAACCAATCATTAGTGGGTCTTACACCTTTTCAGTGTGAACTAATATGATACCGGACATCACCGACCCTTTCTTATAGTTACTGATATCTACACGCGTCAATCCTATGCGTTATTGCTGTATAACAATGTAAAATGTTATATAGCAATTGTTTTTATTGCACACGCTCACCGAGAACAGTGAAAAATGCCTGAATAAATAATTTTTATTGCAGAAATAGCCGCGTATCTGCCTCTCCTCGCTATTCGAAAACAGTCTTTGCGAGCTGAACTGGGGGTACTGCAACAGTGAATAAGTCGCCAAGCGATTCAGAGCAGTTGGAGCTTTGGCGGAACAAATGGTCGGAACACGCGGCCAACCCGGCCGTCGTCTTGTACCTTCAGATGCGAAACTTCAGATAAGCTGAAAGCACCTCAAGCCATAAACGTATAGTCAAACACTGCCCCCTCGCGGTTTGCAAGGCAGTCCGCTGACCTACATTTTGCTAGAATGTCGCTGGGGGACGTTCCAGCACCTCCTGCATCTAGATGGCATCCCGAACTAAGGATCCCACTCACTGATATTATTTTCCCATAACATCAAATAAACGTTTTATTATCCCTCTAGATGAATTGAGATACACACGAGTTACAGGACGGACATACCGAATGACGCGTAATGTGCACATTCTACTCGTGGGTCTAAAACCAAGAAAAATACTGAGAATGTTGCTGCTCATTCGTTGGAAAGACACTGAGCTTAGGATTCAAAACTTGGTGGAGACCTAAGCCGAAAATCGCCAAAAAATCGCCATGTCGCCATTCATAATTTTAGGTCGCCACGGGCCTCTCAAATTCGCCAATTTGGCGAAAAGTAGCCACCATTGGCAACCCTGCTCGAAGGAGCAGCTTGAACGTGCGGCATTTCTCGCGATTAGATGTTTTCGCACATCAGCCTAATAAGCAGCTGTATGTTTTTTGGACGCTGTGCATTGGTGCAGGCTAACGAAGAACGTATTTGTGACAAGCTGCACTGGCATACTTTTTTCCTTTTTTTTCCAAACGTCTGATATGTGCATCTTTTCATTCTTCATATGTCCACCAGCCCATCACCGATTTCATTTGTGTTTTGATAGCGCAATGGGCAGGCTACGCATAGATATAGGACTCTGGCAGATCAACGTGAACACTTTCACGCACGATATTTCATTACCGCTCTGACAATGAATTCTAGTAGTGCGCTGCTCAATCGTTCAAGGCTGCTTCACGTTCCCCCGCTCGCCCTGTGAGAATTAACGGCCAGGCTACAGGGAAGGCAAGACGCGCGTAGCGTTCCTCTTCGGTTTCCACGACGCCAGGTCGGTAGCATGCCGAAAGAACGCCAACGGAACGCGATCGTGCAAGTGCTCCGGCTTCGCATCGCCTCATGCTCCCCTTTAGCGGGAAATGGTGTAATTTTCTTGCTATCGCATTCATAGCTTCGCCCTTGCGGCGAAACTGTGACTTTTTTTAAGAATCGGGACGATGGGCGAAGCCCAGCGATAATGCTTAATGGGAACATAGATGCCTTGCTCCACCACCTTTTCAATGGCTGCATCAATCTTGGGCAATAGCGCGAAAGGTTGTTGCCGTGGCTTGTGAAACTTAAGCGTGGCTTGCTCCTCCAGTAAAACCTGCACCGGAGGACCCGTGATTTTTGAAGTACAGATTTAAATTGCATCTGATAGTCCTACAGCAAAGTTTTCACGCTCATTACAATCTTGCTCTGACCGCGTGCAGCTCTGGCTCCGACTGCGTCGTCTGTACTGTTGTACTTAACAGGAACTTCCAATTCACCCACGACACGAACATGCTGCTCCCGCCGGATCGAATCTCGGCCGCGGCGGCTGCATTTTCGATGCAGGCGGAAATGTTTGAGGCCCGTGTATTTAGCTTTAGGTGCACGTTAAAGAACCCCAGGTGGTCTAAATTTCCGGAGCCCTCCACTACGGCGTCTCTCATGATCATATCGTGGTTTTGGGACGTTAAACCCCAGATATTATTAACATGCTGCTCCGTGTACGTCCGCAATCCGCGGGTGCTTGGTCGGCGCGCCTTCTTCATGATTCCCAGCTCAATGACCTCAAGTTGACAATAAAACAAACGGATCCAGATTGGACTTGCATCAATACCTGGCGTCCGTTCACAATGACATTTGCCATAAAAGCTGGCAATCTACTACCAGTGTGGTTAAGTCCGTAGACTCCTGCGTGACCGAAGTTGCCTGGGCGCTTATTACCACTATTTGCCTTGGTTGCATCTTCCTTTTGACGGCAGTTGTCGTCGCTAATAATTCCTCGTTTCCTCGTGAAGAGGCCATCTGCTACACTGAACACTCTCTCAGTGCATGCGCAGCAGGGAAGGGCGGTATTATAAAGAATGAACACCTTGCTCACCAGCTACTGTTGCCCAGTGCTTCGATGCTAGTCCTAATGCCCTGTATGAAGCGTTGCGCTTCGCTGTTGCCGATGCCCGGGTAAGGCGTTGCAGGTAAGATAAAAAAAGTGAAAAATTAGGCTCTGTGAACTTAGACCCTCCGTGAACTGCCATAGAAGACTGGTTACAACTTGATTTTGAAAAAAAAAAAGTTAGTGAGGACCAGTAATCAATTACAAAAAAAATGTAATTCAATTATACTGAACATAAAATTTCGAAAAGTAATCGATTATATTACAAAATACAAGAAAATGTAATTGATTACAAGTAATCGATTACGTATAACTAGGGAGCCTACATGACCGGCCGTTTTAGGGTGATGTCAGCCTTTGACCCATTAAATGCCGCCAACACACCGCCGCCCGCCAAAACACAGTGTTGCCAGACAGAAACGCCGCGCTGGGAGCGGCGGCTGGCCCCAATATGGCTGCGCACAGAAAACTATGCATCTTGGTGCCTGCACTGCGTCTACTCCCGGTTGCTTTTAGTTCTCGACAATACGGCGTCGAGCGTTGCGGTAGCGTGTTAAACGCTGCCGGTGAAGCCCTGGATGCTGCGTACCACTCTGCACTAACCACAACAGTAAAAGCGTGCGAATGTTCCGCTTCCCAGCGAGCCCTGGCTGACGACAACTCTGGCTGGCTCAAGTGAAGCGAGACGGCTGGGACAGTGCGTCTCGTATTTGCTCTGTGGGTACTGCGTATTTCGTTCAGTTTTTTGCTGTAGCACACGTTATACGTGTTTCACGGTGATCGCGAATGCGTAGATAACGACGTTGTCATTGCTGTGTCCACGCATTTCGAGTAGGAAGCCTACAAACGGGACGCATCCGAGCGTCCGTACGAAGACGCGCTCGCTAGTCTGAGCTGTTGCCTCCATTGCGTGAGTTCGCGTCAGCGTAACCTCAGTATTAGGTCACCATAGGGCTCCTTATACCTTTGCCTAAGATGAGGAGAAGCAGAAAGCCTTCTCATTTTGCTCTATTATGTTGATCCTTACCCCAAAAGCCTTCTGCACCTAACGGGTTTTTGCATTGCCTCCGCGATCATAGGCATTGCAACTTTTTATTTTCCACTCTCGTAGTTAAGCATTGCCTCCGAGATGGCGTGTGATGACGTCATCATGTGAGGTCATGTGATGAACTCATCGTGAAACGTTATGATCACGTCACAATTTTCGGAGCTCTCTGACATCATGATGACGTCACAGGGTCGGCTCCTTGATGACATCGATTGACATTCAGGTCATGTGACTTTCGATGCGCCGTCGGCTCGCACGCATTCACCTATCCAGCACGTGACCTCTGCTTACCTTTATTCCGTTTTCTTGAATCATTTGTGTTGACACCGCCGCCGACAGTGTGTGGCGATATCATACGTGTTACGTCATAGTGATTCTCATGATGACGTCATACTTTGGTGTCATACCATGGTATTGCTAATTGATGTATCGCTCGTGTTGACGCCGACGCTGGACACCAACGACGGTTACATCTCCCGTTGGGTGCATCTAAGACTTTCGCCTTAATGAGGCTTTCGCCTGAAAAAGGGCCTTTGAATGCACAGCAAGTCACTGCTAACCGTGCAGATTACGAGTAAATCCATTCATGGCAACCCTTGTGGAGAGCAAGAGTGCTTCGCCTAGCTGGAGGGAGAGGCGGCTGGCCCCAATATGGCGGCGCACGGAAAACTATGCTGAATTTGGTGGAAGCTGGCAACAGCGTGCCCCATTGCCCGCTGGTTTTGGCTGAGTTTCTTGAAGGCATTTATTAAGATGTCTCCACCCTAAAAAATTGGCCGCGTATCTGCGGGATTCGCTGCAAATGTCGTGTAAAGACGATAGAAGAGGCGCTGTGTGAGATATGGACGCCATCTGGCAATACGTCGGGAAACATGAGTGCTGTGTTGCGTGCTGGTAGTCCCGGCGCAGCAGCAGGCGAAGACCGGCGGTGACCAACGCGACCGGCGGGGACGCCAGCCAGCCCTAAAACGCGGTCTGGCGCGAAGCGCCGAAGCAGAGAAACGTCCGCACTCAACGAGTACTCTCCACACACTCTTTTATTTACACGTCGCCTGGGTAAAACAGGAACGCTAGAGCGGCGCCCACAACCGGCAGCGCCCACAACGCTGCTTTTTCATTTTTTAAATATTTTTTTTCACCTTCTTGGCCTTCTCAAAACTAAATTTTTTCAACACCAACCCATGGCATTCGTACAGTGCAATACAGAACGGAAACCGAAACACAACAATGAGCTCGTGCGAAGGGCACGGAGGAAGGCAAATTTCAGCGCAGTCGCATTTTCAGCTTTGTCGAAACAGCGCTCACTAGGCGACGACGAAGTAAAAGAAGGCACAGGACAGGCAGCGCCTGTCCTGTGCCTTCTTTTACTTCGTCGTCGTCTAGTGAGCGCTGTTTCAACAAAGATGAACGCATACCAACTCGCTCAAGCTTCCATTCTTATGCATTTTCAGCGCAGCTTAAGAAACTAGGGTCCTTAAAATTACGTATGTATGCATTTTCTATTAAAGGAACACGCCACCTAATACTTACCTAGTGATGTTGCACCTCAGATATGCATGATATTTACTTTTTATCGACAACGTTCACAAGTATGAACAGCCGTACCAGTTCAAGACGGCTGGCCCTTGGGCAAGTGGTTCAACTTTGGCCGAGTGGCTGAATCGAAGGACGTTCAGACAAACAGAAAGACAGACCAAAATTTCTGCGTTTAAGTTCCCCAAGAAAGACTATCGTCTTTAAAACGGCCGTTCATGTAGGCTCCCTACGTGTAACGCGTTACGTACAACTCTGGCGGCAACGCATTGAGTTGAGGTAGTCTCGCATCACCCTTTGAATTATTGACACATACAAATGTCGTCTAAAAATTCGAAAGTTTAGTTTTATGACTCAAAAGTCTAAAAAACTTGCGCCAAGTATGATCAGGGATAGCTTTCTACCAGGAAATGTTAGGTTCCTTGCAATATAGACGAGCGTCTAGAAAGTGGTCCACGTGACAAGTTTGTGAGTGATTGGGGGATGTTTTATAAGACATAGCTCATCAAACGTCTTTAGAATCGGCTCCATGCACAGGAGGTGCTGAAGTGTCACATTGGTACTTATGCTACTATGGTCGAGTATAAATTATTATGCACATTTTACAAACGCACCGTGGCGCACTCTCTTAGAAATGCGCACGGATAAGATATATGATCTTCAGGTGACGAGAATCGCGCCACGCGATCGACCAGATAAAGTAATAACGCCGAGTGTCTTTGACTAAACTTCAAGACAAAAGCTCGTTCCCGTAGCAACTAGCGCATCGCGCGAAATCTGAATTTTCTAGTCAGCGAACGCGCTGTAACACGCCAGCAACTACAGTCGGAAACTCTTACCGCTTTTTCCGCAACTGGAAAACTCCACAAGCGACGGACGCCGGCGTTGCCGCCGAACACATCACTTGTACCGTAATGGTGCAGAACGCGTTTTCTCTCAATAAGTTGCGTCTTTCCGCCCATAGGTGTTCGCTGCCGTCAGCGGACCAACGGACGCGCGCCGTAGGTCGCGCATTGCATGTAAGCCAAGAAGTGTGCCCAACTAAACCGGTGCCAATGCCCGGAAAGAAATGAGAGTTCCGTCGCTTCGTTGAGCACGAACGGTGAAGCTGTTGAGAGGTTAGATGCACGGAAATGCGTTATCGCAGATTCACTCAACCCCTCTCCCCGCTTTCTCCGCGACCTCCTTGTCCTTGTCTTCACGTTTAGCTTCGAAGTGCGCTCTGGCAGACCGGGGGAAAGGTGAGGCCAAGGCCCGCGCACTAGCGCTATATTCCACGTTGCAGAAGAACGTGTTTTCCATTTATAATGGCGCCTATTATCTTGACAATATCGTAAGCCTCAAAATGTCGTTCATGCGTCTTGGAAGTGTGAGTGTGCCGCATGTCTGTGCGACGCAGCATGTCTGTGCGACGTAGAAATTTTTACCCTCACCGCCATCCAGGACTTGGATGAAGTGGAAGCTGGACGCGTTACCGTTAGCGTTATTTAGTGCAGTTCCTGTCCATATATCAGAACTATTTTGCTAATCGACCACAATTCACAAATTTCGCCACGTAAAAGTAAGCCAGCGCCAATCAACGCCCTATGCGTCGCGTCCAAACAGCAACGCGTGCGCCGCGAAAGAAGCGCATTTAGATCAGCACAGAGAGCGTCAGCCGCGCGTACCGGCGTGCACGCGGAGATGCGAAACTGAGCTGGTTCTAGAACCGTTAGGAAAATGACTACATTGGTATGTTTGGCTTACGGCACTGGTAGGCCCGTCGGGGCACCACGCGTGCGGTGCCGCACGTTCGGCTGGGCCGCCCACGACACGAGTGCACGCCCCGAAAAGAGTGCACGCGAGCTCTTCAGTGTGGGTGCAGCACGACACTAGCGGTTTCGGTGCAGCGGTCAAATCGAGGCAAAAAGTGCAGCAACGCCATGCAGCTTGCGCTACTTGCACGAGACGAGAACTCGCGCGGAAGCTAGTGCTGAAGTTCAGATGGACTCGTGCAGTACGACGTCAGATCGAGTGCAGAGGAGCAGGTGGCGCGCTGCCCTCGCCAAATCGAGCGCCGCAGTGCATCACACTTGAACTAGCGCAGAAAGTGCTCACAAATCGAGGAGACCTTGCAACAACTGACGCGTTCGGTGGTAACGCCGGCGTCCGCAGCATGTCGCGTTTTCAGCTCACGACAAACGCGGTATGCGTTTCCAACTGTAGTTGCTAGCGTGTCACAGCCACGTTCACTGACTTGAAAATTCGGATTGCCCGCGGAGCGCCAGTTGCTACGAAATGGATAGCAACTGGCGCTACCCGTTTCGCAAATGGTTAGCAATCAACGCCATGCCCGTCGGTCGGCAGCTGCCACCGGCCGACGGACAGTCGGCGTTGTCACTTTGTCTGGTCGGTCACGTCTCGCGAGGGTCCTCACCTAAAGAGCATGTAGATCTAACACGGTGCCTATTGCTAAGAGAGTGTGTGTAGAAATATCACACCATCTTTCGGCATGTCGAGCCCACGCGACAGAGGGGGAGGGGAGAGGGAAGTGGAGTTGTGGAGTGGAGGAGGGAAAGGGGAGGAGGAGGTGTGGGAGAGTGTATGCGCATGACCAGTAAGGGTGGTCACGCCGCACACCACCACCACCACCGGATCGAACTCCGCCATGAGATGCTTCGCATCTAAACGTGCTGTATAGTACTCTACCACAGGAGAGCAGCAAGGCGTCCCAGATAGAGTATATTTACCTAGACCGCAGGGTACCGACTGTGTTCGGAGCCAATCCTGAAGAAGTTTGATCATCTAGTTCTGAGAAAGCATCCTCCAATTGCTCCCAAAGTGCCCACGTCGATCACTTTTTAGATGCTCGTGTATATTGCAATAAACCTAATATTTTCTGGCAGAAAGCTATCCCACCTCGTACTTGGCCAAAGTGTTTTAACCGAAAGAGTCATAAAAGTGAACATTCGACGTTTTAGACGACGATATTTGTATGTGCCAATAATTCAAATGGTGACGCGAGACTACCTGAGCACAATGCGTTGTCGTCAGAGTTGTACGTAACGCGTTGCACCTAATCGATTACTTGTAATCAATTACATTGTCTCGTAATTTTGTAATATATTCCATTAAATTTTCGAAATTGTAACATTCTGTAAAGATCAATTGATATTTCTTGTAATTGCTTACCAGTTATCGATATCTTTTTTTTTTCAAAATCAAATTGTAACCACTCTCCTACGGCAGTTCTCCGGGGCTCCCTACCGAGCCTAGTTTTCACCTTTTCTTTGGCCTTACCTGCAATGCCTTCCCGATCGACTTACCCGCCTAGCGTTACCCGAGACTAGCATCGGAGAACTGCGCAACTATAGCTGATGAGCAAGGTGTTCCTACGATAAAATACCGACCTTGCCTCCAGCGCATGCATTGAGAGTGTTCAGTGAAGCAGATGACATTTTAGCGAGCAAATGTGGAAGAATAAGCGGCGACAGCTTCGAAAAACAACTCTCGTTGAAATTTAACAACGTGTAACGCTATATCGCCGAATCCGCAGCAAGCCTCCAAGCCTTGACGCAAGCCTGCACCTTGGCTTTACCAAGGGACGACAGCTGTACGTTCTAGTTTGAGCAAACTTGTGTATTGTGTTACGGCACTAAAACTTTAAGGAAAAGTGACGCAAAAGTAATCGATTAGATTTCAGTAATTGCTCAGTTACTTTCTGGTGCTGTAATTGACCACTGTAATGAATTACACTTTGAATGAAGTAATTGTAATTCTAATCAGTTACTTATTTTCTGTAACGTGTGCAAGTCCGTATAATAACGATTCCCCGCTAGTTTCCTATGTCAGCAGACTTAACCTGTAAGTGTATTCTAAGCAGTTTGCACGTTGATACATTTCAGCAGATCGAGATTCGCCTATTACATATATTACTCCTTTGACTTCTTCAAAATTATTCAGATTCGTGATTATCAGAGCAGAAATCGCACACATTTTTTAACACCATCATTTAACAATCCACATTTACCGGCAAAATCGAGATATGCTAGCAACTCTAGTGTTCTGGCAGAAGTATGTTTCGACCCTCAAAACCTCAAATTCGAGAAAAAAGTTACCGTCGATTACGCTAGTCCCTAATGCGAAAAGTTGGGGCCGCGGAACTCGCATTTTCATTTGGGGTTTTTTTGACGCTTCGGATCTTCTCAGCGATGCTATCAGAATGGTGCTTCGGCGGCAGAAACCTCTGGATTGTGACGTCTGCTCGGCCAGCTCATTTTAGCAGCTGCGACAGGCAGCGCTTCCACCGGTTCTATCACAGATTGTTCAGGATACACTAGTGTATATCCAGTGAGCGCTATAGGCGCTCTTGAACGTCACTTGTCGAAGATTACACGTAATTTCTAGGCTCTACGAAGGTACTAACAGTCCGTGTCGCGCACACAATAGAATTTTGAATACTATGGCGCCCTCTACTAGCCGTTCGCGGTACTGTTTTCCTCCTCCACACTTCGCTATACTATTTGCGCTCTGCGTTTGCTCCCATCTTTCGCTGATCTCATTCGCTGGCAGGTCCGTAGCCAAGGGGGGGGGGGGGGGTTGGGGGGTTCAAACTTCCCCCCCCGAAATTTTTCAGTTTTGCTTGCGTATATAGGCACGCACACATACAAACGCACACACGAATATACAGAAAGTATGGTTGAACCCCCCCCCCCCCCCCCCCCCGAAAAAAATTTCTGGCTACGCTCCTGTTCGCTGGGTTACGCCGGGGGACAACAGACGAGGATAGTCACCTCAGGACTGCGCACCGAAAGACTGCGCTCTAAAAGTGCAATCTCAAAAAACGGTTCACTTTTCGCTTGACCCTACCATATTATAACGAGAGATCGGTTTTCTTTACTCACTATCCACAAGTAATGGTATTTTCGCCTGACGGCACTAGAGGAGTTCCGGGTGCACTCACGTGATTCCGCACGTTTGACTGGGGTAGCACTACACCAGTGCACACCACCGTGCCAATCTGTAATGTAGTTCATCGTAAAATAATTGACATCTCAACGGGTTAAACACGGACAGGGAGAAGAAAAGGACGCCTACTTTGACTTGGGCGAGTTGGTGCATACTCGGATACATGCAGCGCGACTTGGACGAAGACGGGAGACGCACATATGAGCAGATTGAAGTTCTATGTACAAATATGTCAGCTATTTCTTACATAACTAAACGTACATTTATGCGAACATATGCATCTTTTCGGTCAAAACACTATTGCTCGGCATAGTTTTGTTTTTGTGTGCCTGTCCAATACTCGCACTTTGGAACAATGTCGTGGTAGAGTCTTGCAACATTGCTCTTGTTTTGCTGGCAGTGGCCGGTGTTGATTCGTACGAGCACGTGCATGGTTTTTGTTGCTCGTTTTTTTTTACTGTTGTGAAGTTCTCTCGTGCGTTTTGTGTGCCGTAGTGACTGGCGTAGGTAGCGCGGCATGTGCGGTGATGGCTTCGAGCACGCCTACGCTTGATATTGCAGGCGATTACAGCGAAGACGATGGAACGTTTTGGGCATCCTTCACGGCTCTGCAGGCACTGCTGCCACAGAGGTGAATCGAGGATCTTAATAAAATGCTTTGTTGGGCGCGTTGGTTCATTCTGTAATAGATTGAGCGCAAACGGACGGGACACAAAGAAGATGACACGAATACATGAGCGCTCTATCCAGAAGCGCAACATTTTCAATGAAGATGAAAAATGACATCCTGAGTGTCGAAGAGCGGAAACACGGTGTAAACGCCTTATGGTGATCGCTGTTTGACTCTGTTTATGTGAAAGGCACCTGAAGTCATACCCACGCGGTCCATCGTGGTGGGAAACAACCCAGCATGACCTCTCAGATTAACGAATTCAGAGGAAACTTCAGAATGTGGCGCACAACATTTGATTATGTGCTAAGTGTATGTGAGTCTATGAGGCGCGTCGAATAAAACAAGCGAAAAGCCATCCCTTTAGACAAAAGGGTAGCCATCGGGATCTACCATCTCGCCTCATCTGCGGAAGACGGAACTGTAGCCAACGTCTTCGGTGTAAGCCATGCCTCCGTGAACATAATCTTCCGCAAGTTTTGCGAGGTGGTTGTTTGTCTACTTGAGCCGAGGTTTGTGTGCTTCACAACGCGGCACGAAGTAACCGAGCACATGAGGCAGTTCACTGTACTAGCTGGATTCCCACAAGGTGTGAGAGCTATAGACGGTTGCCACATAGGAGTGTGTCCACCGAAAGAACAAGCAAGCGACTACTATTATTATGAAGGGTGGTACAGTATGATACTTTTGGCCATGGTAGACCACTCCTACAAATTTATGTTAATTATTGTGGGCACACCAGGAAAGAATCTTGATGCTGATGTATTCTACAAGTCCAGCATCCCGAAGATTTTGTCAAGTGTCCCGTTCCAGCGGTAAAAAAAGGCGTTCCACGGTGTGTCAGTTGGGCCTGTCTCGCTCGCAGATCAGGCGTTTCCACTTCAGAAGCACGTCATGAAGCTTTTCTCGCAACCAGGAGAGGCAGGTTCTCCCTCGCAGGTTTTTAATTATCACCTAAACCGTGCAGGGCGAGTTGTGGAAAATGCGTTTGGCCATTTCAAACTACACTTCAGAATTTTGCACAAAGACCCGGAAAACAATATCCCCAATGTGAGGCGCATTATCTGTGCGTGTTGTGTGCTCCATAACATTTGCGAAGAGCAGTGACAGACGCGACGCAAACTGGATTGAGTGCGCTCACTCCGAAGATGAAAGCAGGCCTCAACCACAGCATACAAGCAGCCATTCAGAACCAGGTGGCGCAGAAATTCGAAACGTGCCACCAGCACTTTTTACTGGCATCTAAAAAGCGCACATGTGTTTCATCCTCTAGGCCACTTTGGTGTGCACGACTCTATGAACGCTTCGACACCCACTGATGTTTCTGGTGTGTTTCATGTGCGTGTTTTGAGCATGGAAGAATTGATCACAAGTTTAACGTACCTTAGCATGAAAAAAACTATGGATTGAAATCTTATTTTAGTGTGCTGTGTTTTTTAGCAATTCCCTTGTTAATATAAGATTGTGGTTGTTTCAGAAGCTTGAAAAACTGCAAGCACGCTTTTGTTGTAATAAAAATCAGTAATTTGGCATAAAAGCTGCTGCCACTCTTGCTTTACAGAGACATACCTTGGTTGCCCTGGCACTTCTCGGTACAATTGCATGACTCTGTGAACTAATAAATACAAAACTCTAAAATTAGATTTCTACTATTTATTTTCTTTTGCTGCAAAACGCTGCTGCATTAACTGCAACATAGTGGCCTCCATGTCGTTTGATTCCTTGTGAAGCTTCAACCCTTTCTTCATGAGCTTCCTAGACTACTTGGCTGCTTTTGCAGCAGTGACTGCGTCTACTTTGTGAATGTCAAGCAGCGGCTGCATGACAGATGTGGCAGACCGTTTTCTGCTCCCGCTGATGGTGGCTCTCTCAACGTTGCAATGACGTGTGTTCCTTTCGCTGCGAATGTTAGTACTGGCGCTGCTTCCATGCTGAGGAACAGGACTGGTGAAGTCGCCGCCCTGACCCACATTTTCGGTCTCTGTGCTGGATTCAGTGGAGATGGGGTCGTCCCAAGAGGCCAGCAGCTCCGAACCCTCCGGCTCTTATTAAACTGCATCAACCCGTACATTCATAGCCGTTGAGTAGCATATGACACAATCATTACTACTCACGCACAAACAAGGAAGTGCACTTTTAACAAGGTGAATATTTGTGAGTTGATGCTCACATTTATTGGCTGGCTGCGACATATTATCCACCAGCGTTAGCTTCAATCTTTTAGCATGCTAACCATTGTGTCATTTGCTCTATAAATAACTTTGTTTTATACGACATCGTTAAACTATTTGGTGAACCAGCATGTCCAATATCCGAGCTTTATATAATAAAGTAGTGGATTCTTGAAGTGCATACTGGTATTGTTGACGATATTTTTTTCAGGATGACAAAAGTATTTATGACCGCAATACCTGGAAGCTTTCTTTAACCAGTGTGTCATCATTTGTCGCAAGAATGCCCAAAAATTGTGAAGGCTCCAGTAACATTGCCATTCGATGCATTTCGAGCCAGTGGTGGTGCCTTGTCGCCTGATTTCCCGAAAAAAGAAATAATTCTGTTGCTGTTGCCACAAAGTCCGAGCACGAATCAGCACAATCTGAACAACAGGTGTGAAAACGTTCTTCCTAAACGTCACGCCTGAAGAAATGTGGAAACGGAAGCGAAATATGTCCCTATATTATCGCTATCAGTACTGCGACAGCGTGTTTCCGCCGTCATAGCGTGAGACCTCTAAAAGCTTGCATTTGTGCGTTGCACGTGCTGATCTTAGTTCATTGTGTAAGTAAATGGTTACACAACTTAAAAAAAAAAACGCCAGGCCTGCGCTGAATCCGCAGCACAGTCACAGCGAAAGCTGGAAGAGCGGCGTTTCTAGAGCCCGTTGTAAGCTCTCTTGGGGCTACAATACAAGTACACTAGAAAGGTACCCACTACGCGATAAATCGCAATTTTTGTGAAGTTGGGAAGCACCTAATAAGCCATTATTCGTCATTTTGCGGAGAAGCGAGACACCACCTACAGGTCTGTAAGGCATTATGTGCACTGTGTTGACGCGACAACTGATGACGATGAAAAATTATGGCTCAGCCCTTTGTAATGGGTTGGAAGCTTTAAACGGCCCACCAGTTATGTAATTTGCATTGGGTGACGCCTGGTCGCTATTTCCCTCTCCCGTCATGCTGTATAACATACGCTGACGTGGGAGAGAGACGGGGGGGCGATGAACATTACTAAGAGCCCGAGGAAATGGGTCATGCGCTTATGGGCTTCCTTGGCAACCAATACAAGTGCACTTGCGAGGAGCCCCACCACGCTATAAATCATTGTAATTTTACTGAAACCCCGAGGAATGAGATCATGCGCTTATGGGCTTCCTTGGCAACCAATACAAGTGCACTTGCGAGGAACCCACGTACGCTATAAATCATTGTAATTTACTGAGACCTCGAGGAAATGGATCATGCGCTTATAGGCGTCCTTGGCAACCAATACAGTGCACTTGCGAGGAAACCCACTACGCTATAATTTATTGTAATTTTTAGAAGTAGGGCATCACGGTGAAAGCGTGAAACATCTCTTTTCGCCATTCTACGGAGAAAACCGCCGTGGTACCTGCTAAACGCATGTAGCATTCCCATGCGCACTTTGTTGATGCTGTGGCTGATGACGATAAGAAGAAAGCGGCAGAGCTCGCGACGACTTTGTAATGCGCCCGTTGGAAGCATTCGACAACCTACTCGTTGCGCAATTCGCATTGTGTGACGCCTGGTTACAGAATTCGCGTTGTGCCACGCGCTTATTTTACTCTTCTACCACGCTTTATTGCATATGCTAATGTGGTTCCTCCCGAGTCCTGTATAGGACCTTTTTAAGCTCTAAAGGGTGTGTTATAACTGGGCTCGCCGTTCGCTACGTGGAGGATCTCGTTTTCTTATTTCGGCGTACTGGTTGGATACCGGCGCCGCTCGCTGCGGAACAAGAGGTCCCTGGTTCGAGCTTTCCGCGCTGCTCGGAACAGAGGTTTGTTCTGAATTATTTTTCTTTGGGGCTTTTATATATATACATACTTATACATATACGGTGCATGACGGCGGCGACGGCGACGGCGACGGCAAAATCCAGCCGAGACTGTCCATATAATTGCTATCGCAATAAAAAACAAAGTAAAGACTTCGCAGAAGCAGTAATAAAACATGCGTGGGAGATGGCGACGTACTGCAGTGCGACGCCCACTCTACTATACGGCGTTGCAGCGGGCATCAAACTTCGCGAGCCTCGACGCATACTTACAGTATATGAGATACTCACAATCTACCTCGCGTAGTCAAGTCTAAAATATCAGCGTGAAGCTCTCCCTACCGATTGTGCGCAACCAAGTCTTTCGTCGCAACTCCTTGCGCTTACCGGACGATATCATGAGCAGCTTTTTGCCTTGGATAGACTTGTTCTGACAGGCGCAGCAGCCGCCCATGGCAGCCAACAGCGACCTCGGTCTGGGGCGAACAGTATTTCACAGCACAACGAGCACGAAATGACAAGTGCGTATGAATAAAACACATGAGCTGTGCACCAGCGGGTCCACGGTTCACGAGCAAAGATGGCAGTTGAGAGCGACCTGCAACAAACGAATGCTGCGCGCGGTCCCACGTGACGGCAGCTGGCCAATAGCGACGCGGCGTCAGCATCGGAGAGGGCGGAGGAGGGAGAAAAGAGAGGAGAAGCGCTTTTAAGCACGTACGTCGCTACTTTGAGAAAATTCAGGGTTTTAGGAGTTGAGAGCTCGGGAAGCAGCGGAAAAGCGGCAACTAGCTGCTGCGCCAGAGTTGAAGGCGCGGCAAGCAGCGGCTCAACATCAACGCCGACAACAAGCTACCTCGGAGGCGAGAGCTAGAGCAGCGGCGGCTAAACGCCAGAAGCCTTGACTACCGGAGATGGGAGGCGCCGATGCGCGGTTCAAGCGTAATTTTCTCGACCGGAGCTTGCGACACAGCTGCAAAGCGTGTGATCGCCTGTGGGCTGATAACGCGTTGACCAAAATCGGCAACGTACGAAACGAACAGTCGCGAGCCAACGCAATCACAATGCTCCAGCAAGAGCTCTCCGGTGGTTATCATAGTGAGTACATGGTTTGCTCGACGTCGACTTGCAAAGATTCCTTGGTAGCTCGCAATGTGCCTGCAATGAATGTAACGTAAAATTGCTGCTACCCGCCCAAACCAGAGCATGTCACGGGTGACTTACGGAAGAACGATCCCCATTTCTTCGTCCACTCGTCATGACTCACTGCTTGGAGATGCGTGGATTTTTATGTATTGAAGTTGAGCCATGCGGCCGTTAGATTTCCGCTGCTGCCAGCGGACCGACAGACACTCAGCGTTGTTACTCTATCTGGTCGATTCCGTCTCGCGAGTCTCCTCACTAGAGATCATATATCATGCACCGTGTCCATTGCTTGGAGAGTGTGCCAATGTGTGTTTATAAAAGTGCTTAACAATTTGAGTACTGTATATGTACTCAACCATAGGAGAGCAGTAAGCCGTCCCTGATAGAGTATCAGTATCATGGGAACCAGCCGAACGACGCCGTCCATGGAGCCGATCGTCAAGAAGTTTGATCATCTAGATCGTATAAAGCATCCTGCAATCGCACAAAAACTGCCCATATGGATCAATTTCTAGACGATCATCTATATTGCAAAAAACTAACATTTCCTGGTCGGAAGCTATCTCGCATCGCAGTACGCGCAAGTGTTTTAACCCAATGAGTCATAAAGTAAACTTTCGAATTTTTTAGACGACGATATTTGAATGTGTCATAAATTCAAATGGTTTATGCAGCTCAATGTGTTGCAGTCACAGTTGTATGTAACGCGTTACACGTAATCGATTACTGTAATCAGCAATTTAGATGCGAAGCAGCTTTTGCGCTGGGCTTTGTCCGCAATTCCATTGGCGACCGTCCGCTTCTAAAAACAACCATAACCATCTGTAGCATATGGAGCGCGCTTGCGCCAACGAGAAGTCTTCTTCGTCTGTTCTTCGACAGCCTTGATGAATATACGTGCAGGGTGCGCGCTTGCGCCAAGGAGAGGTCTTCTTCGTCTTGTTCTTCGACCGCCTTGAGAATTATACGTGCAGAGCACTTTAGGGGCCCGGGCTTCCGCATGGTGCCCTAACTTGGCGTAATGCAGACAAAACCGCGTGTGCTTGCACGCGCTAGGGCGTTCGGCCCTGTGTAAGAGGCTGGGTAACACGCTGTGGCCTGTGCCCCTTCCACTCTCTCAGCAATCACGTGATGGCGTCGGAGAATGACATTCTGCAGACGCACGATGAACCCGCGTGGCGCGCTCCAATAAGAATTCGGGACGAGTAACAGCAACAGCAACTACAGTGATTTCATGGCGTGCTCCACATGTAAAGACGCGTTAACATCGGGCAAGGTGCCCTTGATGAACGGTTCCCTTTAGTGGGAAATGGTGAATTTCTTTTTAATTGTGTAATATAATCGAATAATTAATCGAAATTCCAACGTTCTGTATATTAGAAATACATTTTTTTGATGCAATGAATTACCGGTAATCAATAACATTTTTTCAGAATCAAATTGTAACCAGTCTTCTGTAGCAGTTCAAGGGGGGTCCCCACGGAGCCTATTTTTTCTCCTTTTTTTTACCTTACCTGCAACGCCTCAGCCGGGTGTCGGCAATAGCGAAGCGCAGCCCTTCATTGAGGGCATTGAGACTAGCATCGAGCAATGCGCATGTATAGCTGGTGAGCAAGGTGTTCCTTCATTATAATACCGCCCTTCCCTCTAGCGCATGCATTGAGAGAGTGTTCAGTGTAGGAAATTGCCTCTTAACGAGAAAACGAGAAAGAATTCGCGACGACAAATTCGAAAAACAACTACCGTTGAAATTTAACAATGTGTAACACTATATCACAGAAGCCGCAGTAAGCCTCCCTGCCTTCACGCCTCCAGCCTTCTCTTTGCCATGCGAGCCACAGCAGTTCGTTGTAGTTTGAGTGAACAAGTGTTATTGTGTTACAGCAATAAAACATTCAAAGAAAGTAACGCAAAAGTAAGCGACTAGATGTTTCTATTTGCTCAGTTACTTTCCGGGGCTATATTTGATGACGGCAATGAATTACATTTAAAGGAAGTAATTGTAAGTCAAATTGGTTATTTTATTAATTGTAACGTATACACGTCCGTATAATAACCATGCCCTGCTATTTTCCTGTCAACACATGTAATCTGTAGTAAAACATTTTAAGCAATTTAGACGGTAATACGCCTCTGTAGGAAATCGCATAGGTTTTTCTTAACACCAAGATATAACACTCCACGTTTACAGGCAAAATCGAGATTTTGTAGCAGCTCTTGGGTTCTGGCAGCCGTATTTCTTAACCCTCATAACATTTTTTTTTGAGAAAAAACGTTACCGGCAATTACGCTTGCCCCAAATGCGAAATATGAGGGCCGCTGTACTCGCACTTTCATCTAGCGACCTACTGACGCTTCGGATCTTGTAGTGATGCTACCTAATCCTATGCTCTGGCGGTAGACACCTCTAGATTGTGGCGTCAGTGTCGATGCGCCTCTGCTCGGGCAGCTCATTTTAGTAGCTGGGGCTGATACAGCGCTTCCACCGGTTCTATCACACATTGTTCAGGATGAAGTGGTGGTCAACTAGAGAGCGGTTCAGGCGCTCTAAAACCTGACTTGTCGTCGCAGCTTACACGTATCTTCTAGGCTTTACGAAGGCGCTAATAAACCGCGTCGCAGACAGAATGGAATTGCGAATACTCTGACGCCGTCTTGTAACCTTTGGCGGCGCTATTTTCTTGCGCCCCACTTCGCTATGCCGTCTGCACTCTGCGTTCGCCTTCATCTTTGGCTGATCTCCTTCACTGAGTTACGGCGAGGGACAACAGAAGAGGATACTCAACTCAGCAACGCGCGCCTAAGTACTACGCTCTAAAAGGGCAATCCCATAAGGTTCAGTTTTCGCTTGTCCCTTCCTTGTTGAAACTAGGAACCGGTTTTGTTTGCTGACCATCCACAACTAATGGCATCTTCGCCTGACGGCACTGGGGGAGTTTCCTGTGCACTCCCGTGATTCCGCATGTTCGGCTTGGGTGGCCACCACACCAGTGCACGCAGCCTTGCAAATATCTAGTGTAGCGTGGTGGCATCTCGCATTTCAACGTGCTGGCAGACGACACGGTCAGGTGCCATTAGTGCAGGCGTAATTTGCTGCTGGCTTGGCGCTCCCGCAGGACACGGTCGGACTGGAGGGAGAGTGAGCGCGTGCTGTTTATAATCCAGCCGTGTTCGCGTAATGCTACTTTTGCTGCCGGGATCTCACAGGAAACCGCATGCGATACGAAAACATCAGTAGCCTTAGACGAGTTGGTTTTAAACTGCTGCAGAACAAGGGATAACAGACCAGATGAACAAGTACTGGGGACCAACAGTTTTGCATGCGCATTTAATTTGGTATTTTCTGTATTAAGCGTTGTTACTCGCAGTACTAACTGTCTGGTGGAAATCGTCCTCGGGTAAAGGTCGACCTACGTGCGTCTTCGACTGCGGTGGCTCACGCGTTCATCTGGACCGTAGCAAAACAACGTGTAACTCGGGTAGTGTCTGACGTCGCTTCCGTTCCACGAACTGTCTGCCAGTGCGCTTCAGTTTAAGACAGCATAAATGCCGAATATCGGCGGCCAATTGTTCCATACCGTCCGTACTTGAATGGTGGGTGGTTCTAGTAGGTACTCTACATTATCAGACGGTTGATTGTTTAGGCCCTGACACATTGGCCTGCTGCTTAGATTACTATTCACTTTACTCCGCTACACTTTTACCGGTGCGTTTCATGTGCTGTCTTGCATGTTCCAATTGGTATTTCCACCGCGCCACCCTGGAGATCTACGGCGTAGCGAGGTGATATTTCGTCGCTGGGTGGCAGAGGAAAATGCGAGGTGCTATTCATCATCATCATCATCAGCCTGTCTACGCCCACTGCAGGGCAAAGGCCTCTCCCATGTTCCGCCAATCAACCCGGTCCTGTGCTTTCTGCTGCCACGTTACACGTGCAAACTTCTTAATCTCATCTACCCACCTAATTTTCTGTCTCCCCCTCGCGCGTTTGCCATCTCTTGGAATCCAGTCAGTTACCCTTAATGACCACCGGTTATCCTGCCGACGTGCTACGTGCCCGGCCCATATCCATTTCTTCTTCTTGATTTCAACTATGATGTCATTAACCCCCGTTTGCTCCCTGACCCACTCTGCTCTCTTCCTGTCTCTTAAGGTTACACCTATCATTTTCCTTTCCATCGCTCGCTGCGTCGTCCTCAATTTAAGTTGAACCCTCTTTGTAAGTCTCCAGGTTTCTGCTCCGTAGGTAAGTACCGGTAAGATGCAGCTGTTATATACCTTCCTCTTGAGGGATAGTGGTAGACTACCATTCATGATTTGATAATGCTTGCCGAAAGAGCCCCAACCCATCCTTATTCTTCTAGTTATTTCACTCTCATGGTTTGGCTCCGCGGTTACTACCTGTCCTAAGTAGACGTACTCCTTTACAACTTCCAGTGTCTCGCCACCTATCGCAAAGCGCTGTTCTCTACCAAGATGGTTCCACATTACTTTAGTTTTATGCATATTAATTTTCAGACCTACTCTTCTACTTTCCGTATCCAGTTCAGTAATCTGAAGGTGCTATTAGTGCAGGCGTAATTTACAGCTGTCATGGCGCTCCCGCAAACGATGGTCGGACCTGAGGAAGAACGTTCACGGACAGGTTACAATCCGGCCGTGTTACCGTACAGCTGCTTTCATTGAACAGCTAAGGCGTGGCGAAAATTGCTGTAACCTTCGACGAGTTGGCTTTAAACTGCTCCCACACAAGACACACGAGAATAGAAGAACAAACACGGGAGGCACAAAGTTTTGCACGCGTCTTTCGTTTTCTGATTTTCCTTCGCTTGTGCTGTGATTCGCCGAAGAAAGTGGCCACTGGAAATTATCGTCTGCTAGAGCTCGACGTGCGTGTGTCTGTCGCAGAGGGCGCTGCATTCCCAGTTTCGAATTTGGTGGCGCACACGGTCTTCTGGCCGTCGAAAAACGTGGAACTGTGATGCTCTGACGTCGCTTCCGTTCCACCAGAAGAATGCCAGTGCGTCTCAGCCGAAGCCACTGTACCCTACACACTTGAAATGTGGGTGGTACGAGTGGGTACTCCACATAGTAAGACGGTAGAGGGTTGGGTTCCTGACACACTTGGCAAGTGGGTTAGCTTTAATATTAACTTTATTTGCTGGACGTTTCCCATGCGTTTCCTGTGCTGCCGCGTATTATCCCATTCGTAGTTTGTAACTTCGTTTTTGTGATGTTGTATGAAACACCACACATGCTGATAGGGAGGGGGAGGGCAAGACGGAGGGGCCGTTTGGCGTCATTAGAAGCCCCCGTGCGAAGTGCAAAGCAGTTGCGACCTAATCCTTACCGGGTACGCGTGGGAAAGTGTTCCCATTGTTCACAGGCGTCTTTTCATCCAGCATGCGGTTTTGATGCTTGGTTCGTGGTTTTCTTAATTGAAACGGATACTGCGCTCTACGCTGTATGCATAATTGCAAAGAAAGATATGCCGTTTGCCTTCAAATGTTATAGGGCGCCTAAACAATCCAGAGGCTGAAATTTGTTTGTGGCGTTGAAGATGTGCACGAGTCTACAGCGAACGCGTTCGCCGGCTCGTCTGGCCACATCTGCGAATGCCCTTCCTCAGCGTATGATGTGAAAACGCTGCGAGCGTGCGCATCTACTCGCACAGGAGCACGAGAGCGCGAGCGTCTGTTGGTGGTTTATGACACTGGCGTTCTGCTTTTATCCCATGGAGACGGAACCGTTGCAAAGTAGAGGCATACATCCTCGCCGTAAAAATATATTGATTTATTAGTTACAATAAGAATCGCATGTTGTTACGTTATCCACACCATTTTGCTGAATTTGGCCGGCTTACTGCCGAAAGAATGCAAACACATTAAACGAAGCGGTTGTCGAGTTGTTGGAAAAAACGATGATCCAAGCCGATTACCTCATCTCTGACTTTTCTGAGCGAATGCGTCCTCCTGCTGCACATTTCCAACGTGAACACCACAAAGGGTAGATGGCGCTATGTTGAAAAATGCATCCCGTCCTGAGGCGTGTGCAGGGTTCTTCCATACAGAGGGCCACATCTCACCGTAGCACCCACCCACTCCTGGCTGGTCGAGTCCGAAAGAAATCCTACTTCGCAATGGGTGTAAAAGTGAAAATTCTTCGAACGGGTGAGACGTTCCATACGGTGCTACTTAACACTTCTACGCTAAAAACTACGGTATGTCTTGTGTGCGTCATTGCAATGTCAAACACAAAAAATACAGGCATGCGCGGAACAAGCAGCACAGTCACAGGGAAACCTGGAAGAGCAGCCTTTTTACAGCAGATTCTAAACTATTTTGGTGTAAGTAGTGCAAGTACATTTGCGGGGTGTTCACTGCGCCATAAACTATCATAATTTTTGTGAAACAGGGAAGGCCACACTATGCCATTATTCGACATTCTGCAGAGAAGCGAGGTGCCCGCTGTACATCTGTTAGGTATTATGTGCACTTTGTTGAGGCTGCATGTGGCTGATGACGACGAAGTGTTATGGCTAAGCATTTAGAGTTGACGGGAAGCTTTAAACCACACGCACACAATGCGCAGTTAGCAATGTTTGGCACATGGGTGTTATTTTACTCTTCTGCCATGCTATCTTACATATGTTAACGCGGTTCTGTGCCCCACATGACATCTGTGTAAGGTCTTCTAGAAAGGAGTTTCAAGCACTGCCGAGGCTCTGTGGGAGAAAATTTGACTGTCGCCCAGAGGCCCCGGGTCCAAATCCGGTTTGATTCGGGATATTAACGCAACAGCGTTGAAGAGCTCTTTTCGCAGAAATTCATGTGCCAACGTCGGCGTCTTTGGTTGTGCGCGAAAAATCACCGTTGTCCCTGAGCGAAAAAACGTGAAACATGCAATTCAAATTATTATTATTAAAGTTCACCGGTTCGCGTGAGAATAGAAGACATGCCTGCTGCGTGGCAAGGAGGTGTTCCACAACTGAGCCACGCCATTGCTTGAGACTTGGATAAGAAAATCCGATGTGATGGCGCGAGTCTCCATACCGCATTAAATATTGCGTGGCAGAAGCGTTCAGTTGGGCCAGGCTTGGAAACATGTGAATTGCGGAACGAGCGGGGGTTTTAAAAGCCCGCCCACTACAAGGCGCTGAGACATCTTTAATCATAATCATCAGTAAAATGATCATCAAACTGAGCCGCTACGTAGGTTCGCGTGTTGCCTCACGGACGCCTAGTGGGCTTTTTCCCAATTCGCAACAGGAAGAACTATGGTGCAGGGGGCATTTCGCAACCGTATTTCCAGTAGGCATTCTAAGATCGTTTAAAACGGCCGTCGTTGTGCGCACAGGCGTTCGTGTCTTTGCAGTGCCCTTGAGGTATACACGAAGAACGGAATCCAGGTTAGCAAATGAGAAGCCATTGCGCATGGTGACCGATTACGCTCTCTCCCTCTACACTTGAAGTTGAAGCTCAAGTGTCCATTAAGAATTCAAGGCATACGGCATATATTTCTTTGCAATTAGGCATTGTGCGCAGAGCTCAGTATTCGTTTCAATGAAGGAAGCCACAAATCAAGCATCAAAACCGCATGATGAATGATAACGCAAGTGAGATAAATACAAGCACCCTCCTACGCGTTCCCTGTAAAGATAACCTTCCAGCTGCTATATACTTCACACGAGGGCTTCGAATAATGCCAAACGGCCCTTCCTTCGTCCCGCGCGCGTGTTTCCCGCCTTCATGTAAAAAGGGGGAGGCATGTCTAGCAACTCACCCAGTTCGCTCTACGACTGCTATGGGTGCATTACGGAGCTTAACGACAGCATAAGAACAGGGTGAATATACTGCTCATCGAAAGGAACAAATTAGTCTTGCCGATAATGGTGGCGGAACCAAAAACCGCCTACCATAGCGACCAGAAAGCGATTGCCAGTACCATTACTGTAAAGAATAATAAAACACACACCCCTACCTCACACAAGTGGGGTGTTTGACACACCGTCCATGGGCAGTCACGATTGCAGCGCGGAATGGCGGCCAATTGATTATGATGATGATGCCCTTTATAAATGGCTCACACCCACTCTGGGGGATTGGCCAAGAAACGAATAACTTATACGTAAAAGTGGTCACATGTGAAAATGAATTATAGAAGGTTAGAATGTATTATTAATGGCAATTAAAAAATTCAGAATCAAAATCGCCCTGATTCAATTAAGAATTTTTGTACAGCGGAACAGACATCCCGGTGACAATGACCTAATGAGGCGGCCAATTTTTGTGCTCACTTCGTTTTTTACACATTTGTCACATTTGTCCGCCGCAACGATGGCACCGGAAACGGCTGTTGTGAACTGATAACAGCTATTGCTGTAAAATCATTCGTCGCACGCGTTTGAATGTGGGGAACCATTGTGTCGATTCAGGCGAAGTCCCGCCGTTCGAGGAGCCCTCAATTGGAGACTGTTAAGGCGAAAGCTTTGAAGGCATCAACAAATATGAAAAGCAACCGCCGGAGGTGTGTACACGAGTGATGCAGAAAAATTATAACCATGGTGTGATCGATTGCTCCAAGGTGGGCCGATCACGGAGGCACTTGCCGCGTGAGGTGCAGAAAGCTTCTAATTCCTCCGATCCCGGAGGCAGTGGAATATCACTTTGGGTACGGGAAGCATTCCGGAAGGATAAGTACAAGAGACGGAGACGAATACGGCTTTCGTCTTCCTGTAGTTTTTGGCAAATGCATAAGGGACCGTCTCACATTTTTAGAATATTAAATACTCCACTATGGGGCAACAATATGCTGCTACGTGACAGTGGGTTTACGTCATTCACACTGTGTGCAATGTGCATTTGTATGGAGCCGAAAATGCATACCTATGCCATCGATCTCTTATCTGGGAGCCTCCGAAAGGGTACATCGTTTGTAAGCCGTTGATTGCGTGTAGGTTGGTTCAAATCCTATATAACCAGAATTCTTTTGGCACGACAGTAGTGTATTGTACTTGGAACATGTCTTGTAAACTAATGATTCAAAATGTTAACCATCGTGTCCTAGACGACGTTCGCAGTCGTCAGTGATTGGTAATATGATATTGATCGCCAGTCTCACTGCTTTGAAATGAATTCGTATCCAATTTGCGGAATTCTTTTATGTCAACTGCTCTGTCGATGCAACGAAGAAATCCCAGGCTATGAGACATATACAACTTGGCTATTGGCCGCGAGATCGAGCGGAGTCGCCGCCTGGCGGCTACTGGCTGAAGCGCGCCTAGTGTGGATTGCCCCCTGCGTCGTCTGCTAGCCACGTCGTGTTCGCATGTGCGCGTACGTCCTGCACGTTCTCAAAGGGCGGTTTGTTCTGTTAGCGCGAGTTTAACTGCTCGTACGTATACCTAACATGGTGTACAAACAAATGAGCTTGCTCGGCTGAACGCGCATTGTAATAAGATCAGTGAGTGCGACTTTCGAGATGGCTGTGTATTGGTGTCGTACGCCAGAATCATTTCAGTGTTCATGCCGCTTTCTGGTTCAAGCACAACCTAAAGTGCGCTCGGCATAGTCCCAAACATGAGGGACATTAAACAGTGAGTGAATGCAGCGTTTCAGCGGCTCGGTGGTAAACAAAACGAGGCTCACGCACTTTCGCGTTGTTGTTAAGTGTATTCGCAATGCCCACGAACTATAGGTGGCGCGCCGTGCTTTTCAAGATGGCGCCAGGAGGAGGGTCAACCCGTATGTAAGCATAGGAACAGATAGGACGTGCGGACGTACGGCCCGTGCCACTTTCACCGGATGAAGTCATGAGCTGTGCTGAAATGGATATGACTAAAATACTTTCCCAAGCCATGGAAAGTGCTAAGTACTCGCCACGTAATTATTTGCTGTGGTGCGAAAGGTTATATTTCAGCTCCGGTACCGTGCATAACCGATGCTTTGCGAAATCCTCTCCGTGCTACAGAAAACTGCATGAACTAGAATTCACGTATATGAACTGAACGGCACTACAACGTAATACGTACCGTGCCTGCCTGACAGATTTGCCGCAGTAGTAGGCCGCCAGCGGGTAGCGCCATCGCTGCTGCACAGGGGCGAACGTTTAACGTGGTGATGGTTCGCGAACAATACGCCGTCGCCATTACTTGCGCAGTCGGGAACGCGGAGTTACGTCTTCAACGGAACACAAGCATTCAACATCCAATTCAGTAGCGCTTGTGTCACAGCCATGCTGAGACTCTAGCCGTGTGCAATTCACTTCACTCGTATGTTGCAGGTTCGATCAGCACAATCAAAACATGAATACCGAAAAGAATGCACACGTATGCTTTTCGCAACGTCGAAGAAGTCAGCCGAGAGGTGTGGATTGTGGCCGTGACTGCACGTTCCATCGCTCTAACCATTTCGCTTCGCTGGCCGGGCTCGAGCGTGTTGGCGGCATGCGGCGCTCCATAATATCCACAATAATCGTGATACATGCAGTGCCCAAAAGGAACTATGCTTTTACTTTGATCTCGCTCAAAGATATTATACATTAAATACAATCAAAGTGACTTACGAGCGTGAAAGAACATTAACGCACGAGGGGACGTGAAGTGCAGGTCGCTCCTCGTGAGTGAGCAGCTGATCGTTCATCGTCGCTGTCACTCTAAGTGCTTTCACAGTCTTCTACGTCCAGTGAAAAATCCTCGTCGTCCAAATGGTTTCTTTCACAATCACTGCTGAAAGCAATCTGAAGAATTTCCTCCGCCGAACGACTTCGACCACTCCGCGTCACCACGTTTACAATTAGAGAGACGTCTGGGTGCGGAGAACATCTTGCCAATCTTGCTCTCAGATCGGTCAACAAGCAAATCGCTTGCAGTGTGCTGCCACCTATCAACAAACGTACAAAAACAAGCGGTGCAGCGCTGGCTCGGAAATCAACACACTGGCGAAGGACGGCGTGGAAAGCGTTCGCTCCACGAAAGGCGTCGAGCAGACGCGTCCTCGAATGACTGAAACTTCGCTCGCACGATTCGTAACAGCGCTTTGCTGACAAAGGATAGAGGCCCTATTTTAATGTATCGCCAGCCTGAGATCGCTCAGTTATACAAGAGCACATAGCGAGCCCGCGCGACCTCCCGCGTACAGTGTTACGGGATTCATGCACTACAAGATACACTGACCAATGCTATATGCAAGTAAAACAGCGTGAGCTTCAATTGAATGTGTCAGACGATAACATTTAGCTAACCTGCGTGGCTACAGAAAGCCTCGCGAAGCTGATAGTATGTGTACGCTGTGTGCTAGCATTGAAAGCGCAAGTTATCACGTATTTTCACGAAAGCTTCGCGTCTCGCATGAACGAATCAGATTTCTCGTGTCACGGAGGGCCCGGTTTGTTCACTGATGCAGGGTACTTGCAAAGTCGTAGTGTTCCTTTCTTGCCAACGCGTTAACACTGAGGCTAGCACAGCCGAACAAGGGAGCGAGTGCGTAGTGCTGCCATTTTATCGTCTTCTAACCCTCCTCGAGAGGACGCTCCTGAATTCCGCTGGGCGGCGCGACAGTCTATGGGCATTGCGAATAACCGCGGCACTCCAGTTCATGGTGAGATTTAGTTGTACTTAAGATGTCCTTTTATTGTAGAGTTGTGGTCCAGCTACAGCGAAATATTTCTATCAAGTGAAGTCTGAGATTTCGGTACTCAAACTGTCCCTAAAAAAAGAAAAAAAAAACAGACAATGGAAAGAAACGGCAGCGATAAAACGGAGTTGCCGCGCGCAATTTTACCTTAGGGCGAAATTTATGCAGAACCACCCGTGTGCTTAGATTTTGGTACGCTTTGAAGGACCCAGATGTTCGAAATGAATCCCGACGGCGTGCCTTACATTTATGTCGTATAATTTCACGCAAAACCTCATCCTTTCTTTTTATATTATCTTGATCGTTTGTGTGGAGCTGTTTAAATTGATGCAAGGCAGCGAACATTATTAGTTTGAAAAAAACGCCAGCCCTGCGCTGAAACTGCAGCATAGTCACAACGAAAGCTGGAAGAGCGTTGTTTCTAGAGCCCGTCCTAAGCTGCCTTGGGGCTACTAATACAAGTTCACTAGAAAGGTACCCACTAGGCCATAAATCACAATTTTTGTGAACTTGGGAAGCACCTACTGTGTGCACTATTCGTCACTGTGTGCACTATTCGTCATTCCGCGGGGAAGCGGGGCACCAGCTACACGTCTGTAAGGCATTATGTGCCCTTTGTTGACGCGACGACTGATGACGATGAAGAATTATGGCTCAGCCCTTTGTAATGGGATGGAAGCTTTAAACGGCCCACCAGTTCTGCAAATTGCATTGGGTGCCGCCCGATCGCTATTTCCCTCTCCCGTCATGCTGTATAACATACGTTGACGTGAGAGAGACGGGGGGGGGGCGAAGAATTTTACTGAGACCCCGAGGAAATGGATCATGCTCTTATGGGCTTCCTTGGCAACCAATACAAGTGCACTTGCGAGGAACCCACTACGCTATAAAGCATTGTAATTTTACTGAGACCCCGAGGAAATGAATCATGCGCTGATGGGCTTCCTTGGCAACCAATACAAGTGCACTTGCGAGGAACCCACTACGCTCTAAATCATTCTAATTTTTGAGAAGTAGGGCAGCAGGCACTGTGTAATTTTTCGTCATTTTGCGGAAATCCGTGGTACCTGCTAAACGCATGCAAGGCATTATGCGCACTTTGTTGATGCTGTGCCTGATGATGACGAAGAATTATGGCAGAGATCATTGTAATGCGTTGGAAGCATTTCACAACCTACTCGTTGCGCAATTCGCATTGTGTGACGCCTGGTTACAGAATTCGCGTTGTGCGACTCTTGGTGATTATTTTACTCTTCTACCACGCTATATTGCATATGCTAATGTGGTTCCTTCCCGACATGAAGCCTGTATAGGACCTTTTTGTAAAGCAGTTTCAAGCACCCGCATGGCTCAGAGGTTGAATACTGGGCTCCCACGCAGAGGGCCCAGGTTCGAACCTCGTTCCATCCTGGAATTTTTTTCTTATTTCGTTTTTTTTTCTTATTTCGATCGATACTTGTTACGGACACCGGCGGCGGCGGCGGCGGACAACTACGGCGCCAAAAACGGCCGGTGAAATGATCTCATAACAGCTTTTCGCTGTAAAAAAAACTATAACACTTCTTCCACAAAAGAACTGGACCTTTGTTGCATCATTGTCGTGCACGTAATCAATGGATGAAATCTGTGCTAAACTTTCACCTACGTATATACGCGTATTCGCGTGAACAGTGCTATTGAACTCATTGCACAGAAATATGGGCTGGTATACAAATGAACAAGATGTAAACACTTAAGTAGTTCAGTCGTGCGTAGTACACAAAACACAAGCTAAACGCGTACAGAGGAAACAACAAAAAACGTCATATAGCGCGTAAGCGCAGACTGTCGTCCAGGGCGAGCATCCCTTTCATCGGTAGATTGCGCTTCTCTCACTAGTAATAGTAACGTTGGATGATCTTCGTGCATCGATTCAACAATGAAGAGCGTATATATTACCAGTAAGCTGCAATCAACGCATTTTATTCGCCGACAATCGGCTCAAACCGCTCACAACGAAGCGCCACTGTGTGTATTTTGTATACGCGCTTCCGACCGGCTGTCCACACTAACGCGGCGACGGTGCTGCCACATATAGGTCGATCTCTTAGCCAATAAATTGTGTTGCACATGTGAAGAGGCCCATGCGCCTTTGGCCGGTAACTCTGCTGGCTGTGCTGCTCGCTGTTGCTTTTCTGGCAGCGCATCATGCAGCTTTGCCTTTCCGTCCCATAGCGTCCTTTGTGTGGTCGCAGTGCCAGTAGACTTCTTATCTCATAGAGTGGGCTTCTCCAGCATTCACTCCATACCGCTGCGTTCATTTTCGTTGCGTTTATTTTACTTGTTGAGCGTTGCATTCATCATTGTTACTGTCATGCCCGGTCAGCAGCCTTAATTCTCAATCAAGTTCTATCACCAGCCACATCTTTTCGGTCTTTACTTCTCCAATATCATAATATCCAGCCAAGTACTTATTTGAAGTCGAATAAGTTTAAACGGAGATGCGCGCGTGGCTCGTGAACTCGCACAATTCTTCTCTTTCGTCAACTTTGATATTATTTATCAAGTATTTTTTGCGCCCATACATAAAACTGCAAATAATAGGCAGTATTTGGCAAACGAATGTAGGTGGCGAGCAGCATCGCAGGCGCGTTGTCATATGTCCTTGAGCGTCCATTCTTACGTTCTTAAAATTTTCCCGTGTTATTCGCAGGGCCACGCACGTTTTTTTTTTTTTCTTAGCTCATTAGGTGTTCCTTAGCTATGGCGTGATTTCGTGACTCTGTGCCAATCTTTACTCTGACAGGCCATCCATAGTCGCGAAATGTATGCAACCTTAGGACACAAAACATCACAGTATATCGGGTCACCTTTTGTTATAGCCAACTAAGCACGCACTTATTCACTGATTGGGCTGCGCATGAAGAAGAACGGCAATTTGGGCTAGGTTGTTTAAATGCATATTGAAAGGGTTTGCAGCGCAAGAATGGTAGCGCTGAAGGAAAGGCTTAAAAGCAAGGAACAGAAAGCAAAGAGGGACTACACGAGCGCTCGTGTCGTCCCTCTTTGCTTTCCGCTCCCCTCTTTTAAGTCTTTCCATCAGCACTACCATGCTTGCGCTGCAAACCCTTCCAATATCCAAACTGCGCATGAAGTCTCGCACTATACCGTCTCGCATTTGTGGGTACGGACATTTGTCAACGATGCGTGTTTGGTGACTCACCGTCTGTTTAACACTGGCTTCTATGAATTACACAAGGTACGCATTTAAATTATATTAATGTCTGGGGTTTAACGACCACGATATGATCGTGAGAGACGCCACAGTGGGGAGCTCCTGAAAATTTGACCACCTGGGGTTCTTTAACGTGCACCTAAATCTAAGTGCACGCGCCTCAAACATTTTCGCCTCCATCGAAAATGCAGCCGCCGCGGCCGGGATTCGATTGTGCGACCTGCGGGTCAGTAGTCGAGAAATTGTAATGTGCGTCAAGCCTCCATCCTGCGGCGAATCGTAAACTTGTCCTAATTCACCTGGCTGTCATAGCAAAAGTGAGGGGCCTAGACCACCTAAAACAATGAGATATGTAGGTGACCAAAGTGTTGGAAAGAAAACGACAACAACAAAAACAAACAGTGTCAAATGAGTTACGGTACTTTCGTCGAAACTTGTCACCATGATGTTATTTGGAGCTTGTAGTACTTTACAACAATAGGTCAAATATAGTTTATCATGATGTTATGGTGACAGCGTACTTGCTCAATCGAGTTGTTTGCAATGGCAGCGATGACCCCTACCGGAACGCTGACCGCCAGACAGTCCAACAATTCGCTGCTATCAAAACCGTCCTGGAAGTACACCTGCGCATGCGCTAGCCATCACCGCGCTTGGAACAGGAACCACGCAATGCTGCTGCATCTCTCGCTTTTAGAAGGTTTGGCGAAGCTGCCTATGTGAATTGGAAACTACCCAGTTCCAGAAAGCTTGTAACATGCACTGCACCTATGTGTAGATTAAGGAAGAGCGTTTTGGTGGCTGGCTGCATGGGAAACTTTCTTGCCCCTTTCGATACGCCTAGAATTTCGCCTCTATTGTATATTGCTCTGTATGGTGGAACACTTGAAACACTATCGCACAGATCACGGTATAACGTTTTAACAGCGAAGCTATTTAGCAAATGATTCCTTGTATCTTATTGTATTTTGACATCAGCTTCATTGTCTTTGTTCATTGAGGGCATGATAATTGTACGAGGCAATTAGGCAAGAGCTTGCTCAGCTTCTGCAGCGAATCACAGCACGAGTACTTTTCTTGTGGTGACCATGTAACTCTGGAAACAGGCTACTTATCTAGCAGCGCCGCATGCAACCTTGAATGGCATTTCAGCGCATTGTTTTCACCACATTATTCACAATAAAGGCACAGTGAAAAACACTTCGCATCGTGTGATGAGTGTACGAGTCTCGGAGGGGCTGCCCAAACGCTCTATTTATGTATAAATAAAAAAACGACAGGCAGGGGGAGATGAACGCTTGATATGAACAATTTCGTAAACAGGGGGTGAGTGCTCGAGCCTATGTTTCTAAGAATAAAAGTATCTGGGGTTTAACGTCCCAAAACCACGATATGATTATGAGGGACGCCGTAGGGGAGGGCTTCGGAAATTTTGACCACCTCGGGTTCTTTAACGAGCACCTTAATCTAAGAATACGGACCTCAAATATTTTCGCCTCCATCGAAAATGCAGCCGCCGCAGCCGGCATTCGATCCCGCGTCCTTCGGGTCAGCAGTCGAGCGCCATATCCACTAGGCCACCGTGGCGGGGCGATCCATTGTTTTTACAAGTGGACTTGTCTTCTTCAAGGATAGAACTGATTTCCCTAGCGCGTGTGTGTATATGCTTGTACCCTCTTCTTCAATCCAAACAAAGAAACATGGGAGGGCAAATGCTGTTTTTTTTTATTTCCATTGACAGAATATGACGAAGCATGGTGAATGTCCTCTGCTTTCCTTAGAGCCCGTAGCTTTAAATGGACACATTCAGTGGAAGTACATGCACCACTACTTTCCACGATGGAAACATCTACCACACATTAAGTTTAAAAGCGGAGCCAGGATACACGACAGCCAAGGTTTTGTCGCCGCTGCACCACGGTACATAACGCATTTCATCATTCACTGCGTCACTATAGGCCGTACCTACAACGACGCGTCACTGTGGAGGCCCTGAAGACTGGTAAACGATTTGCAGAACAATATATCAGGCGGAATACTCACCCTCAAAACAGTTCTGCCTATGATCATCAACAAACGCCGATCACTCATTGAACGACCACGCACACACCTAGCTTAGGCAAGACGATCACACAAATTTAACGAATTTTTTTCCGGACATTGAACACTGCGCGAAAGCGTTAACGTCATCCACCACGCTAAACCCACCAGGACCCTGGCATTCTCATCGCTCGAGAGGGACAGCGTTCTAATTTTTCAGGCGTCAAAGTCTTCTGCAGGAACAGCAAGTACAGAATGAGCAATGAATTTAAAAAACATAGCCAATGACACAATCTAACGGACCATCCCACGAACTAGAAGAATACGCCCGATCATGCTGGAGCTGCGAGCTCTAGCTGCAACACACGCCCACCGTAGCTAAGACACAAGAACCATCTACGCAGGCAGTGGACGTGAGAACAACACCAATAACAGATCCCATACAACAAGCAGAGACAACAAATCCACGCACTTCCCTAACACAGACAAATGCGAACGCTAGCAAAGAAACAGATATTGAAACACGCATCGGTGAGTAGTAATAAAATACCAAGTGTAGTAAGAAAACACCACCTTAAAACGTTGTGCCTCGGAGGTCTGCCCGACTAAAATAGAAATGACTAACAAACACCAAGGCCAGTACAGGCAACCTTAAATCTCGGTCTTTTCGAGAACAGCGAGTTCGCTGTTCTAGCTCCGCATAAACTCTGTGGCCGTGTGAGAAAGCTATCATCATCATGAACGGGTAAGTGCCACAGAACTTGGACAAATCCCACAACTCACCGCTGCGGCACGGCCTGTATTAACACAGAGAACGGGTACAGAGAGAGATACAGAGAGATAGAAAGAAAGAAGAACTAACAGCCACACGGAAGGACACGTATAAAGAGAAACAGAGAAATTCATGCCGGAAAACAAAAAATCTTCACGAAGCGGGATAGCAACCCGCGTACCCTTTTCCGAAGGCAAGCGTCCTAACCACTCGGCTATCCAGGCACGTTAGCAGAGCCTTGTGTGGCCTCGTATAATATAGTGTACCGAGGATGAGGGAAAGAGAAGCGAGCGTTAGGAGTGATGCGATGAGGAGGAGGAGGTAAATGAGAAGGGGAGAGAATAAAACGTAGCGCAATAATATTGAGAAAAACAGATACGTAAACAAAAAATGCAGAAACAAAAACTTCCAGCCAGCGCCACTTCGCGATCACTGTCAAAACAGCGAAGCTTATCGGCTACATCGTCTATGTCTCCTAAGCATTCCCTTAATTGGCGCATAGCTTCGGCTTAGCTTCGCGGTTGGGTCGGCGACGATATGCTTTCTATCGCGTCAGCTCTCGCTGACACTCCTGTCTGCTGGCTTCTTTATCGGGAGAACGAGAAATGTTTGCAATTCTGAAAGCGCAAACACCTGAACACCGACACGCTATTTTACACTCCACTGCACCTCACCGTCAACTCATCGTGGTGCGTTTCTCGAAAGTTCGCCCCTTCTCGAAGGTTCACCCCTCGACATGGAAAAAGAAATACTAACGAGAGGCCGGTACGTCACATTTTTTGAAGCCGGAAGTGGGGGAGAGTAGAGGGCTCCTCCTATCAAGATTGGTCACGCTTTGGCTCGCTTGCGCATAGGTAACTGGCGCCGTGGTGAGCGAGGAACGACGCGAGCGTCGAGCAGGCGACGTCGTTCGTGCTGGGCCGCCGCCAGCTGACAAAGAGCCTGATTAGTGAAAATTTTATACCGATCAAGTAAAAACCTGCTGCGATGCTCACTTGAAGCGTGCCTGGGTGCCAATTACCTCCTCATTGCGCTTTTCCAGTAAACTTCCATATTTCCAGTGCGTGTTTATTCAGCTGATTGCAAGAAATGAACGGTGCAACTCGGCAGGATAATCGTAACGGACAGCTCGGTTTTTTCTTCATTAACGATGAGTTCGGGGTACGCAAGATAATGCAACAGTGACATCTGAATTGGTCTTGCTGTGCAGGAAGATGTTGCGCCTGTGAATTTATCCCTCGACCGTGTGTGTCATTACGCGTTCGCACGAATGTCGTGCATGACACTCCAGCCAAGCTACAGCAGCACGGGTCGGTCGACTCTGACCGCATGGAAGAAAACTTGGCCGCAGTAAAGTTCCCGAGCACAAACCGTGAACAGGACACGAACAAATCAAAGAGCTTCGTAAATCTCTTTACTGTGTCACAGACTATTGTATCAGGCAGTCTTTAATTATTGACGCTGGACGTTGCATTGAGCACACCGGGCCACTGCTTTCCAATCGTTTATTGTGACCGTTGTTCAAGGGAACGGGGTAGCGCCACCTCTCGCATTAAGAGCCGTCGCCGCTGTCGTTAACGTCTTGGCATTGTAACCTTCCAACGCTGAGGGACGCAATCGCACAGTGCGGAAAGAGAACAGCGAAGTTAAGGTGCCAACCATTTTCGGAGAAGCTGTCACAGGCTTCGAAACCAACCGCTTTGATGACATGTAAAATGAACTAAACAAGCAAGCATTAAGACTAACTCTCATTGTAGGCCTCTACCACGTTGCGTAGTCTGCAAAATGGAGCGACTGCATAAAAATGCGAATTTTGCAGCTCCTACGCGCTCAGTCAACAATGCGGTCACATGGCTGGTGGCGCAGACCACGCGAGACGAGGCCTGACCAAGCAATCCCAGTAGCCCTTCAGAAAGCACGTGACTTCCTCCATACATCTTATAATGCAGCTCGGCTAGTGAGGGCCTCTCCTAATTTTTTCCTTCATCTATGCCTTGACAACTTCCGCCCTCGCCTTCGCCTCTCGTAGCACGCCCTCGCATCTCGCAGCAAGCTATGGCCTCTCGAACATAGCGCCGCCATCCCCTTCCTATCAAAGCCTCACTCTTGCCACACGGCGAGGCCACGTGGTGACGGCAGCGCCGACCTCGGATTTGGAAGCCTTGACTAAGAACAGCTTCGCTTTTAAAACAAAGACAGACAGAGAGAACATCAACGAAAGATAAAGATTTAGAGAGAAAAAAAACGCCAGGCCTGCGCGGAAAGCGCAGCACAGTCACAGCGAAAGCTGGATGAGCGGCATTTCTAGAGTCCGTTGTAAACTCTCTTGGGGCTACTAATACAAGTACACTAGCAAGCTACCCACTACGCCATAAATCACAATATTTGTGAAGCTGGGAAGCACCTACAACGCCATTATTCGTCATTGCGTTCAGAAACGAGGTTCCAGCTACACATATGTAAAACATTATGTGCACTTTGTTTTCGTGACGACTGATGACGATGAAGAATTGTGGCTCAGCCCTTTGTAATGGGTTGGAAGCTTCAAACGACTCACCAGTTACGTAATTCGCATTGTGTGACGCCCGGGTCGCTATTTCACTCTACCACCATGCAATATAGCATACGTTGACGCGAGAAAGAAAGACAGAGAGAGGGAGGAAGAACTTTGAGACCCTGAGGAAATGGATGATTGGTTTATGTGCTTCCTTGGCAACCAATGCAAGTGCACTTGCGAGGAACCCACTACGCACTTGCGAGGAACCCATTAGCCACTATGCCATTTTTCGTCATTCAACGAAGAGCCGTGGTGCCCGCTAAAATCATGTACGGCATTATGCGCATTTTGTTGGTACTGTGCCTGATGACGATGAAGAATTATTGCAGAGCCCCTTGTAATGGGTTGGAAGCATCCAACAGCCCACTCGTTGCGCAATTCGCATTTTGTGACGCCTGCTTACAGAATTCGCGTTTTGTGATGCGTGGTTGTTATTTCACTCTTCTACGACACTAAAAACATATGTTAATGTGGTTCCTTCTGGACATGAAACCTGTATAGCGTCTTTTAGAAAAGCAGTTCCAAGCACAGGCATGGCTCTGAGGTAAAACACTGGGTTCCCACGCAGAGCGCCCAGGTTCGAACCCCGTTCCGCCCTGGAAATTGTTTCTTATTTCGTTTTTTTTGTTATTTCGAGCGATATTGGTTACGAAATAAGAACGCCATAGTTGTCCGCCGGCGGTGGCGGACAACTATGGCGCCAAAAATGGCCGTTGAAATGATCTCATAACAGCTTTCGCTGTAAAAAGCATTGAGAGATCTCTCCGCCCGCCAACAGAGAGATCTCGTGCAACATCCGCTCTATACGCTTCCCAAGCATCGCTTAGTGGCGCTGCTGCTTTTGACAGGCAGCGTCATCTCTGGAATAAAATACAAACTGGGTGCAAGCAATGCGCGTTTTTCGTTCTCTCCAACGCGCTGCCACTCGCTTCCGTGCACGTTCAGAGCTTTCGCGGTGCACTTGCGGCGCCTCGCATTGTACAACTTCCAGTGCGGCTTCGAAAGGATCTTCAAGATTGACTGGCACTTCCCTAAAGCGAACTTGATAAATGGAGAAAGGCTCGTCAATCACGTTTACGGTGAACAACAGACGATCGACAACAACGACGCCCGACTCAAAGCGAAATGCATTTCCCTAGTCGCGATTACACAGTGTAGGACGTATACCTCGAGGTAAGTCTCATTCTGTCATGTTAAAGATGAATTATGGTCCATATGCACTCCAAAATGAAGCCGTAGACGCTATCGATGTTCTAAGAAAACTTGAGATTCGGCGAGATGATACCATCTTTCAACAGAATCAGCTGCGTCTGCTCCTCTCAGACAAGCAAGGATGGTTCGTTGTGATTGCCCAGAAAGAGTACCACAGGAGAGCGAAAGAAGCACTCACTAAGAACTTCATGCCGGTGAGTTCCAGTGAGACCAGAGTGAAGGGCAAGGCGGCGGCTTTGTGCTAGGACTTGAAATTGAACAAGTTAGCGAGTGCTATCGTTGATGCTAAGTGTAATGCCCTGAATGTGTTTTTTCCGGCAAAGACACATAAGTTGAATGTGCCTTTCAGGTCTGTTGTTAGTGAGAGCGGAACATGTCAGCATGTTCTGAGCAAGTACTTACAGAAACACTTAAGTGCACTGCAGGTTGAAGACCCATTCGCAACTAAGAACTCTTATGCGGTAGTGAAGTTTCTTGAAGCATAAGTGTTTCTAGGATTCCACTTTTCCGTTGACGTCGAGGATTCGTTTTATTCTGTGCCGCATGAGGATCTTTTTTTTTTGCGGTTATGGATGCCATAGACGACTGTGCTGTGGTTGATTTTCGAAATTCTTGTGGTTTGTCTGAAGCTAACTTTCGGCGTGATCTTGAATTTTATCTTGGTACGACATTCATCTATTTTGAGGTCAAATTTTACCGTCAGAAGAAAGGGATCTGTATTGGATCATGCGCAGCCCCGGTCCTTTGTAATCTGTTCTTAACCTTTGTAGACCGTGCTCTTCGACAATGCTTGAAGGGGATGGGGGTACAAAAAGTGTTTCGGTACGTGGACGATTGCCAGATTTATGTTGACAAAATAACAGATTTCACGTACCCTGAATGTGTTGGTAGAATTTTGGACATATTTCAGCAGAAGGGGAATGGTTTAGTTTTCACTCACGAGCTGCCGGTACGGGGTTCGTTGCACTTTTTAGACATTATTATTGCGCTAGGAC
Source organism: Rhipicephalus sanguineus (assembly GCF_013339695.2). Lineage (NCBI taxonomy): Eukaryota > Metazoa > Arthropoda > Arachnida > Ixodida > Ixodidae > Rhipicephalus > Rhipicephalus sanguineus. The sequence continues at coordinate 100,724,255 of NC_051183.1, forward strand.
GTGGTCATATCTGCTGGGAGTACGCTCCGCGGGCCCAGAAAGAGTTATTGCCATATCGTTCGGCTCACTCAAAGACGTTCTACAGGGCTGTAGCTAAACTTTGTTTGGGGTCCGCATTAACTAAATCTTGTCCTCACTCAATGCTGTCGAGCTTTAATAAGCAAGTAAGCCGGCTGTTGTCGGCTGGCTACTCATGTGTAGGAATTTTGTCTATGGCTGAGGTCCTGTTGCAGAAAACCAAGCAAGCTATGTTCGGAAATGTAAGCACCCCAGAAAAGAGCACGGTCAAGCCTGTTGTGGTGCCCTACGTACGTACATAAGGTTGCGCATCATGTGAAAAAGGTGGCGAACCGTCATAAGGTGCCAGTAGTGTTTTCCGCTCCGAACAAGCTTGCTCAGTTGTGCTCGCGTGTTTCTAGGGATGGGAAGAAACGTGGTTGTCTGAAAAAAACACGGTAGGAAGTTTTTTTACTGTTGTACGGGCGTTATATATGAAATCCCTTTGACCAGCGGCAAGGCGTATATAGGCCAGACGGGTCGGTGTATTAATGATCGGGCGGGGGTGCATTTACGGGCTATTAAGGGTGGGGGTACTAATTTGGCTGAGCGTTGCGCGAGTTGCGATCCATGTGAGCCGAAACTAAAATGAGATAAAAATTCTGGGCAGAGGTAGGGATAAGATGGCACGGGAGTTACTGGAAGCGTTTCATATCAGGAAGATAGGGGGTAGGTGTGTCAGTGAGACACCGGTAAAGCTTTGGAAGGCAGAAACGGAATTTCTTCATTATTTTTACTGATGCGACTTCGTGTTTTTGACAATGTATTTGATTTCTGCGCATGTGTGTTTTCTTCATATATTTGCTGGCGAAGCCGCAAATAAAGTTACATGAAAGTAGCCCCCGTCCTGTCTATCTCGTCTTGTGAATTGTCTGGTTTTTGCGCGCAAGTTTCCCTTCAGCTATCGATGTTCTGCGGTGTGGATTAAGAATCATACGATTGCTGTTTTGATATGGCATGCTTACAGTAGCAGCCGTGCACTTTCGTGAACAAACGTTTGCGGCGTGCGACAAAAAGAATTTATACGGCCATGGCACTGTTTCCAGAGAAGGTTAGAGTCACGTCCTCCGTGCCGCTGGAGAATCACCCGCTGATTAAGACGCGAGGCAGCTAGCTTAGCTTTAACCACTGTGAAGCAAGATGAACTTGTTTCCTCGTTTTTTCTCTCCTGCGTGATGCTTGCACTCTCTTTTTATGAGGATATCGACTTGACAGGCGTATAAAACCTGCTGCGCGAACGCGGCTAGAAAATCCCACAAAATCAGAAGGTGGTTACGTCATGGTTGCAATTGCAACGCATGTATTAAGTTCTAGCTATATTTAGCGGCGTAAATATATATCACCCTAATGTCAAATCTTGCTGAAAATGCATAGACGTCCGTTCCGGCGTGATAAAGCAGCCTTCCCGACGCGTGAATTGCAGGCGCCGAACTTCTGACAATGTGCCGAGTTCTGTTGAATTCAACCAACCGCGCAACGCTAACGGTATAACGCGAGTGTGAACGTTCAACAACGACGGGTAGGTCTTACGAACACGGGGAATCAAAACACAAAGTTGTTTTCACCTACAACCGTAAGTGGACTTTCACAGTGCGAGAAGACAGTGAGTAATCATTACTGTAGTCGCTGCGTGCATGCGCTGCGTTACGTACCGATTCAGGTTGTCGAAACGAACGAAAGCTATGAACTCAGACAACCAAGATAAAAGGCGAGACAGCGTTGTCAGCTATCCACGCTTGCCGCCTTTATTTCTCGCGCGACACTCTGGGGAACCGATACAGTATCACACGTGAATCGCGTGCCTTGGTGTTGTCTGCACCGTTGTGGCAGGCCACGACAACGCAATACTTCGGACCTCGCTTGAGCTTCCGCAGGGTCGCTTCTGCTAACCTCGAAATACAGCTTCGCGCAGCAAGCCTCTCGGTTCAGCGTGCCAAGCTGTCGGCACGGCGCCCCAGTTCCCAGCACCGACTAAGCAGCGCACGCGCGCGAGCGTGTTCCCGCTGCCGACAAACAGGTTGAGTCGGCTGCGCTTTCACCCAGTTGCGCCAGAGCTTCTGTCCAGAGCCGCAGCGCGGCGCTGTCGTCGCGCCGCAAGCTTGAGCTTGGGTTCCCTACAGTGCATAGCCTAGCAGCGCCCGATCGTTTCCGGAGTAATAGGGCCCGTCCTAACAAAATTGCGTGCTCCAGGGGAAGAAGCCGCGCATATCGAAGGTAGACGTGTCGGTCGACGGCAGAGTTGTACGCAACTCGTTACAAGTAATCGATAACTTCTAGTCAGTTACATATTCGTGAGATTTTGTAATGTAATGAATTCTTCTTCGAAACTGCAGCGCTCTTTGTAATTCAATCACATTTTCTTGGATTTGCTTACCCGTAATATTTACTCTAACTTTTTTTCAATATCAAGTTTAACCAGTCATCTGCGGCACTTCTCAACGGCCACGTCGTCTAATGGTTAGGTATACATAAATTATCAGATTCTTGGTTCAATAGAACATTGTGGAACTAACCGACAATGGAAAAACCCTAAAGAGGCGTCATGTATGCAAGGAGTGCCTTTAACACGAGCACCATTGCGTTGAAGGAGGGTTGAATTGCGCCAAGTGTCAGGCCATGTGTATTGCTCAACGAGGGGGGGGGGGGTTAAAGGCCCACATATCACAAACCACTGATACATATTCAATCATCAGCACTAACAACAGTACCAACAAAGTCTGCTGCGGCGCAGACTGGCGTGTTCCCTTACGCACGCGTAGCTGCCTTCGACAATTCACACAATCAATAACTACACCGTAGTGGGCACTTCACCACTATACATTCAAAAGGCATCGTAGGATAGTTTGAAACGGCCAATGTTACGCGCCCATACGGTAATTTCCTCAAATGAGAGGATGATGAAGAAACTTTATTCATAAAAAAATTACATTCAGGCAGTTATGGCCGGGCCCTGAGTCAAGGCTGGAACGAGCGGCTCGCTGGGCCTGGTCAAGCAAAGTCTTGTCTCTCCTTTTCCTCATCCGCAAGTCATGCCTCCCACTGCCTTTGTAACATGCGTGGTTGCTTATTATCATAGGCGTGCGCAGGGTTCCCCATCAGAGCCGGGCGAAAGTTCATCGCAGCGCGCCCCCTCCTATTAATTCAATGTACGAGGGAGATTTTGCGCACCCCATCCCCCTCTTAGGTGACAAGACGAGTCAATGTACGTGGCAGATTTCGGGCCATCTCTTAGGTGATTAGGGGGGCGGCCGCCCCCCCCCCTGCCCCCCTTGTGTGCACCCCTATGCTTATTATTATGTGGGCTGCCTATGTGTGGGGCGCTCGGTGCACTCTCATGTTATGTGGCTGAGTGTTGGTGTGCCTCAACACCAGGTACAGGTTATTCTAGATCTTGTGGGATATATTATACTTTGGTGGTATAAATTGGGAAAGCTATAGGTTTGCATGCGTCTCCAATCCCAATTGAAAAGCCAGGCCCGGCAAGCGAATGAGAAGGCGGTGCGAATTGGCTCCGATCACAACATCGTGTTCTACTTTTTAATGCGCAGCTCAAGCGTCCTCAACGTTCATCAATAATATAAACGTCTTCGAGCACCCCATGTAATCCTCTTGCGTCAATAATCGATAGAGTAAGAGATAGTTATTTCGGCGCCCCATTAATTTTGAAAATTGGATAACTTGGACGCGCTATTTGGTCCTGGGAAATATATTTATTGTTTAATGACATGAAACTCTCGTTAACGTGTCACGCACGCCGAAGAATTCGGACAATCCTCCGAGCGCGCCCAGCACTAAGCACCATAAATATCCGACGAGAAGTAGCGAAAACGGCGTTCTCGAACAACCACAACCACGCTATGATTGTCCTGAGCGAGCGCGTTTTCGTCCACAGCCATTGCGGCACTTTTAGAATTGTGATGCAGCGATTGTATGGTTTTATTTGGAGTTCCCACTATGTTTTATTGTTTCGTTGCTTCGTTATAGCTGTTGTATATCTTTGTTCTATTGATACTACATTGTCTTGCCTTTGCCTTCGCATTTTTTTACTTGCTTCCTTCGTGGTCGGTCCTCCTACAGACTTCGGACTATGGGACCCTGGTCTATAAAACGTCTCCTTCATTTTATGTATCGCTACAATGCTAATAATAATAAACTTCAAACTTCAAACTTAGCAGTTTCGTTTTCACTTCGGGCAATGCACGCGTAATGTCACACAACTCAATCATGGTGGAAGCTATTGAACATGAAGAGCTTCAGCCGCTGCCCGCATGCTGGCATAAAACTTGTTTGCCACATTGTGATGGACGAAGTACCTGTTGCCTGTAATTTTCCGGCTAAAAATATACGTCACATTCGCGTGGTGATGTTGACGGCGGCGATACATAAGAAGGGGTGTGCTGAGAGCGCGTTTTCGCTTCAGACACTGGGACTTCACCCGTAGTCACATGGTGAACGAAGTCCTAAATGACGAAAATTGCGAATTTTACACTGATCTGTCGCAAAATAAATATTGGATTTACGTATGCATCATAAAATTTAAAATGCATTGATTTAATCCACAATTTCTGGATACTTTTGATAATTCAGCATTCGAATAAATGGACATTTTACGGGTCCCGTAATATCTGAATGAACGCGCTTTTACTGTAAAGAGCAACGCCGCCCAATACACTGCGCCTGACTAATCAATTGAATTGACTTCAATGATTATACGACGCTAAATATTTTTGTGACATGCGTAGATGAACGTATTCGAAAATTTAGCTCTTAGGATTTTCGCGTCAACCTACACTGCTTCATCCATTCTCGTGAAGTGCGATGATGAACGAAAGTAATGAATCGATTTATTAGTTGTCTAGGTACCATACTGTCAGAAAAGCGACCATTTGTAATGTTTTGTGTGGTGTCCGTGTATTCAGATTTTCCCGTAAAAATAGATAGTGTTAGGAAAAAAAAGGGATGGTTTTAGATTCCTACGGGAGCGCGTTAACTTGAGTTTTCATCTTCTTCATACCACCTGTCAGCTTTTAAGGTCGTGGGCTTGCTATTCGACGCATAAGGCAGTTATGAAAATGGGCTGCCTCGTACCACTGCCACACGCTGCTTTCACTTTCGGCTGCTTGAACGATGTTATGAATGACAGCCTTCCCAAATGAGGAAGCTCAGCAGGCGCATGTCCAGTTCCCTGATTCGAAACCGTGGAGAGCTTCTGCTTAAGAGCCAGGACCTCCTCATTTTTCTTGCTTTTTGCGGCTGTCACACGAGCCACTAATTGTGAGAGGTGGCCAAACTTTTTCGATTCTGCTTTCCATTATATTTGAAGGCTTTTTCTCACGCGTTTATCTTCGCAGGCACAAACAGTGAAAGCACATTGGCCGTTTTGTAAACACTTTGAAGTGTTTGTGGTGAACAGTAGCAGTTTTAAGTACATTCTCGGCTGATATTATGCCTTCACAGAATACCGCATCTGTCATCTTCTTCAACAATTAAAGCGTTTTTCTGTACATGCAGTTCATCTGCCACAAGCTTTCTGCTGCAAAAACACCGCACGTTACCCCTGACATGGCGACATCGAGGAATTCTCGGCGCCAAAGCCCGGAAAGGAATGAGAGTTTTGTCGCTTCGTTGAGCACGAACGGTGAAGCTGATGCGACGTCTGAGATAAATGGAGATGCGTCGTCGACTCGTGACGGCACGCTTTCATCTTTTGGAATGAGAGAAGTCGTCTCCGCCAGCTTTTTCCGCCACGTCATTGTCCTTGTCGCCACTTTTGGCTTCGAGCTGCGCGCTGGCAGACAGGGATAAAGGCGAGGCAATGTCCCGGCCGCTAGCGCATATATTCCATGTGGCAGAAGAACTTGTTTTTCGTTTATAATGTGCTCATAGTTTTGATGATATCGTCAACCTCAAATTGCCGCTGACGCACCTAGGATTATTTAATGTGGCACATCTTTTCGACGCAACATGTCTTTCCACTTTTGACCCTCAACGGCGTCCCGTGGTGGTTCAAGGCAGTGGTGACCGGTGTCGCTTTTGCTGCCGCTTTTTCACCGCGGTGCAAAACAAGATGGCGTTATATACTGGTGCTCCTGGGCATATATTAGAACTCTTTTCTCATCGGCAACATTTAACACATTTCGCTACGTAAAAGAAAGCGAGCGCCAATCAACGCGCTATGCATCGCATCCAAGCGGAAACGCGTGCGTCGCGAAAGCAGCGCATTATTTCTGCACAGAGAGCGTCAGCCGCTTGTGCCGGCGTGCGCTCGGAGATGCGAAACTGAGCTGGTTCTAGAAACGTTAGGAGAATGACTACATTGGCATCTTCGGCTGACGGCACTGGTGGGCTTGTCTGGGCACCACGTGTGGGGTGCCACACGTTCAGCTGGGCCGGCCACGACACGAGTGCACGCCAGTGTCTTCAGTGTGAGTGGAGCACGACACTAGCGGTTTCAGTGCAGCGGTCAAATCGAGGGAAAAAAATTCGGCAGATCCCACGCACTGTGGGAATCGACGTAATGCGAAGCAGCCAGCAAAGAGCTGCATACATCGCCTTGTTTGTCTTTGAGCCAAATGAAATCATTCATGCCATGGCATCTAGTTCACCATATATCGCATGTTTGCCATGCACGCATGCATGCACAGTCTAGTGTACACCATGCCAATGAAACGCATACTCTGGTATATAAATGCATCACCTGTCGTTTATGTTCATCACGCACTCGTGTCATGCCATACCAATTTTGGTATATATCACGTTAACAAAACGGCCGGAAGCGCACCATGACAGTCGCATGTAAAGCATACCGTACATGGCATGCATAACATGAATCGCATGTTAAGACCTACCTCTCATTTATGTTCGTCATACAGTCACATCGCGCAATACCAATTTTGGTGTATATCAAAGGAGCGAAATGGCCGCGAGTGCACCATGAGTAGAGCATGTATATCATGCCATACATGACATGAATATTATGGATTTTCATGTTACCACCTGTCACTAATGTTCATCATACAGTCTCATCGTGCAATACCAGTTTTGGTGTATATCAAGCTATCGAAACGGCCGCGAAAGCACCATGAGCATGGCATGTAAGTCATGAGATGCATGGCATGCATGTCATAGTTTTCATGTTATCACCTGTTATTCATGTTCTTCATACAGTCACATCGCGCAATACCAATTTTGGTGCATATCAATCTAGCGAAACGGCCACGAGTGCGCCATGAGCATGGCATGTAAATCATGTCGTACATTTCATGCATGTCATGATTATCATGTTACCACCTTTCATTTGCGTTCGTCATACAGTGGCGTCGCGCAATACCAACACGCCCAGTTGATCACCGTCACATCGCAATACCAATTTTGGTGTATACCAAGCTAGCGAAACGGCCGGGAATGCACAATGAGCGCGGCATGTAAATCATGACATACAAAACCTGCATGTCATGATTTCCATGTTACCACCTCTCATTTATGTTCGTCATGCAGTCACGTGGCGCAATACCAAATTTGGTGTACATCGAGCTAGCGAAGCGGGCGCGAATGCATCATGAGCGTGGCAATTAAGTCATCACATACATGACATGCATGTCATGGTTTTCATCTTACCAACTGTCATTCATGTTCTTCATACAGTCACATCGCGCAATACCAATTTTGGTGTATATCAATATACTGAAACTGCCGCTAGCGCATCATGAGCGTGGCATGTAAGTCAGGTCGTACATGACTTGCATGTCATGATTTTCACGCTACCACGTCTCACTTACGTTCTTCATACTGTCGTGTCGCGTAACACTAATTTTGGTGCATATCACGCAAGCGAAGCGGACGCGAATGCACCATGTGCGCAGCATATAAATCATGACATACATGTCATGGATGTCATGGTTTTCATGCTACCACCTGTTATTCATGTTCTTCATAAAGTCACATCGCACAGTACCAATTTTGGTGTATATCAATCTAGCAAAACGGTCGCGAGTGCGCCATGAGCGTGGCATGTAAATTATGTCATAGATGACATGTATATCATGATTTTCATGTTACCACGTGTCAGTTATGTTCGTCATACAGAAATGTCTCGTCATACCAGTTTTCCTATGTATCCCTTCATTTAAACGGCCGCGAGCGCCCCGAGACCATGCCATGTAAATCATGCTGCACATGACATGCGCGTCATGATTTGCATGTTAGGACCTGTCATTATGTTCGTCATGAACTCTTGTCACGCCGTACTAATTTTGGTATATATGAAATTAACGGAACGGCCCCAAGAGCCCAAAGGCCGTGGAATGTAAATCATGCTGTTTATGACATGCGTGTCATGATTTTCATGGTATGACCTGTCACTTATGTTCGTGATAAGGCCATGTTATCAGACACCAATTTTGGTACACATCCGATTAACAGAACGGCCAGGAAGCCCAAAGGCCGTGGAATGTAAATCATGGTGTTCATGACAAGGGTGTCATGATTTTCATGTTATGACCTGCCATTTATGTTCGTAATAAGGCCATGTTATGACACACCAATTTTGGTATACATCCTATTAACGAAACGGCCAGGAGAGCACAAAGTCGTAGGCGGCTAGATAGATAGATTGACAGATACGCTCAAAGTCGCAGAAGTTTGCTAAGAAATGCTTCGCATTTAAAAGTGCAGCAACGCCATACAACTTGCCCTACTTGCACGAGACGAGAACGCGCGCGGAAGCTAGTGCTGATGTGCAGACGGACTCGTGCAGTACGACGTCAGATCGAGTGCAGAGGAGCAGGTTGCACGCGTCCCTCGCCAAATTGAGCGCCGAAGTGCAGCACACTTGAACTATTGCAGAAACTGCACACAAATCGATGACACCTTGTAAACACTGACGTGTTCGGTGGCAATGCCGGCGTCCGCCGCATTTCGCGTTTGCATCTCACGACAAACGCGGTATGCGTTTCCAACTGTAATTGCTAGCGTGTCATAGCCACGTTCGCTGACTTGGAAATTCGGATTTCCCGCGAAGCTCCAGCTCCTACGAAATGCGTTTTTGTTTTTAAGTTGAGTCATCCCGTCGATCAACGCCATGCCCGTCGGGCGGCTGCTGTCAGCTGGCCGACGGACAGTGCGTTTTGAAAAAGTGCTTCACAATTTAGAGTACTGTATAAGTACTCGACCATAGGAGAGCAGCAAGGCGTCCCAGATAGAGTACGATGATCTATTAATGTGTTTCGAGCCAAAATTGAAAAAGTTTGATCATCTAGACCTTAGAAAGCATCCTCCAATCGCTCACAAAGTGCCCACGCGGATCACATTTTAGATGCTCGTCTATATTGCAATAAACCTAATATTTTCTGGTAGTAAGCTATCCCACATCGTACATGGCGAAAGTGCTTTAACCGAAAGAGTAATAAAAGTAAACATTCGACGTTTTAGACGACGATATTTGTATGTGTCAATAATTCAAATGGTGATGCGAGACTACCTCAGCGCAATGCGTTGTCGTCAGAGTTTTACGTAACGCGTTGCACCTATTCTGTTACTTGTAATCAATTACATTGTCTCGTAATTTTGTAATATATTCCATTATTTTTAGGGGCGAAGCTCCTTAAGGCGGCACCCGTTCGTCCCTCGTAGTCGTAGTAGTGCGTAATCAGTCGTAACGCTAGTACCAGATCTTGACCTCCAAGGTGGTGCCGGTGGGAGATTTTTCCTGTGCGTTGTTGAACAACAAAAAATTCGCAGCGTGCGCGTTAACTAAAGGCGAATTCTTCTGTCTCTCATTCCCCATTAGCAGCCATTGGCATGTTCCAGTAGGATACGTTAGTAGAAGTAGAAAAGTAAGTGTTAGCTAAAAGCCGACTTCTTCTGTCTCTCATTCCCATTAGCAGCCATTGTTTACCTCCAAGGTAGTGCCTGGTGAGATTTCTCCTGTGCGTGATTAAACAATAAAAATTTTGTTCAAAACGCCGTTGATTGATGAAATAAACCAACGAAAGACGCCAGATGTTTTCTAAAAGCAAAACGAAAGAACGCCAGATGTTTCTAAAGCAAAACGAAAAGACGCCAGCTGCTTAACGAAAGACACCAGATGTTTTCTAAAGCAATAGTTTTCTAAACAATGAAAATTCACAGCGTACATGTAAAATTAATGTGAGCTGCAAGTCGTCATAACTCATCGAACGTTTAGTATAAACGCGCCCGATCTCACGTCGGTGATGATGTACTGGGCAGAATTCACGGAAGATTCACGGTTTACCGATGAACCTCCGCAGCTTCGTCCACTCATCATCTTTCACTCCGTGGATATGCTGTGATTTTTTCGAAATGGTACCGTTCTGTAAAGATGAATTAAAATTTCTTGTAAGTGCTTACCGGTAATCGATATCCTTTTTTTTTTTCAAAATGAACTAGCAACCACTCTCCTACGGCAGTTCTCAGGGGATTCCTATAGAGCCTATTTTTAACCTTTTCTTTGGCCTCACCTGCAACAACTTACCCGATCGTCTTTCCAGCCTAGCATTACCCGAGACTAGCATCCTAGCACTGCGCAACTATATCTGGTGAGCAAGGTGTTTCTACGATAATATACCGACCTTGCCTCCAGCGCATGCATGCAGCGCAGAGAGTGTTCAGTGCAGCAGATGACATTTTAACGAGAAAACGTAAAAGAATCAGCGGCGAGAACTTTGAAAAACAACTCCCGTTGAAATTTCACAACGTGTACCTCTATATCACCGAAGCCGCAGATAGCCTCCAAGCCTTCACGCAAGCCTCCATTTTGTCTTTACCATGCGAGCCAGAGTAGTTCGTTCTAGTTTGAGTAAACTTGTGTATTGTGTTACGGCAATAAACCTTTGAAGGAAAGTAACGCAAAAGTAATTGATTAGATTTCAGTAATTGCTCAGATACTTTCTGGGGCTGTAATTGACCACTGTAATGAATTAAACGGTGAAGGAAGTAATTGTAATTCTAATCAGTTACTTATTTTCTGTAACGTGTACAAGTCCGTATGGTAACGATTCCCGCTAGTTTCCGATGTCAGCACACTTAAGATGTACTAGTGTATTCTAAGCAATTTACACGTTGATACATTTCATCAGATCGAGATTCACCTATTACATATATTACTACTTTGACTTGTTCAAAATTATTCAAATTGACCCGAAGGTCGCGGGATCGAATCCCGGCCGCGGCGGCTGCATTTTCGATGGAGGCGAAAATGTTTGAGGCCCGTGTACTTAGATTTAGGTGCACGTTAAAGTACCCCAGGTGGTCGAAATTTCCGGAGCCCTCCACTACGGCGTCTCTCATGATCATATCGTGGTTTTGGGACGTTAAACCCAAGATATTATTATTATTATTAAAGTTATTCAAATTCTTGTATGTCATAGCAGAAAATGCACGCATTTTTTTAACACCATCATTTAGGAATCCACATTTAGCGGCAAAATCGAGATATGCTAGCAACTCAAGGGTTCTGGCAGCAGTATGTTTTGACCCTCAAAACATCTTATACGAGAAAAAATCACAGCATATCCACGGAGTGAATGATGATGAGTGGGCGAAGCTGCGGAGGTTCATCGGTAAACCGTGAATCTTCCGTGAATTCTGCCCAGTACATCATCACCGACGTGAGATCGGGCGCGTTTATACTAAAGGTTCGATGAGTTATGACGACTTGCAGCTCACTTTAATTTTACATGTGCGCTGTGAATTTTCATTGTTTAGAAAACCATTGCTTTAGAAAACATCTGGCGTCTTTCGTTAAGCAGCTGGCGTCTTTTCGTTTTGCTTTAGAAACATCTGGCGTTCTTTCGTTTTGCTTTTACAAAACATCTGGCGTCTTTCGTTGGTTTATTTCATCAATCAACGGCGTTTTGAACAAAATTTTTATTGTTTAATCACGCACAGGAGAAATCTCACCAGGCACTACCTTGGAGGTAAACAATGGCTGCTAATGGGAATGAGAGACAGAAGAAGTCGGCTTTTAGCTAAAACTTACACTTCTACTTCTACTAACGTTTCCTACTGGAACATGCCAATGGCTTCTAATAGGGAATGAGAGACAGAAGAATTCGGCTTTTAGTTAACGCGCACGCTGCGAATTTTTTATTGTTCAACAACGCACAGGAAAAATCTGCCACCGGCACCACCTTGGAGGTCAAAGCGTAAGACTGGTTACGCACTACGACTACTATGACTACGACTACGAGGGAGGAACGGGTGCCGCCTTAAGGAGCTTCGCCCCTAAAAGTTACCGACGATTACGGTAGTTCCTAATGCGAAATATGAGGGCCGCTCGACTCCCATTTTCATTTGGGAATTTGTTGACGCTTCGGATCTTGTCAGCGATGCTATCTCAATGGTGCTTCGGCGGCAGAAACCTCTGGATTGTGACGTCTACTCGGGCAGCTCATTTTAGGAGCTGCGACAGACAGCGCTTCCACCATTTCTGTCACAGATTGTTCAGGATGAACTGGTGAATATGCAGTGAGTGCTATAGGCGCTCTTAATCGTCACTTGTCGAAGCTCGCGCGTAATTCCTAGGCTCTGAAAGTACTAACAATCCGCGTCGCGCACACAATAGACTTTTGAATACTATGGCGCCGTCTACTAGGCGTTGGCGGTACTGTTTTCCTGCTCCACATTTCGCTATACTATCTGCTCTCTGCGTTTGCCTCCATCTTTCGCCGATCTCATTCGCTGGGTTATGCCGGGTGACAACAGACGAGGGTAGACACCTCAGGACCGCGCACCTAGACTGCGCTCTAAAAGTGCAATCTCGAAAGGTGCACTTTTCGCTTGACCACCATATTAAAACGAGATCTGTTTTCTTTGCTGACTATCCACAAGTAATAGCATCTTCGCCTGACGGCAGTAGAGGAGTTCCCTGTGCACTCACGTGATTCCGCACGTTTGACTGGGGTTGCACTACACCAGTGCATGCCACCGTCGCAATGTAATGTAGTTCATCGTAAAATAATTGACAGCTAAACGGATAAACAGGGACACAGAGACGAAAAGGACACCTACTTTGACTTGGGCGAGTTGGTGCATACTCGGATACATGCAGTGCGACTTTGACGAAGACGGGAGGCGCACATATCAGCAGATTGAAGTTCTGTGTACAAATATGCCAGCTATTTCTTGCATAATCTTCTTTAGACGTACATTTATGCGAACATATGTATCTCTTAGGTCAAAACAATATTGCTCGGGAAAGTTAATTTTTGTGTGTCTGTCCAAGTACTCGCACTTTGTAACAATGTCGTGGTAGAGTCTTACAACATTGCTCTTGTTTTGCTGGCATTGGCCGGTGTTGATTCGTATGAGCACATGCGTGGTTTTTGTTGCTCGTTTTTTCTACTGTTGCGACGTTCTCTCGTGCGTTTTGTGTGCCGTGGTGACCGGCGTGGGTAGAGCGGCATGTGCGGTGATGGCTTCGAGCACGCCTACGCTTGATGTTGCAGGCGATTACAGCTAAGACGACGGAATGTTTCTGGCTTCTTTCACGGCCTGCAGGCACTGCTGCCACAGAGGCGAATCCGGGAGCGCAACATTTTCATTGAAGTTGAAAAATAAATGCCGAGTGACGAAGAGCGGAAAGACGGTGTAAACGCCTTACGGTGATCGCTACGTGACTCCACTCACGTGAAATACATATGTGGTCATACCCACGCGGTCCATCGTGGTGGGAAACAACCCAGCCTCGCCTCTCAGATGACGACTTCAGAGGAAACTTCAGAATGTGTGGAACAACATTTGATTATGTTAAATGCGTGTGAGTCTACAAGGGGTGTCGACAAAAACAAGGGAAAAGCCATCCCTTTAGACAAAAGGGTAGCCATCGGGATCTACCGTCTTGCCTCATCTGCGAAAGACAGAACTGTAGCCAACGTCTTCGGTGTAAGCCGTGCCTCCGTGAACATATTCTTCCGCGAGTTTTGCGAGGTGGTTGTTTGTCTACTTGAGCCGAGGTTTGCGTGCTTCCCAACGCGGTACGATGTAACCGAGCACATAAATAAGTTCACTGCGCTAACAGGATTCCCACAAGGTGTGGGAGCTATGAACGGTTGCGACATAGAAGTGTGTCCACCGAAAGAACAAGCGACTACTATAATTATAAAGAATGGTGCAGTATGATACTTTTGGCCATGGTAGACCACTCCAACAAATATATGGTAATTATAGTGGGCACACTAGGACAGATTCTTGATGCTGATGTATTCTACAAGTCGAGCATCCCGAAGATTTTGCCAAGTGCCTTGTTCCAGCTGTATAAAAAGGGGTTTCACGGTGCGTCAGTTGGGCCTGTCCTGATCGCAGATCAGGCGTTTCCACTTCAGAAGCACGTCATGAAGCTTTTCTCGCAACGAGGAGAGGCAGGTTCTCCCTCGCAGGTTTTTCATTATCACCTAAACCGTGCAGGGAGAGTTGTTCAAAATGCGTTTGGGCGTTTCAAAGCACACTTCAGAACTTTGCACAAAGGCCCGGAAAACAACCTCCCCAATGTGAGGCGCATTATCTGTGCGTGTTGTGTGCTCCACAACATTTGTGAAGAGCTGAGTGACAGATGCGGCGCAAACTGAATTGAGTGCGCTCACTCCGAAGATGAAAGCAGGCGTCAACCACAGCATACAACCAATCGTGCAGAACCAGGTGGCTCAGAAATTCGAAACGCGCTACCAGCATTTTTGCTGGCATCTAAAATGAGCAAATGTGATTCATCCGCTAGGCCACTTTGGTGTGCACAACTTTATGAACGCTTCGACACCCAGTGACGTTTCTGATGTGTATCAGATGCGTGTTTTAGAGAATGGAAGAACGAATCACAAGTTTACCGTACCTTGCCATGAAAAAATTATGGATTGAAATCTTGTGTTAATGTACTGTGTTTTTAGCAATTCCCATATTAATATAAGATTGTGGTTGTTTGAAAAGCTTGAAAGACTGTAAGCACACTTTTGTTGTAATAAAAAACAGTAATTTGGCATAAAAGCTGCTACCACTTTTGCTTTACAGAGACATCCCTTGGTTGCCCTGGCACTTCTCAGTACAATTGCATGACTCTATGTACTAATAAATACAAAACTGCTAAATTCGATTTATGCTATTTATTTTCTTTTGCTGCAAAATGCTGCTGCATTAACTGCAACATAGTGGCCTGCATGTCGTTTGATTCCTTCTGAAGCTTCAACCCTTTCTTCATAAGCTTCGTAGATTTCATGGCTGCTTTTGCAGCAGTGGCTGCGTCTTCTTTGTGAAAGTCAAGCAGCAGCTGCATTATAGATGTGGCAGGCCGTTTTCTGCTCCCGTTGATTGTGGCTCCCTCAATGTTGCTATCACTTGTGTTTCTTTCGCTGCTGCTGTTAATGCTGGCGCTGCTTCCATGCTGACGAACAGGATTGGTGCAGTTGCCACCCTGACCGACATTTTCGGTCTCTGTGCTGGATTCAGTGGGGATGGGGTCGTCCCAGGAGGCCAGCAGCTCCGAACCTTCTGGCACTTCTGAGACTACATCAGCCTGCACATTCATAGCCGTTGATTAGCATATGGCACAGTCGTTACTGCTCACGCACAAACAAGGAAGCGCACTTTCAACAAGGTGAATATATGTGAGTTGACGTTCACATATATTGGCTGGCTGCAACTTGTTATCCACCAGCGTTAGCTTCAATCTTTTTGCCTGCTAAACTTTATGTTATTAGCTCTATAAATAATTTTGTTTTATACGACATCGTTACACACTTTGGTGAACCATCATGTCCAATATCCGAGCTTTATTCCATAATGTAGTGGATCCTTGAAGCGCATACTGGTATTGTTGACAATATTTTTTTTCAATATGGCAAAAGGATTTATGAACACAGTACCTGGAAACTTTCTTCAACCAGTGTGTCATCATTTGTCGCAGGAGTGCCCAAAAATTTGTGAAGGCTCCAGTAATAATTCCATTCGATGCCTTTCAAGCCAGTGGTGGTGCCTTGTCGCCTGATTTTCCTAAAAAAGAATTAATTCTTTTGCTGATGGCACAACCTCTGAGGGCGAATCGGCACAAGGTGAACAGCAGGTGTGAAAACGTACTTTCTAAATGTCACGCCTGAAGATTTGTGGAAAAGGAAGCAAAATATGCCCCTATATTATTGCTATCTGTACTGCGACAGCGTGTTTCCGCCGTCATCGCATGAGACCTCTAAAAGATTGCATATGTGCGTTGCACGTACCGGTCTGCTTTCAATCTGTAATAGAATGGTTACACAACTTAAAATACCACAACACTATTTAATAATTTGTTACAGAGGCCTGGGCAATTGCTATTCCATTCACCACTTATTTTTTCGTGCGACAGCGCGTCTCCATTATTCTCGCAAAAGCGCGTCTCCAACCCCGGTCAAAATCGAGGCAAATATTCAGCCTCACATAATTGAAAAAAAATTATAGCTGCGCTAAGGACGAGACACCAGAAACGAAGGGGACAGGACGAATCGTCCTGCGATAGTCCTGTCCTTTTCGTTTCTGGTGTCTCGTCCTCAGCGCAGTTATAAACTTTTTTCAATTATGTCTTACCAACTAACCCCCCAACGTGCGCTTCTCGAATTCAGCCTCACGCAAAAAAAAAAAAAAAACAGCCAGCGGTGTACATTGACGCATGAACGCTTAAAGAACCAGCGTCCTGCGTATATGAGCTCCGAATACATTCAGCAGCGACCAGGAAAAAAAGTCATATGTACTTACCGGCACTTCTCTTTCAGGTTGTCTATTTTCATCCGGATTGGTATTGACATGAATGGCTCTGCGTCTGGCGGCAGTCCGGCGTTCAACTCGGCTGTTATTGCCGCGTACACTTTGGCGTTCCTTGAGGTACTCCGTAGATTATGCAAGTTGTTTTCCCAAAGCCTGATGAGGCTCGCCGTGGTTCTCGCAGTGCAATTTGTTCGCTTTTCACGAACGCTCGCCGGCGTGCACACGTCCTCCATAGAGGCCGCCATTTTCTCGCTTAACAGCCAAACCGGGATCGCCAAGCTCGGATTCGTACTACCGCAGTTAGCGGCATAACCGCGGTTTCGCGTACCGTGTAACATAAGCGAACCGCGGTTACACTAACCGCGGTTTAGGCTGTCTATGTAACAAGGGTATTAGGAGAGCATACGTCAGCACGTTCCCCTAAATGCTCTGCACGTATCATCGTCAAGGCGGTTGAAGAACAAAAGGAGGAAGACTTCTCCTTGGCACATGCGCGCGCTCAGGTGGCTATGCTAGGTGGTAGAAACGTACGGTCGCCAATGGAACTACGGACCTACGGACACAGCCCCGAGCAAAAGCTGCTTCGCATCTAAAAAATTTGGTTTCCCGTGCGCGTCTTACATATTGGAGCCGGAGGAGCAGGCTATAGCGGAAAGGAAGCTGTGACATGGGGTAGAACTGCGCGGCTTGAGCTTTATACTGCATTAGATGATTTCAAAATAAAAAAAATTATCCAGAACTAAGATTGGTAATTGTAAGATGTAACTGGTTGCTTTTAAATATTCATTTATTGATGGACAAATGCCGCCATTTTCACTGCGTAAATAATTTCGCTCCATAAAAATTATCTCACAAGTAAGCGAAGCTGACAGTACGCTATCGCGAATATTTTGGCAATTTGGCCAGCCAGCAACACCATCGTTATTCGCACCACTATGGATAGTTTGTCACGTGGTTGTGACAGTGAAGAATTCTGCAGCAAGACTGGGAAATGCGAAGCTCTTTTTAACACGAAAGTGTTTTGTGCCGGGGTCCACCAATATTTCAGTGATGTATTTCCATCTTCGTAAGAAGCGCAAAACCACACACAGGGACAGCTAGAAAGAAAGACACTACACAAGCGCTTGTATTTCCGTCACGGAAATGACGTCGAAAAAATTTACACGATCAGATCGCAAAGAAAAAAAGTTCCGTCAGTGGGCATCAATCCCACGACCGCTCGGCCCGCAACAACAGATGCCGGGCACGCTATCATCTGCGCCACGGTCACAGACTCTAGAGGGTTTACAAACGCGCCTTTTATATCTACCACTCTCCCGATCGCCGGGTGGTGTTGCCCTCTGGGAGCGGTAAAGTAAAGTAATTCGTCAGTACTGTGGCCTACGCGATTAACACATGCAACGCGTTGCACGTCCATGCCATTCGACGTGTTTTCAATAGAAGTTCAATTTTGTCAATGCCTTAACACACCGGAAGGTGGCGATCTTAGCCCAAACGTCGTAAAAGCGTTGGCCTCGCTCATAGCATCACGCTAATCCAAACCAAAAATAGATCTGCGACGCGCGTCGGCCTCACTTGGCTGTTACACCGAGTTCCGCGCTCACGCGCTCGCCCCGAGAAAATTCGCGGCCGGGGGGATGGCCCGACGCGCTTTGCGTTTCCCTCTAGTCCGGCCATGGTGTTCAATCACATTTTAACATGCCACGGGATGCCGACCAAGTTGTGCATCTAATATGCGACGCTCTTCTGGTTATCACACTTCGTTCTCTAATTACGCTTTCACCGTTAACTACTACAGCTACCAGAAGGTTTTGTGTAATCATTAACCATGCACGTTAGTCGTCGGGATGGAGATGTACTACCAATCATCAAAGTGGGTGCATCCACGTTAAACGGTGCTATAGCTGCCAGACATCAATATACATTGTGCAAGCTCTCTTATATCAATGTAGAGTAAAGATTCCGTTACTTCTCTAAGGGCACGCTTTATTTTCGTGTTATTCCGATTCCTATCACGGAGGGATCAACCATCTTTTAACACGAAAGTGTTTTATGCCCGTGTCCACCAAGACTTGAGTGACGTATTTCCGTCACGGAAATGGCGTCGAAAAATTTACACGATCAGATGGCAAAGAAAAAGTTTCCTTCAACGGGCATCGACCCCCAGACCGCTTGGTCCGCAACAACAGATGCCGGGCATGCAATCCACTGCGCCACGGTCACAGACTCCAGTGGCTTTAGAAACGCGCCTTTTATATATACCACTATCCCGGTCGGCGGGGTGACGTTGCCCTGTGCGAGCGGTAAAGTAAAGTAATTCGTCATTACTGTAGCCTCCGCGATTGACACCTATAAGATTAGACGTCCGTCCCATTCGGCGCGTTTTCAACAGAAGTTCAATTTTGTCAATGCTTTAAAACACCGCGAGGTGGTGATCTTAGCCCAAGCGTCGTAGGGAGCCTTCATGTGCGCGCCTCCGTGCCTTACGGAGACACGGAGGCGCGCACATGAAGGCTCCCTGATGCGTCGTAAAAGCGTCGGCCTCGCTCATAGCATCACGTTAATCTAAAAGAAAATTAGCTCTGCGACGCCTGCCTGCCTCAACTGGCTGCAACACCGCGTTGCCCGATCACGCGCTCACCCCGAGAAAAATCGCGGCTGGGCTACCGGGGCGGCACGACGCGCTTTGCGTTTCCCTCTAGTCCGGCCGTGGTGTTCAATCACATTTTACCATGCCGCGGGATGGCGACCAAGTTCTCAGTCCAATATGCGACTCTGTTCTGGCTATCACACCTCGTTCTCTGATTACGCTTTCACCGTTAACTACTACAGCTACCACAATGGTGTCTTCAATCATTAGCCATGCACGTTAGTCGTCGGGATGGAGTGGTACTACCAATCATCAAAGTGGGTGCATCCACGTTAAACGGTGCTATAGCTGCCAGACATCAATATACATTGCACAAACTCTCTTATGTCAATGTACAGTAAACATTCAGTTACTTCTGTAAGGGCACGCTTTACGTTCGTGTTATTCCGGTTTCTTTGACAGAGAGATTAACTATCTCTTTCGTCGAACTTGTGCCCGGAAAATCAAAACTCAGAATGCAAGCGATACACGCTGCGCACTGATTGCGGCGAGAACAGTCGCCGGCCATGGAGTAATCTGATAACCGGTTGAACGCTTCGTCTTTTATACATCAGTGATCAAACCTTCCAGCGTTAACGCCGGTGCTCGCGTAAGCTCTTGAATAAACTTGAATATTCGCGTCAGGCGCGTAATCTTAAAATGTCAAACAATCGCGAAGTTTCTGAAACATTGCGGCGCGGTCTGCGTCAAACACCGCTAACATTCTTTGGGGGAAAGCCGATTACATCAAAACAATGCAATAAACACGGGTGGCAGTAATATCGCTGGTAATATTACCAATGGTACTACCGATTCGACTATCGACAGTTTGTTTACACTATCGATTGTTTCAAAGAAACTATCGATACTATCGATAGTCAATTTACCGATAGTTCTGCGTCAATAATACAGCATAGAGCTCAGTATTCGCTTCAATAAAGCAAACCACGCAACAAGCATCAGAAGTGAATGATGGATGATAAGTTGCCTTGAACATGGAGTGGGAACAATAGAAACAGCCTCCCACGCGTTCCCGCTAGATTAAGTTCCACCTGCTATGCACGTCCGGCCAGTGCTTGCAATGGTGCCAAACGGCCCTTCCTTCCTGCCACGCGCGTGTTTGGCCCCTTCATAAAAAAAGGGAGACACTTCTAGCAACTCATCCAGTTCGCTCTACGACTGGTATGGGTACACCACGGTAAATAAAGACATCATAACAACAGCATGAATACAATGTTCCTCCAAAGAAACAAATTAGTGTGGCCGAAAATGGTCGCGGAACCAGGAACCGTCTACTATAGCGACCACAAAGGGACGATCACTACCGTTACTCTAAAGTAACAATAAAACCCTCAGCCGTACCTCATATATGTGTGGTGTTTCATACAGCTTCGCTGGCCGGTCAGTTTCACAGGGTAGAATGGCGGCCAACTTTTTTGTTTATATTTTGTTTTTTCCCATTTCTCGCGATAACGGTTACGACCACCGGTGGCGGCGGCCGATAACTACAGCGCCGAAAACGGCTGTTGTGAGTCATGAAAGCTTTCGCTGTAAAAGCATTCGTCGCATGCTTTCGAGATTGCGAACGCGACTCGTCGCTTTGCTCCCTGGAGTCTTATTCGACCGTTCTGTCGATTCAAGGGAATTCCCGCGGTACGAGCAGCCCCTCAGGTGAAGACTGTCAGGGCGAAAACTCTAGATGCATCACCAAATGCGAAGAGTGACCACTGGCGGCGTCAACACGAGTGATGCGGGCCGATCACGGAGGCACTCCGAAACCGCGTGAGGTGCAGCAAGCTTGGAGGCAGTGCGAAATCACGTCGGTTAACCCTTTGATGCCCACTGTTGCTCTGGGGCAACAACCCCAAAAATATTTTTTTCAGCAAACGAATTCTGTAGTGTGACACTGCTAACGTCATCTGTGGAAAGAAACAAAGTCTACCCAAGCATCCTAAGCTTCAAACAAATACACACAGATGGTAGCATCGCCTTTTCTTTAGTGCTTTGTTCGAGCGCCTGAGAGTTGGCAACGCAAGCTCCGCACACGCGAGTAAATTTATTCTACGACAACGGAACGGGACGCTACGGCGAGATATATTAGACTTAAAATTGCGCATAAGGCGTTGTAGAACATTTATGAACAGGATGAATGGTGTGGCCGCATGTTACGCGTTACAAATATTCCCGCCAAAAGCGCTGTTGCTCACGAGCAACATCGGGCATTTGCGGAGTTCCAAGACGATATAGGGTTATACGCTTGTTGTGTTTCCCTGCTTGACTGAATGTAAAAACCAGGCAATAACATAATCCTACCTCTACGAAATACGATAAGTGATAGTTATAGGGCAATATTCTTTTGTCTTTCATGTATAGATGGCGATGTCAAAAGAAAAAAAATGGCTGACAGATAAATACCGCATATAACTTTCCTTCCGGATGGTGCATTGTCCGACGTTGATTTTGAGAGCGACCCGGATAAGCCCGAATATGATGTTAGAGATGATGAAAAACTGATTGATTCCTGTCCGCTCGAAGTTGTGCTAAAGCTTTGTGATGAACATCCGCCAGAAGAAGACGACGAAAAATTTCCAAACAACCCTGTTGAAGCTGTTCCGGGAATATCCCGCCACACGGCTGCGCAGCGCAGAAAGATGAAAGAAAGCGTTCGCAGAAAATGGACAAGAAAGACCTTATGGTTGATGACACAGCTTGGAAGGAGGACCTGCCCCACCGTCCGACGATGTGCTAAGTCCATACCAGTACTTTTGTGCCTTTTTCGATGAAGAGATGGTAGACACACTGTGCTATCAATCAAATCTGTATTCTACGAAGAATGGCACCTGTGCAAACATCACCAAGGAGGAGATGAGGAAATATATTTCCATATTAGTGATTTCGGGGACAGTCAGGGTGCCTCATTTTCCGGATGTTCTGGCAGTGCGGAACAAGACGGCAGTGTGGAACAAGTGGACGTGAGGTATGATGGCATGAACCACTGGCCACAGTATGGCGAAAAAAGAACCGATGCAAGTTCTGTAAGTTCGGCTACACGTTTTTGTACAGCGCTAAGTGCAACATGCACTTGTGCCTCCTTCGAAGCCGCAACTGCTTCAAGGCATTCCATGTGAAGTAGTGCCTCAAGTGCCCAATGTTGCTCAGGAGCAACACCTCATTACTCACCTATAAATACACATAATTTTTTTCTGACAACGTAATTGGCATATTGTGGCCTTTTTTATGCGTGCTAGAGTTTTCTTCATGTTGTGCATTGAAACAAGATTTTGGGCATCAAAGGGTTAAGGGAAGGATAAGTACAACAGACGGAAAAGAAAAAATCCGGCAGATCCCACACAGTGTGAGAATCGATGTAATGCGAAGCAGCCAGCAAAAAAAGCTGCATCCATCGCCTTGTTTGTCTTTGAGCCGAATGAAATCATTTATGCTCTGGCATCTAGTTCACGATATATCGCATGTTTGCCATGCACGCATAGATGCACAATCTGGTATATACCATGCCAATGAAACGTATATTCCGGTATATACAAGGCATGACCTGCCATTTATGTTCATCACATACTCGTGACATACCATACCAATTTTTGTATACATCCAGTTAACAAAACGGCCGAAGAGCACCATGGCAGTGTCATGTAAATCATGCCGTACATGACATTCATAACATGATTGGGATATTTAGACCGGTCATTTATATTCGTCATAGAGTCACATCGTGATACCAATTTTGGTGTATATGAAGCTAGCGAAACGGCCGCGAATGCACCATGAGCGTGGCATGTAAATCATGACATACATGACATGCATGTCATGGGTTTCATGTTACCACCTATCATTCTTGTTCGTTATACAGTCGCGTCGCGCAATACCAATTTTGGTGTATATCAAGCTAGCCAAACGGCCGCGAATGCATCATGAGCGCGGCATGTAAATAATGTCGTACATGATTTACATGTGATGAGTTTCATGTTACCATCTCTCATTTACGTTCGTGATACAGTCGCTTCGCGCAATACCAATTTTGGTGTATATAAAGCCAGTGAAAGGGCAACGAGTGCGCCATGAGCATGGCACGTATTTCATACTGTACATGTCATGCATATCAAGACTTTCATGTTACCACCTCTCATTTACGTTCGTCATACAGTCGCGTCGCGAAATATCGATTTTGTTGTCGGCCGCGAGTGCTTCATGAGCGTAGCATGTAAATCATCACGTACATGACATGCGTGTCACGGTTTTCATGTTACCACCTCTCATTTACGTGTGTCATAGAGTCGCGTCGCGCCATACCAATTTTGGTATATATCGAGCTCGTCAAGCGGCCGAGAATGCATCATGATCGTGGAATGTAAATCATGACATACATGTCATGGTTTTCAAGTTACCAACTGTTATTTATGTTCCTCGTAGTCACATAGCGCAATACAAATTTTGGTGTATATCAATCTAGGGAAACGGCTGCGAGCGCACCATTAGCGTGGTATATAAATCATGTCCTACATGACTTGCATGGCATGATTTTCATGTTACGGTTACCACTTTTAATTTACGTTCGTCATACAGTCGTGCCGCGCAATACCAATTTTGGTGTATATCAAGCAGGCGAAACGGGTGCGAATGCACCATGAGCGTGGCATGTAAATCAAGACATACATGAACTGCATTAGAGCGAATTTGGGCATGTTGGTGTATCATAGTGAAACACAGCGCGAAACAACGACGGGGACACAGAAAGGAAACACACACAGCGCTGACTTACAACAGTTTATTAGATGAATTTCCTTGGCATATATACAGAAAACAGCCATACCAATGCGCATGTCAAAACAGATACGCTCCCCATCATCTTGGAAAACCCGATCGAAGAAATCCTAACTCTTTATTTGATAACATGACTGACGGTGAACTGACACATTCATCACCTAACCTATGAATCATCTCAGCTTCGATAATCTCACGCACAAGCTTCTTACTATGTTTGCTTATGACATCAGCTTCATTAAAAATTGGCGAACACGTGCAGTCCTTGCAGTGCAAAGCAAGAAGACCCCCCTGACCTTTCGTTACATTGCTAGCATGCTCTCTGAATCTCTCATTTATGCATTGACCAGTTTGGCCGATGTACTGCTTCTCACAACTTAGCGGAATAGAGTAAACTATACCAACTGCGCATTCTTGAAAAGGAACACGGTGCTTCTTTGTGCAGGAATTTCCCACTTCACCACTTCTG
Organism: Rhipicephalus sanguineus; assembly: GCF_013339695.2. Taxonomy (NCBI): domain Eukaryota; kingdom Metazoa; phylum Arthropoda; class Arachnida; order Ixodida; family Ixodidae; genus Rhipicephalus; species Rhipicephalus sanguineus. Next base: position 100,748,929 of record NC_051183.1, read on the forward strand.
TTGGGCTGCGTTAGCCTACACAACGAGGCCAGCTTTAGCGGAGCCGAAAATACCGTTGACACCTGCGATTTGTCAGCGATTCGCTTAAGATTATGTGCCAGTTTGTGAATGTATGGAATGACCACTCTCTTATTTTAAGAGAGTGGTCATTCCATACATTCACAAACTGGCGTAAGTCAGCGCTGTGTGTGTTTCCTTTCTGTGTCCCCGTCGTTGCTTCGCGCTGTGTGTTTCACAATGAACGGCATGTCATGCTTTTCATGTTACCACGTGTCATTCATGTTCGTCCTACAGAAATGTCCCTTCACACCAGTTTTCGTATATACCATTCATTTAAACGGCCGCGAGCGCCCCGAAACCATGTCATGTAAATCATGCTGCGCATGACGTACGTGTCATGATTTGCACGTTAAGACCTGTCATTATGTGCGTCATGAACACTTGTCACGCCATACCAATTGTGGTACGCATAAAATTAACGGAACGGCCGCAAGAGCCCCAAAGACCGTGGAATGTAAATCATGCTGTTCATGACATGCATGTCATGATTTTCATGTTATGACCTGTCGTTTATGTTCGTAATAAGGTCACGTTATGCTACGCCAATTTTGGTATGCGTCCGATGAACGAAAGGACCAGGAGAGCACAAAGTCGTAGGCGGCTAGATAGATAGACGGGTACGCTCAAAGACGCAGAAGTTCGCTAAGAAATGCTTCGCATTTAAAAGAAGGTGGCTTTCTTCTTCCGCAAATGAATGAGAGTCCGTCTGGTTTTTAGATGCGAAGCAGCTCTTTGACTAGCCTGTGTAACGCTGTCCCTCCGTCCGCACAAACGCGAGGCAACGCGCTTCCCTCGGCGCAGGTGTTGGAGCGATGCCAAGTAGATCACACAGCAGCTGGCCGTTGACGTCACGCTCCCCTCGCACGCTTCCCTCGAAGGTGCGCGCGTACGTTACTGTCTCACCCACCGGAGCGCCCGCAGCTGCCGGCTCCAACGCCTGCTCGCCTCCCATGTCTGCGTTTCAAACAAACGTTTACACCAGTAAACGCTACACCGAGCTTCGCTTCAAACGAATGTTCCAGCACTCACCGCAGCACCCGCGTCAGCGCCGTTGAACCCGTGACGCCACCCGTGCGCAACGCTGCTGCTTCGCATCCCATTAGGGTTCCCTTCGGGGAGATGGTCTACTTTTTCTAGAATACAAAATACTCCGCAATGAGACAGCGGTACGCTGCTACGTGACAGTGGGTCCTTGAAATCATTCGGCATAGACCGGTGCATGGAGCCGATATGTGCATACGTATGCCATCCATCTCTTAGCAGGGAGCCTCCGAAAAGGTGCATAGTTCGTACGTCATTCATTTCTTATATTTAGGTTCAAATCCTATAGAACCAAATTGTTTTGGTATCATAGAGTAGTGTATTGTACTTTGAACAAGTCTTATAAACGAATAATTGAGAATGTTAATCCTGGTGTCCTAGACGACGCTCGTAGTCGTCGGTGATTTCAAAAAATCACAGCATATCCACGGAGTGAATGATGATGAGTGGGCGAAGCTGCGGAGGTTCATCGGTAAACCGTGAATCTTCCGTGAATTATGCCCAGTACATCATCACCGACGTGAGATCGGGCGCGTTTATACTAAAGGTTCGATGAGTTATGACGACTTGCAGCGCACTTTAATTTTACATGTACGCTGTGAATTTTCATTGTTTAGAAAACCATTGCTTAGAAAACATCTGGCGTCTTTCGTTAAGCAGCTGGCGTCTTTTCGTTTTGCTTTAGAAACATATGGCGTTCTTTCGTTTTGCTTTTACAAAACATCTGGCGTCTTTTGTTGGTTTATTTCATCAATCAACGGCGTTTTGAACAAAATTTTTATTGTTTAATCACGCACAGGAGAAATCTCACCAGGCACTACCTTGGAGGTAAAGAATGGCTGCTAATGGGAATGAGAGACAGAAGAAGTCGGCTTTTAGCTAACGCTGCGAATGTTTTATTGTTCAACAACGCACAGGAAAAATCTCCCACCGGCACCACCTTGCAGGTCAAAGCGTAAGACTGGTTACATACTACGCTACGAGGGACGAACGGGTGCCGCTATAAGGAGCTTCGCCCCTAAAATGAGGGTGATCGCCCGGCTCACTTCCTTGCAATCAATTCGTATCGAGTTTGCGGAATTATGTTATGTTGAGTGCTCTGTCCATGGAATGAAGAAATCTCAGGTTATGAGACGTATACAACTTGGCTATAAAATATGTTGCACATGTGAAGAAGCGGATGGGCCTTTGGCCGATAATGGGCCTTTGGCCTATACTGCTCTGGCGCTGCTGCTCGCTGCCGTCTTTCTGGCAGCGTTTCATGCAGTTTCGCTTCTCCGCCCCGTAGGGTCCTTCGTGGGGTCGCAGTGCCAGCAGACCTCTTATCACATATGGTGGGCTTTTCCTGCATTTACTACATACAACCGGGTTCATTTTTGTCGCGTTCATTTTACTTGTTGTGCGCCGTATTCATCAGTGTTACTGTCGTGCTCGGGGAGCAACAATAGTTGCCTAATAAAGTTCTAACACCAGCCACATCATTTCTGTCCTTCCTTCTCCCATAGCGTATTATCATAGTCCCTCAATACTTTTTTCTGGTCACGAAACTTCCCCGTCACTCTATGGGAGAGCTTTGTGTGTCGTCAATTTTGACCGCGGGGCGGCGCCACCAGCGTTAGGGGGGCACCCGCGGCACTCGTCGAAGTAGTCAGCGAGGCGACGGCGTGGTGTGTTTGTTTTTGTGCATCGTGCTGTATCGCGTGTGTGTGGTGCTTTCTGTGCGTCTGATCGTGTTCATACGTGACGAATAGTTAGCGGCACCGTGACGAACGATGTAGAAGACGTCCTGCGTTCCGCACGGTCGCTCCGGCGAACAAGGCACTCGTCGAGCTCAGCGCGGCGACGCGCTCTGCGTTCGCTTTGTTTGCGTCGTTTTATCGCGTGTGTGTGGTGCTGTGTGTGCCTGTGACCATTTTCGTATGTGACAAACAGTTAGCGGCAGCTTCACGAACGATGACAAAGACATGCTGTGTGCCGCGCTGTCGCTCCGGCTATATGTTTTTCGGTGAAGAGGCGGGATTCACGCCTGTCGTACGTACGGCTGTGTACTGGCAATGTTGGTCGCGGTTCTTCCGCCGACGTCGGCTACAGCCTCGAGGAAAATAAAAACCTTCAAAAAGGCATGACCAAACAGCCTTTGCTAAATCAGCGTGCAGGGCAAGGCTGCACGCCGATTCCACCGCGATCGAAAGGAATAGAACATTGCCGCAACCGAACAGACATTGATGACCGCTACGCGCAGGTACGAGCACGCTGCCTATACGCGATGGGTGATCAGTATATAAAAACACACGAAAATATGTCCGTGAAGCCACCAGAGCGAGTTTCCGCCACGGAAACCTCTCGACGCACCAAAAACGCCGTTTAAGCGGCCGCGATGAAAGCCCCCTTGACTGCAGTAATGCCCCCTGGCGGGAGGAGCTGTCCCTATACCAAACTTGGCCCGAAGTTTCGTGACCAGTAAAAAAGTATTGAGGGACTATGGTATTATCGAGCAAGTATTTCTTTCAAGTGGACTAAGTTTAAACGCAGATGGCGCGTATGACTCATAAACGCGAGAATTTTTCTTCATGTCTCAAATTTGATATAATTATCGCGTATTTTTTTCGCTTGCATACAAAACTGCAAATAATAGGCAGTATTCGGTAAGCAAAGGTACGTGGCGAACAGCGTATAAAGCCTGGTGTCATATGTACTTCTGCATCCATTCTTACGTTCTTAAAATTTATTCATGATATTTAACCAGCACCAACGAAACATACTGGGGATATAATCGCTCCTGTTATAGTTCATATCTTAAACAGAATGTTTCAAAACGGTATATTTCCAGATTTTCTAAAAATAGCACGGTTACGCCCTATCTGCAAAGAACGGGATAGATGTTTAACGACGAATTACCGGCCGCTATGTGTCTTACTAGTTTTATCAAATATTTTTGAAGGTGCCTTGAACGTTAGGTTAGAGAAATTCTTTAATAAGTATAATATAATCAGTGACATGCACTACGATTTCAAAAAAGTCTTCTGAAGCAGATCTTGTAAATACAGAACCCGAAATAACAGCAAATATGGAAAATCGAATACATACATTAAGTCTTTTACCGACCTTAGGAAGGCATTTGATTCAGTGTGTCATAAATCACTACTTATTAAATAAGAAAGGCATGGTGCACGAGGTAATGCACTGAAACTTTTACGGTATAACTTATAAAACCGCTATGGAAGCTATGAATGGTTCGAAAAGGAAGCTAATGAAAGGTTATGAAAAGTTATGGAAAGTTCGAATGAATCGTACAAAGCTTTTCTCATTGCACACAATATTGAGTTTGTCCGACTAGAACTGCAGTATATATTCTGAATTCAATTACAGTATTTCGTTGCCGCTTAAGCAAAGCGTTGTTGAATTGAAATCTGTCGCATTTTTTACGTTTTCTTATAGAGAGGTCCTTTTCTCTTCGCAACTATTGAGTTGAATTCCTATGTAAGGTATATTTTGTATGATCTCTGAGCTAACTGCTGCCTGCGTGCCGAACTGTTGCAGGAGCAGAAACCTTTGTGAGGCCACATGGCATACAGCTTCTGCTTCCTATCTGTTGCAAACATGAAAAAAAAACTCAATTCAATTCAATTTTTGTCATTAACCATATTCACCGATCCAATGTGGAAGGGGACTGTGGTCGGTGATTATTTTCGCTGCGTAATTACGCAGTGCAACGACAAACCATAGTTGAATAGCTTCCATGGGGCCACTATATGTTGTCATGTGCACCATTTTTTTTAAAGCGAACCTCACTTCAGCATCTGTTTCGAGTGATTTGGTTTGGTGTGCCTGTTGGGCCGACATCACACCAGCAAACTCAAATTTGCCGTCGCACTATCCTCAACGCTCGCCCTTTTTGACGGCCAGCTGAAGCATCACACCGATGTCCAACTTGCGCAAATTGGACGGCCTCCACAAGCCTTCTTTATTGATTCATTTATTTTCAATATATCATCTCGGTCAACGCCTGATATTTACGCGAAAAAATCTAACTTCATCAATACGTTCACGGTGACCAATTATGAAGCTGTGTTTCAAGTAGTGACCCCTTATAATTACCACAATATTCCATATACATGATAAACATAATTTCTGCTAAGTCTGTCGGCGAAACACTAGAGCGAAAATGCAGAAACGCTCAGCTATCATGGCTACAGTTCTTTTAGAAGGACACCTAACAAAACAGGTTTGACCCAAATTACCATCAAGTTCTTTACGGTCTATAACTTGTTCATGAATAGCCGTACCAACTTAAGTTATAAAATATTTCGTCCTGCACAGGGAAAGCATCCCTACATAAGTAAGAAATGCCCTGACGCAGCAGCAATCCATATATCTTGATTTGTGCATGTGTTATTCCTGTCCCTACTGCATTGTTCTCAGTCAGACACCTTCGTTGCTTACACGTTTATGGTTCAGGATTTGCCATAACATTGCAGTAAAACAAGCTCTCGGACTTCTATATCACCCTACTTTCTATTGGCGCTTGCGGAGGGGTAGGCAATAGCTGGCAGTTTTTGTCCAAACGTTGCCTGGATGACAGTCCCAGCTGGTTGACTTTACGATAAGATATCTATGAAGCAGATGTTCGATGGAAAACAAGCTTTCGCCTTGCATGCCTGGCGAGCAATATTTAAAATTAAAAAAAGAAAGTGTTCGTCCATAGTCGTTTCCCTCAGTATACGAAATCGGCGAAATGTGTGTCTCATGTTAAACAAATATGAACTACGCATACTTAAACTGCACTAACGTAGCCCATGCCCCAAATATATCGGTGATATGAGAGTTTTATTGCTCTCATACTGCACAAAATCAGTTCAGGGCACCTAGGCGATTCTTTTCAGGTCTGGAATAAATATGGAACACTCAAAATCATTTCAACTAGATGTTTTTTTTTTATTTTTTGTTTGAAAATTTACCCGCAGCGCTTTTTCGGCATGATTACGGGGGACGCAGACCTTGACAGAATGAATCCGCAGTCTTGTGGTCAACTAAATTGGCTGGTAACATTTCATTCTGTAATCGCTTGAGGAAAGAAAGAATGCCTAGAAAGGTCAGTCCTGGGGGTGTATGGCCGTACTTCATATTTGTGTTCATGACAAGGAGACTGACAATGTGCTTTTTTTCAGATAATCTGATGCATCATTTCATGTTTTGTCGTTATAAATTAAGTAAAATAACTTCAGTCTTAGAAAACGTCTGCGGTCTCGCAATATTGCCAAGTAAGGTATGTCTTCATTTATTTGGATCTTTGAGAGCGGTCCAATTTCCCCAGAACAATTCTTGCGGCGATTGACTGAACGCGCTCAAGTGCATGGATATGTACATTTTGAAACGAATCGCGCACACGACAGGCATCATATTCCAGTATGGGTATAACGTAGGCATGGTACGCGGCGTGCGTAACCTCTGTAGTTACATGTTTAACATTTCGTTGTAAAAAGCCAAGGGCTTTTCCAGCTCTGCTGATAACGGTGCTGATGTGTTCAGTCCATATCCCATCCTCAGAAAATATAACGCCCAAATACTTCTATTTGTATTCTTTCTTAATAACTTGGTTGTTTAAAATGTATTGATTCCTGAACCTATTTACCCTTTTAGTAAAACTGACGTGAACGCACTTACTGATGTTTAGTACCATGTCATTATTTTAGCACCACACCTCTACATAATTAGGGTCATCCTGAAGCTGGGTGTGATCCGCTCTGTCGGTCAATTCAGTATACAGAACACAATCATCAGCGAACATTCTAACATGACACTTAATTACATCTGAAATATCATTTATGAACACAAGGCAGAGAAGCGGGCCCGGTACGGAGCCCTGGGCTACACCTGATGTCACCGAAACTAAACGTGAACAAGATCTACCTAACACTACCTTTTGTTTTCTTGATGTTAAATATTCCGTTTTCTATCGGCAAATCGTTTGATCAATGCTCAAGTTCTGCAATATTTGTAATAATATCGAGTGTGATACTGTATCCAATGCCTTTCGGAAATCCAAAAAATAAACAGACTGTCCTCTGTCATCTAAGACTGATCCTATATCACGATAGAGATCAAATAATTGGGCTGTACACAAGAAATCCTGTCTAAACCCCCCTTGCCAATGATTAAAATTCCAATTGATGTCAGTTCATTCATTAAGCCGGAATATAAGTCACGTTCAGGCAGTTGACAACAAATCGGCGTCAGAAAAACAGGCCTGTAATTGGATACCTCTACTTTAGAGCCGCTCTTTGAAAGCAGCCACACCATTACCTACGTTCCAGTCGTCAGGAAGCTTGCCCTCATCTAGCGCTTTTTGGTATATAACATAAATGTAGCGTGCTACTGCCTCAGAGCAGTGTTTTAAATCCCGTGGTGATAGGCTATTTTACCCAGTTGCTTTACTTTCATCAATGCGGTGTAAGAATTTCATTATTCCATTGCGTGAAAGCTCTATCTCACTCATTGGAAAATATTTTTCTTTTATTCGCGACAACTGCCTGTGTAGGAGGGCTGAAAACTAATTTAAAGAGGTCGTTAAAGTGTGGCTTTATCACTATCCTTAGTTACAGTGTCGGCATCATGGCGTAGATTTGATGGACTAATTTTATCGTTACCGCATTGTCTAATACACTTCCAAAACCTCTTCTTATTAGGAAAGGCAGTGGCCAAGCCCTTAAAATACTTTTTCCTGGCTTCTTTCAACTTATTTTCATAAAGTGCCGTCAAGTCTTTTATGTTATCAAAAGTGGCAGGAGATTTATTTTGGCATTATTGAGTGAAAGCCCTCTTGGCGCTTTTCGGTAAGTTTATAAGATACCCATTATTCCGTTTCTTCATCGTGCTTAGCTTATTGCTTGAGATGCTCGGGACGTAGCACCAAATGAGCCGAATAATGTGCTCTTTAAACACTAACCATAGCTGCTGACGGTTGCTTTGTCGGCACTGTATTGAAACGACACAAATTGATGCTCTAGTTGATCTTACATTTCATCATAGTTGGCTTTACTGTAAAAGAATTTTCTCCAAGATTCGCATGCTTTTGCATTAAGAGAAGATCTGGTTAGCTTAAGGAAAACAATGTTGTGGTCGCTAATACTGAGAATAGTGTGTTTCTTGTTAATGACATCAGCGGCATTTCCGAACGACAAATCCAGAATGTTGCCACCACGCGTAGGACATGAAACATACTCCGCAAGGCCGAGCAAGTCAGTCAACGTTTTAGACACAGATAATGCTATTCCACTTAACATCCGGCAGATTCAAGGCGCCCGCAAGAACGAAACAATCTTTAGAAAAAGTGCAGGCAATTTATCTCAGTTGACGCATAACACTCGGTTCAAAAAGAGCAGGACAATAAAAAGCACCAATAATTAAACTAGAACGATCACTTCCCACTATGAGGCCCCAAACAGATTAAATTTTGCTGTTATCAATATGAATTTCGTCGGACATCAGGGAAATCTTCGGAAAAATGAAAACAGCACCGCCATGCGTTGCCCAATCTTTCCTGTGTTTGAAAATTGCAAGGGAACATCTCAGAGTTCCAAACTGTTTCGTCAAACCAAGATTCTGTCCCAATGACTATGTCAGCGTTCACTGACTTGATAAGGCCGTCCAGATCGTCAGCTTTATTCTTAACTCTACAATAATGTTACCGCTACGATAACGATAACGACAAGATATCTAACAAGGCATATTCATTTCAAAAGCATTCGACGCGACAGTAAGGACTGTTAACGGACAGAGTTCTAATCTCCTTATTTTTCATACAAGATAGCTAGGCCCTTTACAAAACTGTCTAGAACGCCATAATCTAAGCTTCATATACAAGTCTTGCTGGAAATATCTACTTTGCAGTGAATGTCTGTTTATTTAGTATTGAAAAGAAATACCTGGCTCATGAAGTGTGAGACAAACTCCCTTAGCTGGTAGCTTCGGGGGGCTAGTTAAGTTTCGCTGTCGTGCGAGTTTGATGAAATCACTTCCTAGATTGTGGTCTCTTCTCAACCATATTTCAACCCCGGGTGGCGACGCCATCGCCGTAGCGCTAGTCCTTTCTTTTTCAATGATAATATTCCATGGCAAGCGACCATGATCTCCAGCGCTAGATTACACTCTTTGCATTATCAAACCACATTTCGTCCCTCACGTCCAAACAAAGGAAGTGGTGGTGCCGAAGGCGCAACGAAGTAGCAGACAACAGGGAGTCACGAGGAGAAGGACATGCGAGGAATATTACATACATCTTTATATTAAAATCAAGCGGGACTTACGCATCAGATAAGAACGCATTAGGAAGAAAGAGAATTGTCAAAAAAGCTGCAGTTTAAGCCCGCCAATATTTTTTTGATGGGAGGAATAGGCGTTTTGACATTGTAGAAGCACCTGGTGCTTCACCTTACCTGAAAGCTCTGTCATTGAAATATATAAAGCTTTTGTACTTTGCGTTATGTTTTATTTTTTATTTCGGTTATGCTGATCTAACGGCGAGTAAGCATTCATGTTGTTTCTCAGTGCTTAATTTTATGTAAGAGGTAGCTCTCATGAATTTATTGCTCATATGATTCAGCACGCTTATGGCAATATAGACAGTGGCATCTGGTTGCCCCTGGTGTCATAACTGTTCTTATCTTAGTAAATATAATCTTGCCTTTACCGTTTAGCGAACAAGAATAAAACCGTTCAGAGAGATAGGATTGTATCCTCACCGATCTTCAAATTTATGTGTACATATCCTATAAGTTCTTCGTGCTAGTCGACATTCCGTCCTTGCTCCAATGAACTCCCGCTTAGATAGGAAGGAGAAAATGTACAAAAATACCTCATCAAGACGCGGCTCCTCTCGCCAACTCTACTGCTTCAGCAGAAACGTTATTCCAAAAAGCCTATATAGGTGGAAGCACTGTGCGAATACTGCAACACATCGACATGTTTCCCATGTGCGCGAAACGAATGGAAGCATGTGCAAAATATTGAAAGTTACAGGTGGCACATGTGTTTTCAGAACAATTAACATCTTAACTGATCCAAGTTAAATATCCACCATACGTAAACGGCATCCTGGCGTGAAATATTGAATATACTATGCTAAGAGTCTCGTTAGATCTATGTCGACAAATCAGAGAAGTTGAATCTATCATGCAGAATGGAGATGCCATTGCTCTGCTCCTCGCAAACGGCAACGTGCTGCTCGAACGTCAGTTTAAGATAGGCTGCAGAATTCAGTGGCATTCTGGGACTATCACCCCCACAGAAATATTCTTCTTGTCTGATCTTGTTGTGAATGTTTAATAACATAACCAAGATCTTATGTTAGAGCGGTGCTGTAAATGGGACAATTGCTTGACTTCGTTTGTCCAGCGGTTCTTCTCTGTGTTTCTGTTTTTTTTTTCGGAGGCCTACCTCTAGGCATAATTGGAGAAGGTGTCGAAGATACACAAGCAAATTTGCTTCGTGCAGAAGGTCTAGAGATTAGCTGTGAAGCGGTCCGTGTGTCGCGTGGTCTGTTGTGTCTGTGCTTATACGCGTCACTGCCTCCCAAGATGATGGGGTGCGAGTGGAATGTATTGCTACTTTAAAACATTTGCCTCGGTTTCCATAAATTTCACGTATGGGATTCGGCGCCCTCCTCACATCCTTCTCAATGTACACGTTTACGTATTTGACAAGTATCGGACAATGGTAACCGCAGTGAAGCACGAGTCATGGTGCCCTGCTGCTCTCGTCGGTCTGTCGCTGCTGTGCGCAGTCTCCAGTTAATACAGCCTTCATGGGGCTCTCCTCCTTTGTGAGGTATTCATCATTCAGAGTGTTTCACTTACTTTCCTTAAGGCAGCCTCATTCTATGCATATCATGCCAAAAACCCATGGTAGCAAAAACAACGGCGTAGCGTCAGCTAAAAAGCCAAAGGTATATCGGACATTAGCGTGCACTGCACGGCCCCTGTCATCGCAAAGTATCCCAGCTCTATCGCCAACTCAACAACTAGATACGCGACTATGCATCAGCTTGTCCATGAAAAATACGAAGGCATTGCGAGGTCGATCCAAATAGGTCGCGAAGCTTCGGGCGAGAAGCGGTTCAGAAATTTTTGCCACCGCCAGTAGAAGGGCCAGTTATGGGTGCTTCGATTGAAGCGCAACTAGGGTGTGGAGCGAACAGACACTAATAGCAAAAAACAAAGTTTTATTCATGGGCGAAACACTCTTTATGTTTTGCAAATCGCATATCTATTTCCTCAACAATATTAGGTAGCTTAACTGCGCAAACAATTTATGATAGATAGTGGTTATTTAATACGAAAAGCCTTTCTCTTAGCGCCCTCTGAAGAGAGGCGCAAGACATTACCACTCCATGCCGCCCTTGCGGCCCATGGAAATCCGCCCGTACATTTCGTCTGCGACACGTCCCTTCACGCGTTTTGGACTACCGCATTTACATGCGTTTTCTGAAATATAGTGGTGAGAAGTTATATTTTTGCTGTGCGCGGGCTTGTGAGGTGTGTTTCATGGTTGGTGAACGTGTGGAAAACAGTGTCCAACACCGAGCGCTTGCATTGGTATCCGCGGAAACGATGTGTTGTGGAAGGATGTAATAGCCACACGTACGCCTCGCCACCCATATCTTCTAGATAAGGAACGGGGGCAGTGGTTCGGAGTAATGCGCTCGAAGGATTTTCATCAATCAGTATTCCTGCAGCCCCATTTCCTTCGTGAACAAACATGGCCTACTTTTACTCCTGTTATCGGCGAGAAGATCGCTAAGTTATTTATCGCTCTACAATGGGCATGCCTGTACACGTTACACGTAACGGTAATTTACTGGAGCATAAGGCAAAACATAGTGTACGTAGTGTCCGCACATTTTTTGTATTTATTACAACACTTGGAAACGATGCTCACTGTACGCAGTGTAATAAAATCGCGTTATTGTGAGCATTGAATCAAACTGGAATGGCCTAATTCTGGTTTGACTAGGCGTCATTTCTTCTTTTTAGAACTGAAGCACATAAGCAAAGTCCACTTTAAAAAACCCGCGTAAGTGCGAAGCAAATATTGAACGCTGCATATATGGGATGTACGATGCTGCTTGTTTTTTTCATCAGCGAAGATGCCGCGAACGTCGAATAAAAGTTCTTTGAATAAGTTTCATAATAAAGGCAAGGCGAATAAACGGCAGTAATCTTAAACACCGTTTTCTGGCTATGAGTCTATATTAGTTTAGCTGGCTTTGATTTGAAGTGCGCTCGTCAAACGCTCGCCTTAGCGCAAGTCCTTAATGAGGGGCCTACGAAAACTACTTTTGGATCAAATTTAGCGCTAGTGCCAACAAAATGACGTCATTTGTTTCCCGGATATTGCGTCACATCCGCTTTATTTTTTGTTGCACCGGAAGTGTTCCGTCCTCACACAGATCATCGGCATGGCGTCTCTAATCTTTGGCATGGCTTCGCCAGTGCCAGAAAAGGTTGCGCGAAAGGCTCAATGCCGGAAAATCGAAAATCTTTCGTCGCGTGAAATTTTTCGAAAGAGAATTTTCCGGACGTCTGAAATCTTCGATGTCGCCTTAACACGTTATCCCACATAGGACTTTTATTCGAACTTCACGAGTGTGTCAAAGCAAGTGAAGGCTTACATTGTTATTGTATCCCTTGTTCTGCGCATTCATACGTTTTCATAAATCGCAATCGCAACTATTCTTCATCTGGCTTGCTCGCGTTTCCTTTCTTGAAAACCGGGATGTCGTCACTTTCCTATCGAGCATGCTATGTAACGCTGACAACGCGCGCGCCATTCGTGACCGGGAAGAACCGGGAGAGCGGTGATAACGCGAGGAAAGTACGCGGGGTGGATGACGATTATCGTTGTGTGGCAGAAATACTCCCGAAATACTCGATTTTTTTTCTGAGAGCGTAAAGCTGTCATCCCCTTCATGCGCATTCATACCACAACTGTCGTACCATTCAACACTAACAGTTTCTTCTACCAGCAGTTGAACTGCCACAAGCTTTCTGCTGTAGAAAACACCGCGCGTCGACCCTGACATGGCGTCGTGGATTAATACTTGGCGCCAATGCGCACAAGGTAATGAGAGGTTCGTCGCTTCGTTGAGCACGAACGGTGTAGCTGATGTGACGTCTGAGACGCACTGAGGTGGCCGTCGGAAGATTAACTCGAACGACTGGATGACGGCACGCTTTCATCTTCTGGCATGAGAGAAGTCATCTCGGCCCGTTTCTCCAGAGACCTCCTTGTCCTTGACGTCACTTCTGGATTCGAGATGCGCTCTGGCAGACCAAGAAAAAAAGCGGGACAATGCCCCGCGCGCTAGCGACGATTTAACACGTGGAAGGACAACGTCTTTTCCATTTATAACGTGCTTATAGTCTTGGCCATATCGTCAGCCTCAGAATGTTGCTCACGCACTGTGTATTTGTGAGTGTGCCGCATATCTTTGCGATGCAGAGTGTGTTTCCCTTTTTTAAGCTCATAGGCGTCGCGTGGTGGTTCAAAGATGTGGTCACAGGTGTCATTTCTTTGGCCGCTTTTGCATCCTGGCAAAAGATGGCATTATTTAACGGTGTTCCTGGACACATATCAGAAATCGTTACTAAGCGACGACATTTCTCAAATTTCGCCACGAAAAGGTAAACAAGCGCCAAGCAACGCCCTATCCCTCGCGTCCACGCGGCAACACGTAAGTCGCGACAGCAACGCATTTAGTTCAGCACCAGCAGCATCAGCCGCTTGTGCCAGCGTGCGAGTGGAACTGCAAAACTGAGCTGGTTCTAGAAATATTAGGAGGAAGTAAATGTGTTTAATATGCATGATACGAAGTTCTCCAGTTTGAGAGAGAGAGAGAATTTATTTACAGAAAGGCAGAGAGGTCGGCCTGAGCTATAGTTTGCTCTGGCCTGCTACTCTACACTGGGGAGGGGGGACAGTGGCTCCAGTTTGGGATAGCGCTATCGCTGTCTCGTTGCCACGGTGCAATATATATACTGTTTAGGTGGGGACACTTCTCGGCTTGCATCCAAGGCACCACCAACGGCACGCGTCCGTTGGTCCGCTGACTGCAGGGAGTACCTATCGGCGGAAAGACGGAACTTATTGCGAGAAAACGCGTTCCGAACCATTACTATACAAGTGATGTGTTTGGCGGCAACGCGAGCGTCCATCGCATGTCGAGTTTTTCCGTCGCGGAAAACGCGGTGCGTTTACAACTGTAGTTGCTGGCGTGTTATAGCCGCGTTCGCTTACTAGGAAATTCAGATTTCGCGCAATCCGCTAGTTGCTACGCGAACGAGTTTTTGTATTGAATTTGAGTCAACGGCACTCGGCGTTCTTACTTGATCTGGTCGATCGCGTCTCGCGAGTGTCCTCACCTAAAGAGCATATACCTTAAGCCGTGCCCGTTTCTAAGAGTGTGCCACTGTGCGCTTATAAAATGTGCTTAACAATATAGTGTACTCGAACAGAGCAATATCACGGAATATACCGGGCAGCGACTGGGCATGGAGCTCATTCTAAAGACGTTTGATGAGTTATGTCTTATAAAACACCCCCTCCCCCCCAATCACTCACAAACTTGTCACGTGGATCACTTTCTAGACGCTCCTCTATATTGCAAGGAACCTAACATTTCCTAGTAGAAGGCTATCCCAGATCGTACTTGGTGCAAGTGTTTTAGCCTTACGAGTCATAAAAGTAAGCTTTCGAATTTTTTAGACGACATTTGTATGTGTCAATAATTCAAAGGGTGATGCGAGACTACCTCAATTCAATGCGTTGCGTCAGAGTTGTACGTAACACGTTACACGTAATCGGTTACTTGTAATCAGTTGCATTTTTTTGTATTTCGTAATATAATCGATCAATTTTTCGAAATTGTACTGTTCACTATAACTGAATTACATTTTTTTGTAATTGATTGCTGGTAATCAATAACATTTTTTTAGGAATCAAGTTCTAACCAGTCTTCTACGGCAGTTCACGGAGGGTCCCTACAGAGCCTGATTTTTCACCTTTTTTTACTTTACCTGCAACGTCTTACCCGGGCGTCGGCAACAGCGAAGAGCAACGATTCATAGAAGACATGGAGGCTAAAAATCGGAGCACTGCGCAACTGTAGCTGGTGAGCAAGGTGTTCCTTCGATACCGTCCTTCCCTCCAGCGCTTGCAGTGAGAGTGTTCAGTGTAGCAGATGGCCTCTTCTCGAGGAAACGAGGAAGAATTAGTGGCAAGAAATTCCAAAAACAACTCCAATTGAACACAACATGTAAAATAATATCGCAGATGTCGCAGTAAGCCCCCCAGCTTTCA
>NC_051183.1:100764484-100896846 GCF_013339695.2 Rhipicephalus sanguineus
GGTGGACTATCCGTCGCAGGTTGTCCTCCGGCATAACCCGCGAATGAGATCAGCGAAAGATGGAGGCAACCAGTCAGAGCGCAGATAGTATAGCGAAGTGTGGAGGAGCGCAACAGTACCGCAACGCTAGTAGAGGGCGCCATAGTCTCAAAATTCGATTGTGTGCGCGATGCGGATTGTTAGTACATTCGTGGAGCCTAGAAATTACGGGTAAGCTTCGACACAGTAACGTTAAGGAGCGCCTATAGCGCTCGCTGGATATTCACCAGTTTATCCTGAACAATCTGTGATAGAACCGGTGAAGCGCTGTCTGTCTCGCAGCTGCTAAATTGAGCTGCCCGAGGAAACGTCACCATCCAGAGGTTTTTGTCACCGAAGACGATGTGATAGCATCGCTGAGAAGATCCGAAGCGTCAAGAAATCCCCAAAATGAAAATGCGAGTTGAGCGGCCCCATATTTCGCATTAGGACTAGCGTAACCGTCAGTAACTATTTTTCTCGAATATGATGTTTGGAGGGTCGGAACATACTGCTGCCAGAACCCTAAAGTTCCTAGCATATCTCGATTTTGCGGTAAATGTGGATTCTTAATGATGGTGTTAAAAAAACGTCTGTGATTTTTGCTCTGACAAACAAGAATTGATTAATTTGAGAACAAGTCAAAGTAGTAATGTATGTAACAGGTGAATCTCGATCTGCTGAAATGTATTAAACGTGAAATTGCTTTAGAATACACTAGTACAGGTGAAGTGTGCTCACATAGAGAACTAGCGGGGAATCGTTATTACACGGACTTGTACATGTTACAGAAATAAGTAAGTGATTAGAATTACAGTTACTTCTTCCAAGTATAATTCATACAGTGGTCAATACAGCCCCAGAAAGTAACTGAGCAATTATTCAAATCTTTTCAATTACTTTTGCGTACTTTCCTTCAAAGTTTTATGGCCGTAACACAATACACAAGTTTGCTCAAACAAGAACGAACAACTATGGTCCCCATGGTAAAAACAAGGCGGAGGCTGCGTCAAGGCTTAGAGGCTTACTGCGGATTGGGCGATATTGGGTTACAGGTTGTTAAATCTCAACGGGAGTTGTTTTTCGAAGCTGTCGCCGTTTATTCTCCCACGTTTCCTCGTAAATTGTCATCTGCTACACTGAACACTCTCAATGCATGCGCTGGAGGCAAGGTCGGTATTTTATCGTAGGAAAACCTTGCTCACCAGCAATAGTTTCAGCAGTGCTTGGATGCTAGTCTCGGTAATGCTAGGGGGTAAGACGATCGGTAAGGCGCTGCAGGCAAGGTAAAAAAAAGTGAAAATTTGCCTCAGTCGGCCTCCGTGAACTGCCATAGAAGACTGGTGTACAACCTGATTTGAAAAAAAAAACAGTTATGATTACATAAAATCAATTACAAGAAAAATGTAATTGAATTACACTGAACGTTGCAATTTCAAAACATGTCTATTATATTACAAAATACAGAAAAGTAATTGATTACAAGAAATCGATACGTGTAACGCATACGTACAACTCTAACCGCAAACCATCGAGTTGAGGTAGTCTCGCATCAACCTTTGAATTATTGACACATACAATTGTCGTCTGAAAATTGCAAGTTTACTTTTTGTGTCATAAGGCTAAAAAGACTTGCGCCAATACGGTCAGGAATAGCTTCTACCAGGAAATATTAGGTTTCTTGCAATACAGACGAGTGTCTAGAAAGTGATCCACGTGGGCAATTTGTGAGTGATTGAGGATGCTTTCTAAGACCTAGATGAACAAACCACTTAAGGATTGGCTTCGTACACGGTCACTGGTCCTCGTGGGGCGCCTTGATGCTCTCGTATGGTCGACAACTTATAGTGTACTCTAAATTGTGAAGCACTTTTCTAAGTGCACTCTCTTAGCAATAGGCACCGTGCAAGATCTACATGCTGTTTAGGTGAGACACTCACGAGACGCCACCGCCAGACAGCAACAAGCCGACTCAGCACACGAGCCAGACCAGACACGGAACGCAGCAGCAGCGGACGCACTTCGATACAAAAACGCAATTTTGTAGGAACGGAGCTCGCGGGAAATCCGAATTGCCAAGCAGCCAACGTGGCTATGGCACGCTAGCAACTACATTTGCAAAAAACTATACCGCGTTTGTCGTGAGCTGAGGGCGCGACATGCGGCGGACGCCGGCGTTGCAAACCGAACACATCAGTTGTTACAAGGTCTCCTCGATTTGTGTGAACTTTCTGCACTAGTTTCAGTGTG
Organism: Rhipicephalus sanguineus; assembly: GCF_013339695.2. Classification (NCBI taxonomy): domain Eukaryota; kingdom Metazoa; phylum Arthropoda; class Arachnida; order Ixodida; family Ixodidae; genus Rhipicephalus; species Rhipicephalus sanguineus. The sequence goes on from NC_051183.1 coordinate 100,766,753, forward strand.
CTGCACTTCGCGCTCGCTCGATTTGGCGAGGGCAGCGCGCGCCACCTGCACCTCTGCACTCGATCTGACATCGTGCTGCACGGTCCATCTGCATTTCATCACTAGCTTCCGCGCGAGTCCTCGTCTCGGCAAGTAGCGCAAGTTGTATGGGCTAGCTGCACTTTTAAAGACAGTAGTCTTTTAGATGCGAAGTATCTTAAGGCCGAGCTCATCCGGTGGTGGTGGTGTGCGGCGTGACCACCCTAACTGCGCATTGCGAATACCCTCTCCACACCACCCCCTCTCCACTTTCCCTCTCCCCTACCCCTCTCTCCCTCCCCTCTCCACTTCCGCTCTCCCCATACCCCTCCCCCCTCCCCCTTCCCACTCTTCCTTTGAAACGCGGGCTAGACCAACGCCACCTAGACAGTTGGCTAGGACATGCCGAAATTCTCTCCTGCGCAACGCCGCGATGAGCTCGAGCGCATGCGCGTCCCCTCCCCTTCTCTCTCCTCTCCTACGCTGCCCCCTCTCGCCCGACCTGTCGACCTGCGTTCCCGCTCGCCCTGTGAGAATTAACGGCCAGGGCCTAGATGGAGATACGACGCGCGTAGCGTCCCCTCTTCCGTTCCACGACGCGAGGTCGGTAGCATTGCCGAACGAACGCCAACGGAACGCGATCGTGCCAGTGCTTCCGGCTTCGCATCGCCTCATGGTCCCTATTAGCGGGAGATGCTATAGTTTTCTCTTGGTTTACTTAAACAGATAAATTTTGGTCTGTCTTTCTGTTTGTCGGCACGTCACTCGATTCATCCACTCGGCCAAAGTTTAACCACTTGCCCAAGGGCCAGCCATCTTGAACGGCTGACTAGGCTCATACTTGTGTACATTGTCGATCAAAAAGCAAACATTACGGATATCTGAGGCGCCACATCACTAAGTATTAGGTGGTGTGTTCCTTTAAATGGAAAATACATACATCCGTAATTTTAAAGACATAGTTTCTTAAGCTGCGCTGAAAATGCGACTGTGCTGAAACTTGCCTTCCTCCGTGTTCATCTGCAGGAGCTCATTGTTGTGTTTCGGTTTCGGTTCTGTATTGCACTGTACGAATGCCATGGGGCGCCGCTCTGGCATTCCTGTTTTACCCAGGCGATGTGTAAATAAAAGAGTGTGTGGAGAGTACTCGTTGAGTGCGAACGTTTCTTCTGCTTCAGCGCTTCGCGCCAAACCGCGTGTTTGGGCTGGCTGGCGTACCCGCCGGTCTTCGCCTGCCTGCTGCGCCGGGACTACCAGCCCGCAAAACAGCACTCGTGTTTCCCGACGTATTGCCAGATGGCGTCCATATCTCACACAGCGCCTCTTCTATCGTCTTTAGATGACATTTGCAGCGAAGCACGCAGATACGCGGCCAATGTTTCCCCTCGATTTGACCGCTGCACCGAAACCGCTAGTGGGGATCTTCGATTTGCAGACTTCTGGCAGTTCGCTGGCAGCCAGAGATAGCCAGATAGCCAGAGATAGCCAGCTAGCTCCGGTCGGGACAGGAAACAGCGTCTTGGTCACGTGTGCGGAAAACCGGGAACAACCCGAAGCTGCCCGAAGATTAGACAAATCGAACGCTGGGACAGCCAGCGTAAACGTAAACAAAGGCTACTGTTTTCGCAGCAAACGAAACATTTTGCCGCGTGCGCGTTGGTAGGACGGAGCGAAATAGCTTGTTCGATCGCAATCATCTCAGCTAAATGCACACAAAACACGCACGACACTACATGCTTATACTACTACGAAAATATAAACTCAAAAGGGGTCTCCATGCATGCGCACGAACGTGTACATAACTTTCGGGACATGTGCAAGACGCAGTAAGAACTCGACAGTTCGCCGCGTTGTTCACGGAAAGAAACTTCACGGGACACATATGAAAAGCAATAAACATCAGCTCCGAATACTGGCCGCCACTCGTAATCGCGCCATCTCCCACGGCGGTACGGCGCCGAAAGCAAGGACAAGCGCAGGTGTAGTCCCCAAGCGCCCGCATTGCAATCCGTCGAGTCCTCACAAAGATGGCGGAGAGCGCGTATCGTCTCTTTCGGCGTCTGCTAGCCCGAAACCTTCCAGAGAGCATCCACGACTAAATTAAACTGGGAGCTTCAGGAGACCGTCGGCTCCCCGCGGGTTGCCAGAACCGTACAAATCGAGAAAAACGAGCGCTAACCGGAAGTGCGCCGCGGGGGGGGAGGGGTCGAAGCAGCCCGGGAAAAACGAGCCCCAGTGTCGTGCTGCACCCACACTGCAGAAACTCGCGTGCACTCGTGTCGTGGCCGGCCCAGTCGAACGTGCGGCACCGCACGCGTGGTGCCCAGGCGTGCCCACCAGTGCCGGTCAGCAAAAGATGCCAATGTAGTCATTCTCCTAACGTTTCTAGAACCAGCTCAGTTCGCATCTCCGCGTGCAACACAGCACACGCGGCTGACGCTCTCTGCGCTGAAATAAATGCGCTGCTGTCGCGACGCACGCGTTGCCGTTTGGACGCGACACATAGAGCGTTGATTGGCGCTCGCTTACATATACGTGGCGAAATTTGTGAATTGTCGTAGATTAGAAAATAGTGCTAATATATGACCAGGAACGCCATTAAATAACGCCATCTTGTTTCGCGTTGGGCTGCAAAAGCGGCTGCAAAAGTGACACCGGTCACGACTTCTTGGAACCACCACGGGACGCCGATGAGGGTAAAAAGTAGAAAGACATGCTGCGTCGCAAAGATATCCGGCACATCCATGGTGCGTGGGCGACATTGTGAGGCTAACGATAATGTTATAAGCACATTATAAACGCAAAAGTTCTTCTGCCGCGTGGAATATAGGCGCAAGCGCCCGGTGCATTGCTTCGCCTTTATCCCGGTCTGCCAGAGCGCATCTCGAACCCAAAAATAACGACAGGACAATGAGGTGGCAGGAAAAAGGCGACAGAGATTACTTATGTCATTGCAAAAGATGAAAGCGTGCCGTCACCGAGTTGGTCAAGTGATTCTGCAACGACGCAGCTTCGTGCATCAGATGTCCCATCAGCTTCACCGTTGGTGCTCAACAAAGCGACGGAACTCTCACTCCTTTCCGGGCATTGGCGCCGAGAATTCCTCGATGTCGCCATGTCAGGGATAAGGCGCGGTGTTTTCTGCAGCAGAAAGCTTGTGGCAGGGGAACTGCATGTACAAAAAAGCTTTATTCTTGAAGAAGATGACAGATGCGTTATTCTGTGAAGGCATCAAATCAGCCGAGAATGTGTCCACAACTGCTACTGTTCACCAGAAACACTTCAGTGTTTACAAACAGTGAAACAGTACAAAACAGTACAAAGGGGCCCATGTGCTTTCACTGTTTGTGCCTAAACGCGAGCGACAAAGCCTGCAAAGATAATGAAAAGCAGAATCGAAAAAGTTCCGTCACCTCTCACAGTAAGTGGCTCGTGTGACAGCCGCAAAAAGGAAGAAAAATGAGAAGAACCTGGCTCTAAAGCAAAACCTCTTGACAGTTTCGAAACAAGGAACCGAAGATGCCCCTGCTGAGCTTCCTCCTTTGCAAATGATGTAATTCATAACATCATTCATGCAGCCGAAAGTGAAAGCAGCGTGTGGCAGTGGTATAAAGCAGCCCAGACTCATAAAGGGTTAATGCGTCCAATAGCAAGCCCACGAACTTAAAAGCTCATAGGTGGCATGAAGAAGATGAAAAATCAAGTTAACGCGCTCCCATAGAAATGTAAACCCGTCCCTTTTTATTTCCATAGCAATACCTATTTTTACGGGAAAATCTGAACACTCAGGCATCACACAAAAGATTTCAAATGGTCCCTTTTACGACATTATAGTACCTAGACTACTAAAAAATTGACGCATCACTTTCGTTCCTTGTCGTACTGCGTGGGCATGGATGAAGCAGTATAGGTTCACGCGAAAATCCCAAGAGCGAAATTTTCACACACAGCTTCAGCGCAAGGGCGAAGCAACGAATGCTATAGCAAGAAATTGTGTTGTAACACGAATGGAGGCTGACAGCTAACTGTTTTGCCTTCGATATCACATAACTACAAAAGGCTGGTGTAAGACAATACGGCCGCTCCAGGGAGAGATGCTCTCCGCATAGTCACTTCGCGTTAAGAGCGCAGCACGTAGAAGGGTATACGAGCCGACCGCTGTGATGGCTGTCGAGATAGCGCGCGCGCCAGTGATCGCGACCGCGCCCTTAGTTTCGAAGTTCAAGGTGGCTGGTCGAGCGACAACCCCCCGCCACCCACCTCCCGTCTTTTCATGGTCGTTAAAGACGGGCGGGGCGATTCCTGTCTGCTGCGACGGCAGGCCTCCCGAGCGGGGTGATGTTATCTCATGGACTTTCGAGCGACGGAAATGGGCCGGCTTGTTCGATCTCTGCTTCGGCCGCGTTCGTTTCCCCCGCTCGCGCGCTTTTACCCGCGGTAGAACATACAATGCGCGGGGGGATCTTATCAATTTGGACTTCATACCGGAAGGACATGACGGTGAAGGTGACGTCAACGGCAATGGCAAAAACCCGTCGAGACTGTCCATATAACTGCTATCGAAATAATCGATTGCAAAACATGGCGAGTGTGCACGAGAGAGATGCAGCTGGTGGTGTGTATGAAACAAAACAGTTTGCAAGGATAACGTGGCCGCAGCAAGCACCGGTCGGCGTTATTTGGCGACACTTTGGAGAGGCCTTTGCTCTTCAGTGGGCGCTGTTGATGACGATGGCTGGTTCATTGTAAAATACTTTGTGCTTGCGAAAAAGGCGTGCCTCTCTCTGCATGCCATCGCTAATGGTCTCCACGCGAAAACAGACTTCGAGATGCACCGGTAAGTGAGGGTGATACGCACTAACATCGACATGTCCTAGTTGGCCACAAACATCTTAAGAACGTATACAATCATGTCCTTGATTGTCTCGACCAGGATATGGGGATAAACCGAGTTGCATCTGAAGCGCCGTCCTCCGTGGGGTCGGGCCTGTTGTGAACACCGCCAACGACTACAGGGATCATCGCCATGTACAACAGGATGACAATTATCATAGCAAGGATGCTGATGGTATGACGTCAATTCTTACAGTTTCAAATCGAAGCTGCAGGTGGTGCAAATGTAGATTCTCAGATTGTTGTTTCAATAGCACATTGTGGAATTACCTGATAATCGGGTAAAACGCCTGTGCTTCAGTCTGTTTAAGGAAAAAAAACCCCTAAACCGGCGTCGTGTATTGCGAGGAGTACCTTTAACGCAAGTACTACAGCATCGAAAGAGAGTTGAGTTGCACCGAGCGTCAGACCATGTGAATGGCGCAACGACTGGGGTTTTTAAACGCCACATATCACAAAACACAAATACATATTCAATCATCAGCAGCAGCAACAGCATCAACAAAGTCTACTGCGGGGCAGGTGCGCGTGTTTCATTACACACGCGTAATTGCATTCCCCAATTCACAAAATGAATAATTGTATCGTAGTGGGTACTTCGCAACTACACTTTCAATACACATTCTAGAATAGTTTGAAACGGCCAGTGTTACGCGCCCATACGCCAATTTCTTCGTGGCACGGTGAGGTGTCACTGAGAAGCCAGGCCTGTCAAGCGAATGAGACGGAAATGCGAATGGGCTCCGATCACGCCATCGTCTAGCTGAATGTCTGAGTAATTTACCTTAGAGGAACGCTACATTTTGGCGCAGCCTTCAAGCGAACATGTGGGTGACATTCTACGTTGATAGGACGTCACCAAGTGGGATAACCTTCTCCAGCTACCAAGTGGAAGGTGAGCCAGCGAAGAGCCTTGCCCGCGATGTGACAACCGCTACCCTCGTCGAGTCGGTGCTGCAAGGACCTTCAATCAGCCGCGAAGAACTTCTAGAGACGAGATCCGCCAGGCTGGTCCTGCAGCTGGACGAGCTCGAGGAGTGGGGTCTTGAAGCCTTCGCGCCGATGCACCGTTGAAAAGGAAGCATCGGTGGAGGTGAGCATTTTTACGATCCTCATCGAACAACAACAGCGACAGATGACGCAGCAGACTGAATTTCTCGCAAACGTAATGAGATTGCATGACCACGGACGAAATATAGTGGGGCCAGATATTTTCGAGGAAAGCTCCGCAAGCCCCAGCTACTGGCTTTTGTTTTGCGACTATGCATGCAAAAAAAATGGGTGGGTCTCTGACGACCAGAAGATTGAGAATATGCGCCGCTATCTTGGTGGTATAGCTAAAAAGTGGTATGACATGCATTTTCTGCTTGAACCACCAGCGTGCTGGGAAAACTGGAAAATGGTACTTTTGTCAATTTTCCATCGCAACGCTGTGGAATGTTGGGACGCGGCTCTGCGCTTCACCTACCGGTGTGGTTCGTTGCTAGAATATGTTCTTGAGAAACGGCGCTTGCTGTACGAAGCGGAGCCTAAGCTCACGCCACCGGTAGCGGTAGCTTTAATTATGCAAGGGCTATGCGCCGACGCCCGAAGCCAAGTTCAAATAAGAGACCCGGTGACATTTGAAGATCTGCTACAGTGCCTGGAATTCGTGTCGCCAACAGCTGAACTGCCGCAAGAATTACCGCCCTGTAAAGCAGAACAGGTTTCTAATTCAGCTGAATTGACCGCACCACATGAACTGAACGCCCATGAGCAGTTACTTCATCTGTCTAGCTCGTCACCTTGTCTAAAGGAAAGTTCATACCACGATAGCAATGGTCATAGTGACACACTGTCAGTAGTACCTCAACTGTTGCCGCTGAGAGAACCAGAGGCCTATGAAGAGTCCCAAATGACAGGCTTGAACGATACAGTATACGTCGTGTCCACTTGCTTGCTCCACGTTCCTGTTAAAGTCAATGACGTGGAAATGAAAGACTTGCCAACAGTTGAGCATCTGTGTCTATAATAAACAAGAGGCTCGTGGACGTCAGGAGCCTGCATGCTGGGAGGACTCTGCGCGTTCAGGGATATGATGGGACTGTGAGTTCTCGTAATGAGCGGACATCTGTAGTTCTTGAACAGATCTGTAGTTCTCGGCTACAGATTTACAACCGATGCGTCGGTGCTGGCAGATGTCGCTTACGTGATCCTACTATCTCATCCTGACATAAAGAAGTTGAACATTTACTGGGACGACCAGGTTCTAATTGAAGACCATCTAAGAACAAGAACAAGATAGATGGCGGAAGACATCCGTCTCTCTCTAGTTCAATGTCTGAGTAATTTACCTTAGAGGAACGCTACACTTTTGAATGCGACTGCTCAAGCGTCCTCAATGATTATCATTAATATAAACGTCTTCGAACATCTCGTGTAATGCTCTTGTGTGAATAACCTTATGTATATAAGAAATCGTATAAAGTAAAATCTCGTTAATTCGGCACCCGTAAATTCAGAAAGTCGAATAATCTGGACGCATTCATTGGTCCTGTGAAATATACCTATTGTTTGTAGACATCAAACTCTTCTCAGCACGTGGCGTTTAGCCGCAAGCCGAATATTTCCGACGATCCTCCGAGCACGCCGAGCACGAAGCGCCACAAATATGCGTCGTGAAGTAGCGAAAACGGCATTCGCGAACGACCAAAACCGCGCTATGAATGTGTCCTAAGCGAGCATGTTTCTGTCCACAGCGGGATGCGGCACTTAGCAGTTTCGCTTTCACTTCGGGCAATGCACGCGCAATGTCACACAACTCAAACATGGTGGAAGCTGTTGAACATAAAAAGCTTCACACGCGATCTGCAATGTTCGTCACATGCGCGTGGTGACGTTGGCGACAGCGATACATAATAAGGGGTTATTGAGAGCACTGTTCGTTCACGCTCGTAAGTCACTTTTATTGTATTTAATGTACAATATCCTTGAGCGAGATCAAAATAAAAGCATAGCTCCTCTTGTGCATTGCATGTAGCACAATTATTGTGGATATTATGGAGCGCCGCATGCCGCCAACACGCTCGAGCTCGATCAGCGAAGCTAAATGGTTAGAGCGATGGAACGTGCAGTTCCATCGAAGCGAACCACAGCGGAGAGCACGCCGCGGGGCGTCTGCTGTTTTGTTTGCCACATACCGGTTTGTTTGCCCCATGAATCTGACATCACTTCCGGCACACTTTTCGCAATGCATTAGGATACGATAGGACCTCTCCTTAGTTTTTTCCTCCTCCATGTATTTTGTTCTGTGTCGTTGCTAAATCGCGGCTCGCGTGTGTAATAGTTATCGCCAGGTGACCAAACAGGCCTCGACTGGCAATAACAGCGTCAATCAAGTTAGGTTTGCATCGTTTATTGTGAGTGCCCAAGCTGGTACAAGCACTGTATACAGTCAGGTTCAAGCAAAACATTCACCCATACACGTCGAAAACTTCCAACTTGTAGGTGTGTAATGTGTCTGAAAGCTGACAAATATGTACATATAACTGAACACCGAGATCGCTGAAAGAACGTTGCTCGCATTGTGTTGCGGCGTCCGAGTTTAACAGCGTAGCTTTAGGACAAGGGTCTTATCCTGCCGTTAGTTATGCGGCGCTTGCAAGGTTGTGTTGATCTTTAAGTGAGTACATGATGGTGGAGTCTGAAACGAAACATGCGATACGCCGAGAGATAGCTAGCGCAGTGAGAGCTATGTAGTTTTGATAAATTTGTTACATAAACACTCGCGGATGCGTACAGTTCTGCATCTTTCTCGCTCAGCGATGCCACCTTGACTGCGTTACAAATAAGGAATATCGCGTTTTGTCTACACGATAGGCAGGAATTTCTTGGCGAAATTCTCGGCCATGAATCCATACAATAGGTATTGCATATTCAGGTAATAGGTGGAAGAAAATATTTCGGGCTCGTTTTGTTCCTCGTTACAGTTCAGTTAGTTTCTACAGCTAGGATTTCTTGGCGTTAGTAGTAAACGGACTGCTGAGTAGGCAGCGAAGATGAATGCTAAAGAAACAGAGATATAAGGCGAGTGCTTACAGATTCCAGAAGCACAATTCTAAGAGAATAAGCTTTAGGCTTGAATTGTAAATCTTTGTTGGTGCTCACACAGAACACTAAACAACTGCTCAGCCATAAGCACAATATTTGTATCACATAGACATGTCGATAGCACTTGAGCACTCTATTGCAATCAAACACTCATGAAACCAACTGGTAGGTCATGATGTGAACCTGTGCCCATGCTGGATAAATAAAGGTCAGATATATTTTGCATACTTGTTATTGTGTTATTTCCTTTTCCAATATATTTGTGCTTGGAAGCTGAAATATGTATTCTCCCTGCTACTTTTAGAAGCTCCGGCTTGCAATACTGCCACACACGCTCCTTTCTTTCTGTATTTTATGCTAATGGGCCATTGCACGTGTAGTTACTGCGTTGCGCAAACCGCGCCAGAATGTCTGGGAACATTCCAGATTATTTTAGGATCTTCTGTTAGGCAGGAATGCGCAACGCCAACAGCTGAGTTTATTCTAACTAACGCAGCCAGCAGCGATAAGGCTCGAATGTTCGATGCCGCAGGTATAAATACCGACGCGCCTTGCCACGGAGCAGTTTATCAACTGCCGACGCTCTGTTCGCAGCTATCAGTGTGCACTGTGTTTTTCTGTAGTTTGTTATTTCGTTTCCCGGCCTCAAGTTCGGCGAAATAAGGGGTTTCATTTCGGACACACCAACTGCTGCCTTCGGGGACATCACGACCCCGTGACAATACGTAATATCTTGTAGAGTGGCTGTGGATAAGTCCAAGTTCCTGTTTGTTTTAAATTACCTCATCGATTTGCTAGGTTTTTTCGTGACAGTAGCTCACGGACTTTTACTTCATAGTGGTAGGCGTTATAACTGTGGCACGTTAATTTAATCAACCAGCAGAAGTAGCTGCGTTCAAACAAATTTGGGACGTTTCTCTGCTATATGAAAAAAAAACATGGTTGATCCCTCCGTCATAGAAAACGGAATAACACGAAAGTAAAACGTGCCCTTATAGAAGTAAGTAAATGTTTACTGTACATTGATATCAGAGAGTTCGCACAATCTGTATTGATGTCTGGCAGTTTAAAGCACCGTTTAACGTGGATGTACCCACCTTGATGCTTGGTGGTACATCTGCATGTCGACGACTAACGTCCATGTTCAATGATTAAACAAACCCTTGTGGTAGCTGTAGTAGTTAACGGTGAAAGGGTAATCAGAGAACGAGTTGTGATAGCCAGAATAGCGTCGCATCCTGCGGCATGTTAAAATGTGATTGAACACCGCGGCCGCACTAGAGGGAAACGCATAGCGCGTCGTGCCGCCCCGGTAGCCCGGCCGCATTTTTTTCTCACGGGGGGCGTAAGCGGGGAACGCCGTGCTACAGCCAGGTCAGGCAGGCGCGCGTCTCAGAGCTATTTTTGTTTTGATTAGCGAGATGATATAGGCGAGGCCGACGCTTTTACGATGTTAGGGCTAAGGTTGCCACCTCGCGGTTGAACTGCTGAAAATTGAACTGCTATTGAAAACGCCCCGAATGGGACGGATGTGTAACGCGTTGCAGGTGTTAATCGCGAATGCCAGAGTAATAACGAATTACTTTACCGCTCCCAGAGGGCAACACCACCCCGCCGACCGGGAGAGTGGTAGATGTAAAAAAGGCACGTGTGTAAAGTCTCTACAGTCTGTGACCGTTGCGCAGTGCATACCGCGCCGGGCATCTGTTGTTGTGGACCGAGCGGTCGTGGGTTCGATGCCCCGATGACGGACCTTTTTTTATTTACCATCTGATCGTGTACATTTCGGCGACGGAAATACGTCACTGAAATCTTGGCGGACACCAGCATAAAATACTTACGTGTTAAAAAAACACTAACATATTCAATGAACACTATCTCACTCATCGCGACAACATAAACGTGCTTGGTGAAGCTCTGCTGGAAGAAGTGCTCGTCACATTTATAATTTCTTTATTAGCTGTAAATAATTTGATGGAGCCCATTGAACCTGTGTGCAAAGGCTAATGTTATTGAGCACAGCCTTTTATAGCTTTGTCGTATATTTTTGTAGACTTCTATGATCTAAACACAGTTAATTAAGGCAAAACAGTTTTGAGCGTAGTTTGTAAACTGTCTCATAAGGCACAACTAAATGTTGCATTTATGTTGCGCGGCGGCTGCATTTTCGATGGAGGCGAAAATGCTTGAGGCCCGAGTGCTTATATTCAGGTGCACGTTAAAGAACCCCAGGTGGACGAAATTTCCGGAGCCCTTCATGACGGCGTCCCTCATAATCATATCGTTGTTTTGGGACGGTAAAACCCAGATATTATTAGATGTTGGAAAGACTGGTAATTCTCCTCAAGACCGTTATGTTCGATTTGTAGTGTTATTCATAATTAAAAAAACTGACCCAACATTTCGAGACTCGTTCGGCCTCTTAGTTTTTTTTTTTTTTAAATTAACAAGGCTAATGACTAAATGCGGCTGGTGAGTCTTCTTATTCTGATAACCTTCCCCAACCATACAGAATTCTGTCGAATATTTTTATCTTTAAATTTATATTTTCTGATGATTCACATGAACATCATGATATAATTATGAGTCATACAGTAGTGGGCAACTCTAGATTGATGCTAACTGCCGAGAGTTGAGCAAACGCAGTTGTAGCCTTGAAGAAGACATGACTGCTTGTCGAAACATTTGCTCCAGCGACATCTCTTGTTCACAAATGTTTCGTCTCTTCAAGCTTCCTCTTATCCTGAACTTCAGGCGCAAATCTAAGCACACGAGCGTGCTTGCATTTCGCCCCCAATGAAAGGTGACCACCGTAGTTGCGTATAAAACCTGCGTCGTTGAGCTCAGCAGCGCCACGTCAGTAACCAATGCGCGGAGATAGTGTTCAATTTCAACGCTATTGCGGTGTAGATTGCTTGACAATAGATAACTAATGATTGTGGACGATTGTAAGCACCACTCCATGCGATGCCTGGTAAACTACTCACAAATACATCATTGCAAGCTTGAGGTTCAGAATGACCTGTTGTAACAGACGTTCACATGTTTCGCCCCACTTGCAGATTGCACATTCGGGGGTAGTCACCCTGTCGTTTCCTGGCAATCCTCGAAAAACAAGTAATGACATCATGAGACCTTGACAAGCATAATCAATGAATACCAAATTTTTCTAAAGTACACATATAAACACAGTAAACATAAAGAGCTGTTTGTAATACACATATGTGAACGTACCTAATAATGCATATTGTTTCACTCAGGCTGGCTTCCCAGTCAGGCCAGGAGGCTATGGCAGAAAAAAAAAACTAAAATATTTGTGATTACAGCGACGGTTTCTTTTTCACACTAAAGCGAAAGTACACTCATAATTATGTGAAGCTTTCGGTGCACTAAATGTGTAGTAAAAATAACCTAAGCTCAAAACAGGAAAAATGAGACCTCTAAACCCGGCTTCTCAATTGCGACTGCGGCGAACTATACCTCGTATGGTTTTTGCAATGATATAGGACCTAGTTACGAAGATACATGCGAGGCGTTGGTGATGCAGTTGCCTTTCTTTATTCCAGCGGCATGGTTAATGCTAACCGAACGATAAACTCAGCAACTCGCTCCCACGAGAAGCCACGCCGCAAGGAACGCACGTTTTCTCATCGACAGAGTATGACATTGAAAAATTGAATATTGCAGTGCGTCGCCTCCGCGTGACACCCACACAAAGCCATTGGTAAAAAAAAACTGAAGCAATGGGTTTTTACTCACTGGTCCGTATATTCTCGGGCTTGAAACGAGTGTCATCCACTGAAAGCTTCAAGGGTCCCTTCATTCCCCTGAAGTCACCTGAATGCACTTCGCGAAAGCATTTTAACGAGTCAAAAAACGAACAGAACGAAAGCGAGTGTGTCTGCCGGAAGTGGCTCGAAACATTCACAGCGAAACGAAACACCGCGAGACCCATCCGAACGCACTGCGAATCGTTACCTGGCGTTTCGCCGCCGCACGCCTTTGCCGCCGTATATTTTGAAATGAAGATAATGATGCCGATAAACTGCTGACAACCACGAGTCAGCTGGAGCAAAAAAATATTACAAAATAATGATGACGCGGTACCTGGCAAGGCAAGGCCACTTCGTATGAAGAGCAATTTGTTTTATTGAAGTGTAACAGACGGCAAGCAACTAAACTCCATTATTTCAAGAATATTTTGATTAGAAGTTTGGCCACGACGAGGGCGCCCCTACGTAAAAAGTGCAATAGCGCTAATGGCGGCGCCCATGCGACCCTAACGTAGAGATTAGTAGATCCACTCCCGGTGTTTCAAGCCAGAACTCGCCGCGGTTGATTTTTTCGCCCTTTGCGGCGATCGCTGGAACTTGAGACTTTCCGGGGACTGGTAGCTGTTTATGAAGACATCGAACTTTCGGCATGGCGTCCCACATTACGCACCGGCCTTCCCAATCGCACGAAGAGAGCGTAACATCCGAGGTGGGCGTTGCCCTCTCCGCCTCCGAACCGTGGCACTCGCCACTGAGCGTTGGAAAGGCTGCCGCGCTGCTGGCGCGGCATGCGTGAGTCGAGGAAAAATATGGTTTTGCGCTTGTACATAGCCTCCCACTGATTTGGAAATGTCGGGTCAAGGTGTACGAGGCAAAGTGCATGCTGGAGCCCATGTATTCTCAAATGCGCTTTTACTTTTGCAGTAGATGTGCGCCTTCTATAGTGGAGCACTTAGAAGTGCGATGCCTCGGCAGGAGATCCACATGGGCTGGAAACGCACTATACTTCGTAGCTTGCGGACTGAATATTATCGAGGAGTTGGCGAAAGAGAAGGATAAATTAAATTCAAAAGAACTTCAGAGAGTCCCGGTTACATCAACGTTCGCGAAAAGTAGCGATAAGAAACTGAACTTTTCGAAGCTCCGCTGTGTATTCGCAGATGCAACAAGACTAATAATCGTGATACAACCATCAGAAAAACTGATTTGCTTTTAGCATAGTGTGTGCGCACCGGCGACGCCGAAATTTGCTCTCCTTTTCGGAGAACGGCAGCGACGCATCCACGAAAGGGAAGCGCTTAGACGCCGCAGCATGAGGGTAATACAAAGAAATACACATTTTTGGTTTTAAGTACGTGGAATCTTTTCGTGCGCAAACGTGAGAACACTGCGTACGGCACGCCTCCGCTATGCTTATAGTTTCACATAAGCAGACGCAGCGCGACGGAGCTTCCACGTGCTAGTGAAACATGCGCTGATTGTCGCATGTTGTTGCGTATTCGCGGCAGAATCACCGTCCGTATTCGAATGCACAAATGACATGGAGACCAGCACACGAATTCTCTTAATTCATGCGAAACACTCTTTTAGATGCGAAGCAGCGTTTGCTCGGCGCTGTGTCTGTACCTTGGCGACCGTCCGCTTTCGACCACCTAGCGTAGCCATCTGAGCGAGCGCTCGCGCCAAGGAGAAGTCATCTTCCACTTGTTCTTCGACAGCCTTGAGGATGATACGTGCAGATCACTTTAGGGGCCCGGGCTACCGTATGGTGGCCTAAATTGGCGTAACGCAGACAAACCCATGTGTGCTGGTACGCGCTAGCGCGTTCGGGCCTGTGTAAGGGGCTGGGTAGGACGCTGCGGCCTCTCCCCCCTATACTCTCTCAGCAATCATGTGATGGCGTCGGGGAACGAGATTCTGCAGACGCGCGATGAACCAATGCGTTGTATCCTAGTCAGAACGCGCTGGCAAGCGCTAGCGCGTTCGGACCTGTGTAAAGAGCTCGGTAAAACGCTGTGGCCTCTCCTCCTTACACTCTCTCAGCAATCATGTGATGGCGTCGGGGAACGAGATTCTGCAGACGCGCGATGACCCGCGTGGCGTGCTCCAGCAAGAGTTCGGGACCAGTCACAGTAGCAGCAACCACAGTGAATTCAAGGTGTGCTACACTTGCAAGGACGCGTTAACATCGGGCAGGGTGCCCGTTATCAAAGGAACTTTAAGTCGACCCAAGCGCTGATTCGCATCCCCACACGGTTCTGTGTAGTGGGAGATGGTGTAACTTTTTTAGCGTTTCCTAGCCAGTCATAATCGGGAAAAAGCGGAGAGGCCGTCGACGAGCGGGAGACGCTCCGTTCCATGTCCAGCGTGGGACGCTCAACTCGCAGAAGACATGCACAGGAACGCACGTAGAGACGCACGGCAGACATAACGGTCGCCGCGTACATTTGAGAAGAAAAATGCCTCTCAGCCTGCACTGTGACCAACATTTGTTGTGAGTGTTCTCTTGAGCTGGAAGTGACCACATCCTCATAACGGAGACAGAGCAACAGTACTTAGGGGCGCACCTGACGACATGGCTTATCTACGCGGACGACATGGAGACGCAACTGAAAATCAGAGCTGCTGCTGTTTACGCGATCGAGCACTTCATGTGCGGGCGGGTGCGGGCAGTGAACTTTTCCTTGGCCGCCGACAGGCGCACGATGATTTCAGTCCATCTCAATCAATACTGCATGCTGGCTTCGATTGAAGCACATCGAAATCGTCACTTTTCAAAAAAAATCACAGCATATCCACGGAGTGAATGATGATGAGTGGGCGAAGCTGCGGAGGTTCATCGGTAAACCGTGAATCTTCCGTGAATTCTGCCCAGTACATCATCACCGACGTGAGATCGGGCGCGTTTATACTAAAGGTTCGATGAGTTATGACGACTTGCAGCTCACTTTAATTTTACATGTACGCTGTGAATTTTCATTGTTTAGAAAACCATTGCTTTAGAAAACACCTTGCGTCTTTCGTTAAGCAGCTGGCGTCTTTTTCGTTTTGCTTTAGAAACATCTGGCGTTCTTTCGTTTTGTTTTTACAAAACATCTGGCGTCTTTCGTTGGTTTATTTCATCAATCAACGGCGTTTTGAACAAAATTTTTATTGTTTAATCACGCACAGGAGAAATCTCACCAGGCACTACCTTGGAGGTAAACAATGGCTGCTAATGGTAATGAGAGACAGAAGAAGTCGGCTTTTAGCTAACACTTACACTTCTACAGAGACAGAAGAATTCGGCTTTTAGTTAACGCGCACGCTGCGAATTTTTTATTGTTCAACAACGCACAGGAGAAATCTCCCACCGGCACCACCTTGGAGGTCAAAGGGTAAGACTTGTTACTCACTACTACGAGCACGACGAGGGACGAACGGGTGCCGCCTTAAGGAGCTTCGCCCCTAAAACCTTGGGCGCGGAGCACCACTCGAAGCGTTCTTTCGGTGTGCCACCATCTTGAAAACTGCCACTCTACCATCTTTCCAAAGGTTCGCGATCTCGCGAGTGCGTCCCCGCAGGACTTTCACGTACGTAGTGCAAGCACGCCACGCAAAGGCGAAGATCTCACACGCGTCCTCAAGACGACTGGGTGGCCTCCACGTGTTGCGCATGCGTAGTGTAGACACCTAGGAGCTTCACGTACGTGAAACTAAACATGTCTTAAGAAAGTCGAGCGCACGCTGGAGAGGAACGCTGAACCCACCAAACTCGGCACTCGACATGAGCACTCGGCAGCCTCTCTCCTCGCGATGCCGCCGGATCTGGCGCGAAAGCTTCGCTCGCATGGCGCACAATGCTTCGCTCTCACCCATGATGCTTCCCCAGTTTCCATTTTCTACTACCTCCTGTCGCACCGCAGAAGGAAGAGAAAAACAGGCAAGTGGAGGCGGTCGCCATACGTCTAGACTGAAAGTCGCCGGTGCTGCGTCGGTTACAGGCGTGTTTTATTCACGTATGGTCGGCCATTTGTACTATGACATTTACGATGTTTCGAAGATATGTTGGGCGTTGTGAAAAACGAAGGCCGCGATTTTTGGCTGTTTCTGAAAGAATGCAACACGCGTTAAAATCTTGGTATACCTGATATAATACACTGGCCGTTAAGTAGCAGTCACAATTGGCGCTTTTTCTTTTTTTTAGTTGTCTTGCTGGATGAACACTTAGTTTTCCTTCAGAAGGACGCCTTTCTGTTGCATTGGCTACCTTCTGGATGCAGTCTAGAGTAGAGTAAAAATATATTCATATATTGCCACTGTGCCAGCAAAGCGCAAGCAAAATAGACGACGGAAATAGAGACGATGACAACTCAGGCACTTTCACTGTGAACGACGCGTGGAGTAAATTTAAGCTGGAAAATCAAAGCCTGCAACAATATTCCGGCAAAAGTACTTATGACCCAAACCCAACGACATCACCAAGGCACCTATTTATCTTGAGCGTTTCCCTGTAGAGCGTAACCATTCTTATGTTGGCCACGTTAGAAATATCTATACGCGATCGAATAGTAAAATGATGTACCACGACAACAGGACAATATAATTCATCGAAGAAAGCAAGCCCAGCCCAATTTCCACCCATAAACCTCTCGAGAAAGGAAGGA
Organism: Rhipicephalus sanguineus; assembly: GCF_013339695.2. Classification (NCBI taxonomy): domain Eukaryota; kingdom Metazoa; phylum Arthropoda; class Arachnida; order Ixodida; family Ixodidae; genus Rhipicephalus; species Rhipicephalus sanguineus. The sequence continues at coordinate 100,784,172 of NC_051183.1, forward strand.
TGCTAGAACACTTCTATATTTTTCGAATCGTGGTATTTTGCGTTGTTATGAAAGGGACTGTACTGAAAAATATTAATACTACCCAAGACGAACTGCTACGCCCTTACAATGATCTCTGTCAGGAATATTGAGCAGTTGCCGTGCTTTCCTTTGGAATGTGGGCCAAAATAAATGCCGTAAGAGAAAAAAAATGCTTGCCTTATGTACATTCAGACGATGCGGGCCCTGATTCTCCTTTTTACTCAAAAAATACCAATGAGCACACCTGTACGCCGCGCACACTGCTTTCTATCGCGGTCTCCGCTGCCACCGGATTCCTCGGTTAACCTGCCCTCTTGCGGTAGCCGGGCGCGTGAGAAGCATTATATTTTTTTTTCTGGAGAGCTTGGCGATTGGGACAGCCGGAGAGAAACCCACCAGCGCGCAATCTCCGAGGCCATACTTTCGGTTTCGGTTACAGTGCCGCGCAGTTTGAAGTTTACGAGCGTGCTACGCCGGACTGTGTCTTTTTTTTTTGACGCCAACGTGTTTTATGCCGGGGTCCACCATGACTCACGAGGTGTCGCCGTCACGGAAATACGTCATCAAAATCCACGCTATCGGGCACGTTTCGTTGACGGGATTTGAACCCACGATCTCTCGGTCGGCTGCTATAGCTGCCGTTCTCTTTGATCAGTGCGCTAAATAAATCGTTGCCCAGGGTTTAATATCCCAAAACCACGATATGATTATGACGAACACCGTAGTGGAGGGCTCCGTAAATTTCGACCACCTGTGGTTCTTTAATGTGCACCTAATATAAGTACACGGACGTCAAGCATTTACTCCTCCTTTGAAAACGCGCCAGCCGCAGCCGTGATTGGATCGCGCGACGTACTCGTCAGCGGTTCAGCACCCTAATTACTGGACTGCCGTGGCGGGTCAACCACTGCGCTATAGTTCAATGATGCGCCTGATACTTCTCACAGTTTCTTTTCACAGTGTTCTTTGTTCGCGGGGCGGTGTCGCCTTCTCGGAGCAGTAGAGAGAAGTAATGCGTTGCCTCCGCGATTAGCTCTCGCAACTCGCCTTTGCTACGGCTCTCTCATTCGGCGCCTTTCTAATGGGATCTTCGGCTGAGCCGCACGGGCACCCTGCCAGTACGCCGGAAATTACGTCATGCACCACACGAGTTCCGCGCCCCGCGCGATGCCAGACGAACGTCCGATTTGCTGGCGCCCCCTATGCTGCGCGTCTTAGCAGACGACAATTAGCAGACGACACTGCCCCTTCGCATTACGGAAACCTGAATTTCGATCGCGTTGCAATGAACACGGAGGAGCTATACGTCGACGGCAAGTGTTTTAGATGTCAACTGACAAATGAACAGTTGGAAAACCTCCAGGCAGCTAAGCATAACATTTTAGTTGACATGTTTCTGTGTCGGAGATAACATGCGCATGCTTCGACTTTTGCGGATCTCAAGTGTTTCTATTTGCGCTTGGACTTTTTCCCTCCTTGCACGAAATATTAGATCCATCTCGAGTTCCTGGTTTCGTTGCTTCATTACAAGCGAGTAGTGATGAAAACACCGAGGGACCGGCGGAGAGTTTTGCAAATGGTAAGCTGCGTGATGCTTTCTCATTGATCAGATGTTGTTTTGGGCTTTGTTTCAAGAGATCAACGTTCATGGAGCATAATGAAGTTGTAGGCATCTCATGCTCACAAAAATGTCACACATGTAAGCGCTAAATAGATAAATAAATAAAGAAATAAATAAATAAACGCGTGCATATGTCTGTGCGAGCGAAATGTCTTTATTGTGCAGAGAAGAAAACTACGTCAAGGCTTAAGGTGTATCGCTACATCCTTTGCAGGGGACACAACTGCAGAAGCCCAGTCGAAGGATACAACCTTATGGAGTGAGGGTGAAACGCGGAAGCTGCTGGAGAAATTCACAAACTGCATGCCAGAAGTTGGACCGATGAAAAATTCAAAGACAAGAAGACCATGTGGACAGCCATCGCCGCAGAACTGCGCCATGAAACCGGCATCGAGAGGACCCCACTGCAGTGCGAAAACCGCTTGAAGACGGTGAAGAAACGCTATAGCAATGCCCGGAAGCACAACAGGCAGTGTGGGGTTAGCCCCGTAGAAGTCCCCTATGCCGAAGAAATGAGCAAGCTCGCCGCCGTAGATTACAGCGTGTTCCCTGAAGTAATGAGAGGTGTCGGGCGCGTAGAGCGGAACCCGCCTCATATGAGCCAAGTCAGCACCTCCGCTGGCCAAGTGAACGTACAAGCGTCTGGCGTTGACCACTGGTCGGGTGCTGCTCAAGAGATTGACGTCGCAGCTTCACCGTCAGCTTCAAAGTGACCGAGAACATCTCAGTCGCTCGCCAACGTTCTGTGGATGATCCACAAGGACAGAGAGGAGGCTAGGGAGCGAAGATATCAAGAAAAGATGGCCCTCATCGGGCAGTTGTTTTCCATGTACAGAAGCATTAGAACGCTGTAATGGGCCGTAAAATGTGCGGTTTGACTGGCTGGTGGCGGGCGACACGACTTGAGGCGGCTGGACGCGATTGCAATAACGCGCCACGTGGCCGGCGTAACCGCATGCGAAACATATGGAGCGGTTGTCAGCTGTGCGCCATTGGTTTGCTGGAGCAGGGCCCGCCCATGGCGCAGGACGTGATTGACGGGGTAGCGACTGATATGACTGCATCGTGGGCTGCGGTCGTGGCCTCTGCATTACGTCGGCGTAGGTAGCCTGCACAGCCGCTTCGAAGGGCTGATGTCTAGCGGCGGCTTCGGCGTAACTGTGTGGTGCTGCCGTAGGTATTACTGGGGACGTCCTTGCGACAACTTGGGCGTAACTCAGTGGTGCAGGAGCGGGATGGTGCTGGTGGTACTCAGGCATGACCTCCGCGATTTCCTGCTCAATCGCTCGACGGAGGGGAGGGAGTAGAGTGGTTGACGGCTGGTGAAAGTACTGACGTTGAGCAAAGTGCAGCAGAGAGAACTGGCGCGCGATTTCTTCGCGCACGAATGACTTCACCACTGCGAGTAAGGCGGAGTGGTCGGATATGGTCGACAAGCCAGCGAGCTCGGCGTCGCGGGATGTAGAGCGACGCGTCATCGACCGCTGCCGGCGCAGATCCTCGTAGCTCTGCCAGAGCGTGATGACCTCGGCCACTGTGCTGGGGTTTTTGGCGAGCAGCATCGTGAAGGCATCGTCGTCGATGCCTTTCATAATGTGCCTCATCTTGTCAGATTCCGACATGGTGGCGTCGGCTTTCTTACACAAATCGAGGGCGTCTTCAATGTAGCTGGTAAAGGTTTCGCCGGCCTGCTGAGCTCGTTCTCGCAAACGCTGTTCGGCCTGCAGCTTACGAACGGCAGGGCGGCCAAACACGTCGACGATGGCGGTCTTGAAAGCGGACCACGTAGGGAAATCGGATGCATGGTTGTTGTACCACATGCCTGCCACACCCGCGAGGTAGAAAACCAAATTGCTCAGCTTGCCTGCTTCGTCCCATTTATTGGGGACACTCACCCACCTACGCCTTAGTCACAGACGTCACGCCAAGCTCCATCTACTCGGCGCTCTCCGTCTCCCCAATGTCGCTCACTCTCGCCGATGCGCCCGCGTCCGGTCGCACCCGACCAGGAAAAATAGTCGTCGCAGTCCACGAGGCAAGGGCTGTGACGCTATCGAACTGCGAAAGCCCTCAGCGAAGCCCATCGAACCTAATAGACGTTTTTGTAGACGGTGTTCGTGCATCTGCCCTTATCAACACTGGAGCCGCCGTATCCGTTATGGACGCTAAACTAAGGCGCCTGCTACGAAAAGTGACGACGCCACCTTCCGGTCTTTCCCTCCGTACAGCCAGCGCCCAATGTATTCACCCGACGGCGGTATGCACAGCCCGTGTCATCATTCAGGACGCTCTGTACGCCGTCGAATTCATCATAATTTCCTCATGCTCTCACGACGTCATCCTGGGATGGGATTTTCTGTCCCGCCACGACGCCGTCATTCATTGCGCGCCAGCCGAAATAGAGCTTTCACCATTGTCAGATTTGACGCCGGCAGACAGTTCATCGGCTGCGACCAAGGTATTCGTCAAAGACGACATCACAGTTCCTGCAAATTCGTCAACGGCTGTGTCAGTCTATTGCACCGGTTTCTGGGACGCCGTTGCACTCCTTTCTCCATGTGACCGCGTTGTCACTAGGAAAGGCTTGCTGGTGCCATTTGCGACCGTGGAAATCACTCAGGGCGACACGGAGGCCGAACCCATCCCCGTTCATTGTTACGTTGGTGCGAGGGGAATGTCTCGGCAGAGCGGAACCCCTCGAAGACGCACAAGTTATAGACGCACCGGGTGACACGCACTGCGCCAGCTCCCGTACGCTCAGTGCTGTTTCCACGTCCGATTCGTGCCTGCTGGAAGAATTTCGTTCTTCTTTCGATGTCGGACAAACTTCTCTAGGCCGCACTTCCGCTGTTACCCATCGCATCGACACTGGCGCCGAACCATCACTGCGGCAACGTCCATATCGCGTGTGTCCAGCAGAACGCCGGGTCATTAATGAACAAGTCGACGATATGCTTTGACGCGGCGTTATTCGGTCCTCGGACAGCCCATGGGCCTCTCCCGTTGTTCTCGTTGCGAAGAAGGACGGTTCCGTGCGGTTCTGTGTGGACTACCGACGGCTCAACAAGATCACTCGCAAGGATGTTTACCCGCTGCCGCGAATCGACGACGCGATTGACAGTCTGCAAGGAGCCGAATTCTTTTCGTCTCTTGACTTGCGCTCGGGGTACTGGCAAGTACACATGGCTGATGACGCTCGACCGAAGACAGCCTTTGTCACGCCCGACGGCTTGTACGAGTTTAACGTCATGCCGTTTGGTCTGTGTAATGCGCCCGCGACCTTCGAGCGCATGATGGGACACCGTTTCTGCGCAACTTGAAATGGCACACGTGCTTGTGTTACCTGGACGACGTCGTCGTTTTCGCTCCGGACTTCTCCACGCATCTCCAACGTCTGCGGCATGTTTTGACGCGTTTGCGCAACGCAGGCCTCCAACTGAATCTGAAGAAGTGCCGATTTGCAGCGCGGCAGCTGACAATCCTCGGCTACGTCGTGTCGAAGGACGGAATCCTTCCAGATCCGGCCAAGCTTCGGGCCGTGGCCCAATTTCCCAAACCTACGTCCGTCAAAGAACTGCGCAGTTTCGTAGGACTGTGTTCGCAGTTTCGACGCTTCATACGAAACTTCGCCACCATCATATCGCCGCTGACGAAGCTCCTTGGAAGTAACGGACCCCTAAATTCATGGTCTTCCGAGTGTGACGACGCGTTCGCAAAGCTCCATCGTTTGTTGACGTCTCCTGCCATACTACGCCACTACGATCCTACGGCCCCAACGGAGGTACACACGGACGCCAGCGGCGTAGGCCTCGGCGCTGTTCTTGCGCAGCGCAAACCAGGGTTCCCCGAATATGTCGTGGCATACCGTACGCTTACCAGAGCCGAGACCAATTACACAGTCACGGAAAAAGAGTGCCTGGCGATCATCTGGGCCCTTACAAAGTTTCGACCTTATTTGTATGGTCGCCTGTTTGATGTCGTCACCGACCATCATGCACTATGCTGGCTGTCGTCATTGAAGGATACTTTAGGCCGTCTTGCCCGCTGGGCACTTCGCCTGCAAGACTACGACATCCGCGTGCTGTACCGCAACGGACGCCAGCATGCTGACGCCGACGCCCTCTCGCGCTCTCCCTTGCCTGACGACAATACCCCCTGCTCAGTATCTCACATAGCTGTTGCTTCAATCGACGTCCACACCATCGCTACCGAACAGCGCAAGGATAATTGGATCACCTCGCTGATCGACTTGCTGACGGATCCGTCGGCAACACCATCCACTCGCGCGTTGCGTCGTCAAGCCCACCATTTCGCCATTCGTGACGACCTAGCGCACCGACGCAATTATAACGCCGACGGCCGCCAGTGGCTACTAGTGATACCCCGCAGACTGCGTTCTGAAATATGCGAGGCCTACCACTCTGACCCACAATGCGCGCACTCTGGGGGTATCCAAAACTCTGGGGTATCCAAAACAACGATACTTCTGGCGAGGGATGTACCGCTACGTGCAGAAGTTCGTTCGCTCCTGCCTCGATTGCCAACGCCGAAACCCTGCAACGCACGTGTCGCCAGCAGGTCTACAACCACTACCTCGCCGTAACCGTCCGTTTGGGCGCGTTCCTCTGACTTCGGCTGGTAACCGCTGGGCCATCGTCGCTGTTGACCATCTAACGCGACACGCCGAAACCGCCGCCCTCCCAGCGGCTACAGCGCGCGATGTGGCCTCCTTCCTGCTACACCGATTCATGCTGCGTCACGGTCCGCCCCAGGAGCTGCTCAGTGATTGAGGCCGTGTCTTCTTGTCGGAATTCGTCGAAGCCATTCTCAAAGAGTGCAACGTCGTTCACCACAAAACTACTGCTTACCACCCGCAGACGAATGGCCTCACCGAACGCTTTAACCGCACGCTCGGCGACATGCTCTCAATGCATGTCACAGCCGACCACACAAATTGGGATGTCATTCTGCCCTTCGTCACGTACGCCTACAATACCGCCTCTCAGAGCACTACTGGTTTCTCGCCATTTTTCTTATTGTACGGCAGGCACCCATCGCACACAATCGACACCATCCTTCCCTACAGGCCGGATCGATCTGAATGTGCGCCTATTTCGGACACAGCCAGGCTTCCTGAAGAATGTCGCGAGCTTGCGAAGACCTTTACAACGCACGAACAAGAGCGGCAGAAGAGCATTCGCGGTGGCACCACCACTTCTGAGTACACGTTCCTCCCTGGAGCGCTCGTGTGGCTCTCGGTCCCGACCGCTGCAACTGGCCTTTCTTCCAAACTACTGCCCAAATACGAAGGCCCTTACCGTGTCGTCGAACGCACGTCCCCGGTCAACTACCTCATTAAACCCATTGAGCCATCTTCGGACATGCGCCGTCGGGGCGCGACATTGTGAACGTGCAGCGCCTCAAGCCCTACCATGACCCGCTCATAGTGACCAGCTGTTAGGTCGCCGGGCGGCTCCCTTTGCGTACCCGGGGTAATTGTACAGAAGGATTAGAACGCTGTAATGCGCCGTCCTCTTGAGCGCCTTCTAGTGGGTCGCCCTCTTCGCCTCTTCTCGAAGAGCACGCCCCTCGTGCTCGTGAGAGTCTACGAGTCTGCGCTTTGTCGTTACTGTCGTCGCTGCGCATCGTCGCCGTCGATCCCGCCGTCAATAAACGCCCTTACATCTGAAAAAATTTGATGTATTGACAGATGCGAGAGATTGCACATAGTCAGCAAACATAAAATAGTTTATTTTCTTGCTCGTTGAGGGAAAACGTAATAAAGGTTTTTTTTGTGGGTTCGTCTAGCTGCGTCCGCTCGTTGCAACTTCAGCGGAAAGAACGTATCAACTTACATGCGTTTTCGCATCGTCTAGCAGATCGTGATTTCGGTATCATCTGTGGCACCTGTTGTCGCCTACAGGTTTCCTGACCTCCGAAACTTTAAGGAAGAAATAATTCGTTGTTGTTTCGTTGTTTATTCGTTTTTTTGTGTACAAAAACGAGCTCACATAATACATACAGCATCAGGAGGTCCCAAAGTGAGACACTGTCAGGGGGACCTCCTATCAATAGTATGGTACATAAAAGATAAGTAGCAGCAGCAAAAGTTGAAACTGCGAACAAAAATAAAAAATGCATTCAATAGAGAACAATGAATAGTGAAATAGAGAAAGTTAATTTACCAGAACAACATTATACAAAACTAAAAAGTACACAAGTAGGAATACGAAACAAGGAAGTGATAACAATAACAATAGTATCCGGGGTTTAACGTCCCAAAACCACGATATGATTATGAGAGACGCCGTAGGGGAGGGCTCCGGAAATTTCGACCATCTGGGGTTCTTTAACGTGCACCGCCTAAATCTAAGTACACGGGTCTCGAACATTTTCGCGGGCCTCGAACATTCACGGGCCTCGAACATTTTACTATACTCTAGCAGTAAACATGGCCCTAAGGTCTGCTATAATTAACATAATTAACATTCAGTTGAAAGATCGCGCCAAGGCGCGCCTTTTTGCCTCCCCGAGTCGCCTCAGCAACCGAGTGGTGGCGGTGCTATCTTGCGTGGTTTCCTCGTCGGAGCTGTCATCCGTCCCCGACTCGTCATCCAAATCATGTTCCCCGTTCATGATACATATGTTGTGCAGCACGCAGCATGCAAGCATGAATTTTGCTGAACTCTCTGGTGTGTGAAACTCGAGGTACAAAAGTTGCCGAAACCTACTCTTGAGAACTTTAAAGGCGTTCTCGATACGCACGCGCGTTCGGCTCAGCCTGTAGTTAAATCGCTTTTCCTCGGCGGTCATATGTTCGTGGTCGCGGTACGGCGTCATGATGTACTCACGCAGTGGGTACGCCGCGTCTGCAATTATGTGGAAGCGGCCAGCCTCGCAGATTACAGGCAGCTTCGCTCTCACAAAAGATAACTCATAGACGTTTGAGTCATGACAACGACCCGGCGGTCTGCAAAATACATCTAAAAATAATCTATCTGCATTGCAGATCTATCTGCAAGCAGACACTCATCTGCTGTTTCTCCATTTCTGTGAGCGGCATCTTCATGTACTTAGGAGGCACTAAGAATAAAAACCCACCATCTGCAGCTGCGATTGGAACCCGGGCCTTTTGAGTGGGAAGCTGGCATTCTACCCCTACACCATTTCGGCGGAGCCGCGCGCATCTCTTAAACGACGACACATTGCAGACTACTGATCGCACCGCTGCAAGCGGATTGACCCTGTTTGGGCTTCACTTTTCGAAGCTCATTCCGGGCACTCCCCTGTCCTAGTACACTCCAGTCATGCGAGACAAAGAAGAACGGGTGGGCGACTACATGGCAAAGCAGGGTACGAGGTAATTCACCACTGACATTTCTCGTATACGGACCAATCGACAGTCTGTGCCTTAATAATGTCCCGTGAATCACGCTTCTGCCGGGACGAAGTTCGCCGAAAACACGAGAAACGCCAGAAGAGAATCACGCGTTTGTGCTCAGTGTATTCAGGGACTGTTTAGGGGCCCTTTAAGGCGGTTACAGAAAGCTCGCTTACATGAAGCTTCTGATGCAAAAATTAGTGTTGTATCCATGCCATTTTTCAAGTACCGCGCACGTATTTCAGGGTTCTTCCGAGATTCCCTGGGATCGTATGACAAGCTGTACGTCATGCTGGGAGCCGTAAATCTTCTGGCAGCAGGAATGCTCTTTGTCCTCTTTTATCGCGACTGCGCTAGACGAAAAAACAAGTGGGCGCCAGGCAACTGCAACCAACCATAGTGTCCCATTGTAAAATATTAAATAATGTGGTCAGTGTTAGATGATGTAGTATTTTTCTTCCGCGTTGCAAAGGAAGCCCGGAAATATAAGAAAAGCCACGTGATTGAGCGCTGACACACTGCTGTCGTGAAGCTATCAAAAGTGCAATTGGTGAACAATGTCGTTTGCAGTGTGACTGTGACGATTTCGAAGCGGCAGCGTTGTGATTGGTTGCCGACGTCTCTGCCTCCAGGTATAGTCGGATAGCGCGCAAATGCGTGCAGTTGGCCGAGGGGCGTCGAGGCGATTAGGCATCCAAGAGTGATAATGTAAAGTGAAAAATAACCAAATTTTGGCCTTGTGAACTTGAAATGCGAGAAAAAGGGTGATGACGTGAAAGTAGCCCCGGAGGTCTGCGAAGTGGGGAAAGGAAAAGCTTTAGCAGAATGCTTTTTTTGTCATCGTAGGTTACTTGCAAAATCAAGCATTTTTAGTTGTAATATTCGTGAATAAGCGATAACAATAGATTTAGAGATACGCAAACTGCATTTTTCTCGCTATTATGAAGAAAAATTACCCGCATTTCTTAGTGACCATACAGACAACTCTGAAGAGTTCAAATCTGCAATAAAATCAACCAATGGTTTAAATTTCAGATCATGACTTGTTTTGTGTTTTGTGTACTTGTTCTGTGTACACAGTCACTAACATGACGACCCGTAAAGTGTATATTGGATATACGTAATTTCTCTTGTTTGCGCTGTATTTCTCATCGTACCTGCATTTGCATTCAGTTCCATTAGCCTAACATAGTGCCTTGATGTCCACTGTACTTCTTAATAATTTGATGACATTTTGTTTCATTTGTGCGCTATGTTTGGTTGCCCCACTCCCCTCTGTAACGCTCTGTGTGATGAGGGTTAAATAAATGCAACAACACTGCGTCTCGCCTTTTGTGACAAAATTCGACCGTCAAAGGGTTATTGCTCTCCATAGCGTGCACATTCGCGTACTTTTGAAGCTTCTGAAGAGCCGAATTCTGCGATACGCTTTCGTACTTGTAAAATCCCCGACAAAAAGTTTGACGAAGGCGTGTTTGTGGGAAGAAAAAGTGAGCAGGTGCAAAAATTAATATCCCTGACACAGTCGCAATTCTGCACTCCCCGCCTTGTGTTCGTGTTAGCTGGTGACCCGTTCCTGTTTTCAACGTGATCTTCATGCTGCTTTTACAGCGAAAGCTGTTATGAGATCATTTCACCGGCCGTTTTTGGCGCCGTAGTTGTCCGCCGCCGCCGCCGCCGCCGCCGCTGCCGCCGCCGCCGCCGGTGTCCGTAACCAGTATCGCTCGAAATAAGAAAAAAAACGAAATAAGAAAAAAATCCAGGATGGAACGAGGTTCGAACCTGGGCCCTCTGCGTGGGAGCCCAGCATTCAACCTCTGAGCCATTCTGGTGCTTGGAACTGCTATGCAAAAAGGTCCTATACAGACTTCATGTCGGGAAGGAATCACATTAGCATATGCAATATAGCGTGGTAGAGAGTAAAATAAGCACCAAGCGTCGCGCAACGCGTTGCACAACGCGAATTCTGTAACCAGGCGTCACACAATGCTAATTGCGCAATGAGTAGGTTGTTGAATGCTTCCAACCCATTACAAAGGACTCTGCCATAATTCTTCATCGTCGTCAGGCACAGCATCAACAAAGTGCGCATAATGCCTTACATGCGTTTAGCAGGTACCACGGCTTCGTAGAATGACGAAAAATGGCCCAGTGCCTGCTGCCCTACCTCTCAAACATTACAATGATTTGTAGCGTAGTGGGTTCCTCGCAAGTGCACTTGTAGTGGTTGCCAAGGAAGCCCATAAGCGCATGATCCATTTCCTCGGGGTCTCAGATAAATTACATGATTTAGAGCGTAGTGGGTTTCTCGCAAGTGCACTTGTATTGGTTGCCAATGAAGCCCATCAGGGCATGATCCATTTCCTCGTGGTCTCAGTAAAATTACAATGATTTAGAGCGTAGTGGGTTCCTCGCAAGTGCATTTGTATTGGTTGCCAAAGAATCCATAAGCGCATGATCCATTTACTTGGGGTCTCAGTAAAGTTCTTCACCTCACGCCGTCTCTCTCCCACGGCAACGTATGTTATACAGCATGACGGGAGAGGGAAATAGCAACCGGGCGTCACCCAATGCAAATTACTTAACTGGTGGGCCGTTTAAAGCTTCCAACCCATTACAAAGGGCTGAGCCATAATTCTTCATCATCATCAGTAGTCGCGTCAACAAAGTGCACATAATTCCTTACAGACGTGCGGCTGGTGCCTCGCTTCTCCGCAGAATGACGAATAATGGCTTAGTAGGTGCTTCCCAACTTCACAAAAATTGTGATTTATGGCGTAGTGGGTATCGTTCTAGTGTACTTGTATTGTAGCCACAAGAGAGCTGACAACGGGCTCTAGAAACGCCGCTCCTCCAGCTTTCGCTGTGACTGTGCTGCGGTTTCAGCGCAGGCCTGGCGTTTTTTTTTACAGCGACTGTCTCTAGGTCTAGGGTTTTGGGGAAATATGTGTCTGAGATGTTGACGAAAGCCCACCATCCACAAGGCGTGGTCAGGTCATCTCCGGTAGGTGGCGCGAAATAGCGCCGCGCAATCCACGTGCGAGTGTCCCACCGGCTCTGAGAGATCGCGTGACAACGACGTGCGGAAGTCTAGAGCACCAGCGGCAAATGAGCGAGAGTCCGATCGACGCCATCGTGCCAAAATGAATCTAGCATCACCATTGTAAATATGTTTGGCCAGGTAGGAACAAGCTGTCTGACCTAATTGCTCAATCACGAAACACTTGGAGCAGGTATTTCTTGCATCTCTCTCTCTCTCTCTCTCTCTCTCTCTCTCTATATATATATATATATATATATATATATATATATATATTTTCACATCTGCATACAGTGGGTCCTTTGTCTGAAGTGCGAGGCAGTTTTGCTATTTTGTGCGTGGCGCACTTTTTTTGGGGCAGTTAGTGGATCTTTCTTCTTTGTGGCGTTGTTCAATTTGCGATAATCTACGCTGAAACGCAGTGTGCCGTCTTTCTTTTTAACTAGCACAACTGATGACGCCCATGGGCTTGTTTGTAGGCGGCTGGATGATGTCGTCTACAAGCATTTGTTGAACTTGTTCGCGACTGGCGTCCTGTTCTCGTCGGAAGACACGGTAGGCGTGCCGTCGGATGGGTCTTTCGGTGGGTTCGGTTAAGATTCTGTGCTTGGTAACGGATGCCTGCTTGATTTTCGAAGTAGTGGCGAAGCAGTCGCGGAATGAAAGCACAATGGAGCAAAGACTATATTGCTGTGGAGCCGACAGCTTGGAGCTCACATCTAACTGGACTGTATACTGCTTGTCGTCGTGAGGACAGGAGGATAGTTCCGCAAATAATGGGCAGGTTCTGACGTCGCTGATGTCCTCAAAGTAGGCGACAACGCTCTGCTTTATGAAGTGCTGGTATTCCTGACTGAAATTTGTCAGTAGAACCTTAGCGGGCTCTTTCGTCAGTGCCATGAGGCCGCAGGCGACGCATACTTGAGGAGACAGGAGGACAGATACATCGCTTTCTGCAATTCCGAGAGCCATTCGGACGCTGTCGCTCACCACAGTAACCAGCACACTGGAACGGGCCGGCACTGTCACGGAATCGTCGGATACGCGCAGCGCGACAGTGCGGGATTCGCTTTCCTGTGAGTTCGTGCCGCGTGAAAATGTCACCAGCAGCTCTCGAAGGTTTATGACAGCCACATATTCTCTCAGAAAGTCCATTCCTAATATGACCTGCCTCGAGCATTCATGCAGCATGACAAGAGTGCCGATGAAGGTAGAGTCACCAATATGCACTCTGGCAGTGCATCTACCAACCGGTGTCACCAGATGACTACCCGCCGTACACAGCTGGGGACCATTCCATGGTGTCGTCACCTTTCGAAGAGCAGCCACGAGTTCACCACTCATAACCAAGTAGTCGGCGCCGGTATCCACGAGAGCGGTTACTTGGCGATTGTTGATAATTACAGCAATATCGACGGAAAGTCTTTCGTCGTTATCAGAAACTGGCGTAGCGGATAAATCGTCGTCGTCGTCGTTACCGGGTCGCGTCGGAGGATATTTTCTGGTCGGTCAACAGCTGCCCTACCCACAGAGGTCGCTGTCCTCAGTTTTCCTCACGTGGCCGAGGACTTGGGAACCTTTGGCGAACATCAGAGAACGTGGAGTAACGACTGGGTGAGGTGAAGCGCCGAGGAGACGGTGAGCGTGACTGGTGCCTTGGCGCTGGAGGGTATGATGGCTGAGCTGCCAGTTACTGCTCAATCTCGCGTGGGCGCTCACCATTGCTTGGTCCACGTGCGTTGCGGTGGAATCCCCTGAGGGCCCATTCTGCGATAATGGCATTGGCGGTAGAGGTGGTCCGCTTCACCGCAGTGGTAACAAAGCGGCCTATTATCGGAGGTGCGCCACACGTTTGACTTCCGGATGACTTCGCGCGGGACTTCGAAGTCATAGGCATTTGCAGTCGCAGCAAGGAATTGTCGTGGCAGTACAGGAAGGGCAGATGGTTGAGGAGCCCGTAGCGCTTCGGCATAAGTCAGAGCTGGGGCTCTCGCGCGCATTGTCACTAATGGCTGGGTCACGTTCCTGATCTCGTCACGAATAATTTCCCCAAGAACATTCGCGGTCGGCTGAGAAGTAGGGTGGCGAACTTTCTTAAGCTCCTCGCGCACAATGCTCCGCACAAACTCCCGGAGTGCTGTTACGTCGTGTCCACCCGTGAACGATGACACGGCGGTGACAGTACTTTGGCACTCGTACTGAAGAAAGCGTTGCTGAAGCGCCCGTTCCATTGTCATCGCTTCGGTGATGAATTCAGCAACGGTGATGGAGGCTTGCGCATAAGTGCAGCAAAAATTTGCTCCTTCTCCCGGCGCATTAAAAACGGACTTTCTTTGCCTCAGCCATTTCTGGGTCAGCACGTTTGAACAAGCGCAACATATCCTCAACAAACTTCGCCACGCTTTCGTTGGGCTTCTGAATTCAGCTCTTCAGGACCTGCTCGGCTTTCGCTTTTCTTTCGGGATTCCTGAATGCCTCAGGCAGCTGTCGTTCGAATTCTTGCCAGATGCTCAGAGAACTCTCATGATTCTCATACCATGTACGAGCGTAGTCTTCGAGGACGAAGTAGACATAGCGCAGTTTCCTTCTTTCGGCCACTCGTTGGCTGCTGCGACTCGGTCGAAGTGATCTAGCCAATCGTCCACGCACTCGAACGCATCGCCATGAAAGGACTTTGGGACACGTGCTGGATAGACCACACTCGGAATGGCAGTCAGGTGGTCTACGTCGCTCGTTTGCGTCTGACTTGCCGTTGTGGTGAACATTCTTGCTGAGCTCAATGGGCCGAACTCGGGAGGTAGTCCTAGCAAACGACGGCTGTGCCGAAGTGGCCGGTTTTCCCCGGGATCGAGGAAATGGTTGTAGGAACTCGTCTAGAGGTTGAAATAGCGCAAAAGGGTTGTACCCAGCACCTCCACCAAGTTGTAACGGTAATAAAATGGACGTCAATAATAAGATGGCTTTCAGCACGTCAGTTACAATCGAGCTGAACGTCTTTGTCCTCTTCTAATAACTGTCCAAAAAAACTCCGCCCCGCACAAAATAGTAAAACTGCCTCGCACAACAGACAAAAACCCACTGTATGCACGTGTCAATATATATATATATATATATATATATATATATATATATATATATATTGTAGCGTAACTCAGCAGCAGCATGTTGAACAGCCATCGACCACGCTGCTGCCTCCCTTACGCCGTGCTATTCAGCAGGAAATCGCGGAGGTAATGCCGGAATACCACCAGCCCCCTCCGGCGCCTGCACCGCTCAGTTACGCGCAAGTTGTAGCCAGGTCACCCCAAGCGATCTCTGTGGCTGCCCCACTTACTTACGCCGAAGCCGTCGCCAGACCTCAGGCTTTTGAAGCGAGTGTGCCGGCTGCGTTTGCCGACGCCATACCTGGGCCACCAATGCAGCCCATCATGCAGTCGTATCAGCAGACGCCTCGTCCACCGCGTCCTGCGTCATGGATGGGACCTACCCCGACGAATCGATGGCGCACTTCTGACAACCGCCCGATCTGCTTCGCGTGCGGTTGCGCCGGTCATGTTGCCCGCTATTGCAATCGCGTGCAGCCGCCTCGTGTCGGCTCAACCATCACCAGCCAGTCAAGCCGCCCGTATTACGCTTCACCGCCGCCTATGTCACCGTCGTCTCGCTCAGCTCCATCTACACGCCGTTCGCCGTCCCCACGACGCCGATCACTGTCACCGATGCGGCCGCGTCCGGTCCCACGTGACCAGGAAAACTAGTCGTCGCAGTCCCCGAGGCAAGGGCTGCGACGCTGTCGAACTGCGAAAGCCCTCAGAGAAGCCCATTCGAACGTGTTAGACGTGTTTGTGGACGGTGTTCGCGCATCTGCCCTTATCGACACTGGAGCCGCCGTATCCGTTATTGACGCCAAACTTAGCCGATTATTGCGAAAAGTGACGACGCCACTTCCCGGGCTCTCCCTCCGTACAGCCAGCGCACAAAGTATTCACCCTACAGCGGTGTGCACAGCCCGCGTCATGATTAACGATGCTCTGTACGCCGTCGAATTGATCAATTCAGCATGCTCTCACGACGTCATCCTAGGATGGGATTTTCTCTCCCACCACGACGCCGTGATTCATTGCGCACCAGCCCGAAATAGAGCTCTCACCATTCTCAGATCTGACGCCGGCTGACTGTCCATCGTCTGTGAGCAAGGTACTCGTCAAAGACGACACCACAGTGCCTGCAAACTCAGTCAACGGCGGTGTCCGTCTACTTGCGCCAGTCTCTCCGACACCGTTGCACTCCTCTCGCCATCTGACCGTGTTGCACGAGGAAAGGCTTGCTGGTGCCTTTCGCGACCGTGCAAGTCACTCAGGGCAGCGCGTCAATTTTTGTTATCAACCCATCTCCGTACAGTGTTACGTTGGTGCGAGGAGAATGTCTCGGCAGCGTGGAACCCCTCGAAGACGCACAAGTTATGGACGAACCAGATGACACGCACTGCCCCAACTCCAGTACGCTCAGTGCTGTTACCACGTCTGGTTCATCGCCCGATGACGTATTCGCTTCTTCCATTGCTGACAACCTTACGCCAGTCCAGCGTTCCCAGCTTCTGGGTCTCTTGGAAGAATTTCGCGCTTCTTTCGATGTCGCTCAAACTTCTCTCGGCCGCACGTCCACCGTTACGCATCGCATCGACACTGGCGCCCAACCGCCCCTGCGGCAACGTCCATATCGCGTATCTCCCACAGAACGCCGCGTAATCAACGAGCAAGTCGACGACATGCTTCGACGCAATGTTATTCGACCATCTAACAGCCCCTGGGCGTCTCCTGTCGTTCTTGTTGCGAAGAAGGACGGTTCTGTGCGGTTCTGTGTGGACTACCGACGACTCAACAAGATCACTCGTAAGGACGTGTATCCACTACCGCGCATAGACGACGCGAATGACAGCCTACAAGGAGCAGAATTCTTTTCATCCATCGATTTGCGCTCAGGGTACTGGCAAGTACCGATGGCTGATGACGCTCGACCGATGACCGCCTTTGTCACGCCCGACGGCCTGTACGAATTCAACGTCATGCCGTTTGGGCTGTGTAATGCGCCCGCCACCTTCGAGCGCATGATGGATACTATTCTGCGCAACCTGAAATGGCACACGTGCTTGTGCTACCTCGACGACGTCGTTGTGTTTGCTTCACTTCTCCACGCATCTTCAACGCCTCCGGCATGTGTTGACGCGTTTGAGCAACGCTGGTCTGCAACTGAATCTAAAGAAGTGCCGATTTGCAGCACGGCAGCTGACAATACTCGGCTACGTCGTGTCCAAGGACGGAATTCTCCCCGATCCAGCAAAGCTTCGGGCCGTGACCGAGTTCCCGAAACCGACGTCCGTCAAAGAACTGCGCAGTTCCTTAGGACTGTGTTCCTACTTTCGGCGCTTCATTCGAAACTTCGCGACTATCATATCGCCGCTGACGAAGCTCCTCGGAAGTAACGGGCCCCTCCATTCGTGGTCGTCAGAGTGCGACGACGCTTTCACAACGCTCCGTCGTTTGTTGACGTCGCCACCCATACTACGCCACTACGACCCTACGGCCCCTACAGAGGTACACACAGACGCCAGCGGTGTTGGCCTTGGCGCTGTCCTTGCGCAGCGCAAACCGGGGTTCCCTGAATATGTCGTGGCATATGCAAGTCGTACGCTTACTAAAGCCGAGACCAATTACACCGTCACCGAAAAGGAATGCCTGGCGATCATCTGGGCCCTTACGAAGTTCCGACCCTATTTGTATGGTCGCCCATTTGATGTCATCACCGACCATCATGCACTATGCTGGTTGTCGTCATTGAAGGATCCCTCAGGCCGCCTCGCCCGCTGGGCACTTCGCCTACAGGACTACGACATCCGCGTGCTGTACCGCAACGGACGCCAGCATGCTGACGCCGACGCCCTCTCGCGCTCCCCCTTGCCTGACGACGATGCCCCCTGCTCGGTACCTAACAGTGTTGTTTCTTCCATCGACGTTCACACCATCGCTATCGAACAACGCAAGGATAAATGGATCGCCTCGCTGATAGACTTGCTCACTGATCCGTCGGCAACACCAACCACTCGCGCGTTGCGTCGTCAAGCCCACCATTTCGCCATTCGTGACGACCTACTGCACCGACGCAATTACAACGCCGATGGCCGCCAGTGGCTACTTGTGATACTCCGCAGTCTGCGTTCTGAAATATGCGAGTCCTTTCACTCTGATCCACAATGCGCGCACTCTGGGGTATCCAAAACTTACCACCGCATTCGACAACGATACTTCTGGCGAGGGATGTACCGCTACGTGCAGAAGTTCGTTCGCTCCTGCCTCGATTGCCAACGCCGAAAACCTTCAACGCACGTGTCACCCGCTGGTCTACAACCATTACCTTGCCCTAACCGTCCGTTCGGGCGCGTGGGCATCGACTTGTACGGACCACTTCCTCTGACATCGGCTGGTAACCGCTGGGCAATCGTCGCTGTTGACCATCTAACGCGATACGCCGAAACCGCCGCCCTCCCAGCGGCTACAGCACGCGACGTTGCCTCCTTCCTGCTACACCGATTCATGCTGCGTCACGGTCCACCCCAGGAGCTTCTCAGCGATCGAGGCCGTGTCCTCTTGTCGGAAGTCGTCGAAGCCATTCTCAAAGAGTGCCATGCTGTTCACCGCAAAACTACTGCTTACCACCCGCAGACGAATGGCCTAACCGAATGCTTTAACCGCACGCTCGGCGATATGCTCTCAATGTATGTCGCCGCCGATCACACAAATTGGGATGCCATTCTGCCCTTCGTCACCTACGCCTATAATACCGCCCCTCAAAGCACAACTGGGTTTTCACCCTTCTTCTTATTGTACGGAAGGCACCCGTCGCACACCATCGACACGATACTCCCATACAAGCCGGATTCAACTGAGTGTGCGCCGATTTCTGACACAGCCAGGCTTGCGGAAGAGTGTCGCGAGCTTGCCAAGACCTTTACAGCGCAGGAACAAGAGCGGCAGAAGAGCATTCGCGGTGGCACCACCACTTCTGAGTCCACGTTCCTCCCTGGAGCACTCGTATGGCTCTCGGTCCCTACCACTGCAACTGGCCTCTCTTCAAAACTACTGCCGAAATACGAAGGCCCCTATCGGGTCGTCGAGCGCACATCCCCGGTCAACTACGTGATCGAACCCATCGAACCATCTTCGGACATGCGCCGTCGAGGGCGCGACATAGTCAACGTGGAGCGCCTCAAGGCCTGCTATGACCCACTCATAGTGACGAGCTGTTAGGTCGCCGGACGGCTCCCTTTTCCTTTCCGGGGTAATTGTAGCGAAGCCTTTGAGTTGAGTAAAGGGTTGCGCTCTCTATAGCCTTCTAGTGGGTCGTCCTCTTGGGCTCTTCCCGCTCGCGCTCTGAGCTCGTGTTCTTGCTTGACTGTCGCCATTGAGCATCGTCGCCGACTGCCGTCTAATAAACACCTCAACAATATATATATATATATATATATATATATATATATATATATATATATATATATATATATATATATATATATATATATATATATTTGAACAATGAAGTGCTAACAAAGGACCCGGAAGTGAAAATTAAAAAAAATCAAGCACGTAGGAAAATTGTTCAGTAAAGGACCGACGTTTCGGCCGCGGGACCGCAATATAAAATGCACAGTAACGTATCATAGCGCTGTTAATGGCTGACAAGCGGTTGTTAAAAGCACGTGGGAAAACAGTGCGCGTGATAGGACAAGAAAAAACGAGAATACACGCGTGCGCGCAAGACAAAACGAATAAAAGAGTAAAAAATGATTAACAATGAGTAAAAAATGATGAAGCCGCATAACGCGTGTGTCACCGGCACAAACATCAATAGCGCGTCATAGGTACAACTGCGAGCAAGTTATCGATAAACATAAATGCGTGTGTAACATCTTGTCATGATCCGACAAAGCTCAAACAGGGAACTAATCTATCTGCGCGAAAGCATAGCGGCAATAATAGCGGGGGTAGTCAAGTGTGCCTAGAAAACTAAATGGGTAAAAATGAAAGTTTGCCAGCGCTTTCATTCATACCACAAGTGACGGCTTTAAACCTATAGATTAAATACGATTCTCGAAGCTCTCTTTCGTGGTGGGAACGGAAACCAGATTGAAGGATTGTAGCTGTAATATTATCAAATGAGTGGCCCGGAATGTGCACGTGTTTTGATAGCGGAAGGTTAGGAATGGTGGCAGCATGACACTTGTGGTTGTTGAACCGATATCTGAAGGGCGTTTCGGTTTGTCCAATGTACTGTAATTTGCAGACGGAACATTCGAGCAAATAGATGCAATTGTAAGTGTCACACGTGAAATTTTCTTTAATTTTATAGAAGAAATCAGAAGCAGTGCTTTTAGCAATGTGTGACATCGTCATATGCGCGCAAACCTTGCGCGCATATGACGGTTTGCGCGCATATGACGAACCACCAAATATGTATTGTGCGCTCAAGTATAAAAATGCCGCGCACTGTCCTTTAAACTGTGTTTACAGCAAAAGATGAATGATTTGTAATACGTTTCATACATCAGGTGAAACGCTGCAGAAGCTATGCAAGAACTTCGGTCAGCATGATGTTGAGTACGCGCGTCTCCCGCATGGCTTTCGTCGTTGTAAGTGCTCGTGCGAAGAAAGCATGGCCCTGCGCGTGCGGCTTGACGGGCTGTCAAATAAAATACCAAGAAGCGAAAACAATGATATGCTAAAGGGTAAAGAACAACTTGCTGACGACCGAATGAACGGATTTGTTCCTATATTACGCACAAAGAACCTTCATATATTACTGAGCCTAATGACGAAAAGAAATCATATTATCGGTGGTAACATCATTGGACTATTTCTTGTGCGAACGCAACTGCTGCAAGGAAGTCCAGCCAGCCTCCACAGCGTTGCAGCTGGTGTATGAAATGGAGTTTAACGTGCAATGCACTCCCCTATAGACAGCTGAACGTGTATAATTTACCATACTGTGTTCTGCGCAATGAGAGAGCAGGATTGCCTATCCCATCGTTCAAAAGTGGGGCATCAATGCAACCAGAAATGCGGAGAGGGACCTCGACGCATGTAGCCAATTATCAAGCTAATTCGATGTTGTATTTTTCATCAAGCACCCTCCAATAGAGCACGGACTGCATACGTTTGTCACTTTCTATACGCTCGTTAAAATGATAAAAGCCTGAAATTTCCTTGACCGGAAGCTATTACAGATTGCACATAGCGCATGCCTTTTTAGCTCAATAATTCATAAAATACAAGTTGCAAGTACTCGACGTCAGCGTTTGTGTATGTAAATGATTCGAAAAGTGAAGTGGAACCTCCAAAATTTCCTCCATTGCCGTGGATTCGTGAAACGGTTTTAAATGCGTAAGTATTTAAACACATTTTTTTCCAGTTTTTTTTTGTCTTTAAAAGGACACTATACTCGACCTCACTCTCATGGTTCGGCTCCGCGGTTACTACCTGTCGCAAGCTAGCGTACTCCTTTACAATTTGCAGTGTCTCGCCACCTCTCGCAAAGCGCTGTTCTCCGCCAAGGTTGTTCCACATTACTTTAGTTTTATGCATATTAAGTTTCAGGCCTACTCTTCTCGTTTCGGTATCCAGTTCAGTATTCATGAGCTGTAATTCGTCCCCCGCGTTACTCATCAATGCAATGTCATCGGCGAATCGCAGGTTACTGAGATGCTCTGCGTTTACACTTATCCCTAATTCTTCCCAATCTAGGGCCCTGAAAACCTCCTGTAAACATGCGGTGAATAGCATTGGAGAGATCGTGTCTCCCTGCCGTACTCATGCTTGTAGTGCGCTACCGGTGGACACGGACCAAGAAAAAAGGAACAACGACACAAGATGATGCGCAAACTCACAACTGCTTTATTTCGATAACGTACAGCCTTATGTACGTACAAGAAAGAAGGCACACTAAATGACGAGGGGGGGATTCAGTGATGAGGCAGTATAACACAAAAAACAAGAAAAACTATACATATCATGGCTTTAAACAGTGTCACCGAAACGTGTCAAGAGATTACGCGTGCGGTAATACGGTTTCCTTCAAAAAGGTAATTTCTGTTTGAGAAAGGGCGATCGAGGGTGTGCTAACGCACCCTTCGCTGATGTGCATGTAAAATGCTTCGGTGATTTCCTTCTCTGTCTGGTCGAAAGATCGTGCCAAAACTTTTGTGTCAGGGAACATCGCCTTGCATTTACATTCTGCGCAGTGGGAAGCCAAATGACCAGGGTGTGTCAACAGCGATACTGCGTAATTATGCTCTTTTAGTCGCTCATTATGCAGCTCCCCGTTTGGCCTATGTAGTTCCTATTGCAGGATAGGGGAATGCCGTAAACAACGCCTTCTGTGCATTCCACAAATTTGTTTCTGTGCCTAACGCTACAGCTCGTTTGCTTCCTTCCGCGTTCACCACTGTTGACCCTTTTACAAAGCCCTTTTAGTTTGTTTGGCGCTGAAAAAACAACTCGTACGTCAAACATTGACAAGACTTTCTTTATCCTATGGGAGAGATTGTGGATGTACGGAATGACAGCCGGTCTTTCCAATCTGCCACTCGACCTCGAGTTTTGCTCTATCTTCCCTGTAGTGAAGATTGCAAGGGCCTTTTCAGCAACCGAGCAGATAACCCTATCCGGGTACAGCGCCTTTTTTAACCTGGAAGTCTGTGCTTCAAGGCTGGCCGGTACCGTGTGGAAGCACGACTTCTTGATAGCCTACTGCACACAAAGCAATGTCACTCCTCTTTTTACCAGTTTCGACTGCCCAGAATCGAACCTGACTAGCTTCTTTTCTCTCCCCTAGGATTATATGCCCAACACGTGTGATGCTTGTTAAGAATTATTTTTATATCCAGGAACTGTATGACACCACCTGTAGGGGATTCCAACGTAAACTCGAGGCCTTCAAATTGGCTTTGGAACAAGGGTAAAACGTTCATTAAAGGATTATGTTCCTCCTCCCTAGGGGCGCAAAGGAGGTAATCGTCTACGTACCTAAAGCAGGCAACAACGCCTCGTTCGCAAAGAAGTGGTTCCAGAGATCTGTTTCCTTCGGCCATGTACAGATCTGACAGGATAGGTGCTATGCAGGACCCTATGGAAATACCTTCTTCCTGGGAGTATAAAGACCCTTCAAATTCAATGTACAGTGAACTCAAATACAAGTTCAAAAGGTCAATGAAGTCACGCAGGCACGTCTCACTTTTTTCCACAAATCTGGCCTCGCCAAAGCCCTGGACAGCGTTCTTCACAGACTTGAGCAGATCATGCCTTGGAATGTTGAAGAACATGTCCTTAACGTCCACTGAAACGCACTGCACTGGCTTAGTCCTAGCTAGAAACGCCATCAGCTCTTCCGAGCTTCGGATGCGGAAAGGGTCCTCAGCGCTGAGAAAAGACAGCTGTCTCTGCAGAAATCTTGCGATGTGCCTCTGCCAGGTCCCTCTGTCTTCAGCGATTGTTCTAAAAGGGTTCCCTTGCTTGTGGATTTTAAGAGTGAAAAAGGGTTTCAGTGAAAGCTGCTTGCAGGCCTTGACGCTCTTCCCCAATTTTTCCAACCCCATGTCGAGGCACATTTGTACAGCCTTCGACCGTGCTTTTTCCAAACTTTTCCCTCTTCATTCTTCAACCGCTTCGAAATTCTTGCAAATGGCTTCCAAGCCTTTCATCTTCAATTCTGTCTTGTCAAGGAGCACGAATCGCCCTGTCTTGTCAGCGATTGATAAACCCAGGTTCTCGGCTCTCAAGAACTTCACTATTTCTGTCGTCTTTGCGGTCGATCTTTTTGGCTTAGTGTATTTCATCCCCACTTCTACCACTTCTGAAATACCCTCTGTTTTGCATCGTCGGGTAGCTTCTTAGACAACGAGTGAGCCATTGCCAGCATAGCAGCAGGCGTTGGCGAAGGAGGAAACGCGAACTTCGGTCCTTTTTCTCAGGGTATCCGTAATGTATTCCGGAATATTTCGTCCAGACAAATTCATGACCTGGTTCTCGCTATTTGCTTCTTTCTTTCTCCTTTTGGGAAGGGATCCAAAGCTGCGTTAGCATGCTAGCAAAGCTTTCTTTTCCGCCAAGTCGCATAAGAATTTGGAATGGCTCCGTGAATTCTTGCCGAAAATTGCCTCGCACGTTACGCCTATATGAAGCCGGTACAGCCGAATCTTCCTCCAACTCTCCGACCGTAGAATCTTGCAAAGTCTTCTAGCGTTTCGTTCCGAGGGTGCCATGTTACCGAGCATAGCTGCGAGGATGGGGGTAGTAAGGCCCTGCGTGAGGGCGAACGTGAGCGTGCGTGTACGTACCCTTTCTTCAGCGATGATGTCGACGAAGTAGTTGATGCGTGGTATGGGAGGGATGTTAGGAACAAAGAAGCCCGATGAACTCGAAATACATGCTAATAGGGCGTCAACAGTCATGTGTCGTTGTTCCTTGTTTCTTGGTCCGTGTCCACCGGTAGCGCACTACAAGTATGAATACTAAGTACCAACTAGCCCCTGTTGCCGCCCTATCCCTGCCGTACGCCCTTCTTTATTGGGATTCTGTCGCTTTCTCTATGGAGGACCTATAATGGGTGTGGATCCGCTGTAGATTTATTCCATTATGTTTATATAGGCTTCGTCGATGCCCTGATTCCGCAGTGCCTGCATGACTGCTGATGTCTCCACCGAATCAAATGCCTTCTCGTAATCTATGCAGGCTATGTATAGGGGTAGGCTGTATTCCGCGCATTTCTCTATCACCTGATTGATAGTATGAATTTGGTCTATTGTTGAGAAGCCTGTAAGAAATCCTGGCTGGTAATTTGGTTGATTGAACTCTAATGTATTAATTCTGTTAGCAATAACTTTTGTAAATAGCGTGTTGACAACGGACAGTAAGCTGATGGACCTGTAATTTTTCAGGTCCTTGACGTCCCCATTCTTATGGATCAAGATGATGTTGGCATTCTTCCAACATTCTGGTATCCTCCCCGTCTAGAGACACTACCTATACAGGGTGACCAGTTTTTCTAACATAATCTCTCCACCGTCTTTCAGCAGGTCTGACGTTACCTGATCCTCACCAGCGGCCTTGTCTCTTTGCATTCTCTCTAGGATGGGGCTCATACTGCAAGCATTATGAAATCATGAATGGTAGTCTACCACTATCCCGCAAGAGGAAAGTATATAACAGCTGCATCTTACCGGTACTTACCTACGGAGCAGAAACCTCGAGACTTACAAAGAGGGTTCAACTTAAATTGAGGACGACGCTGCGAGCGATGGAAAGAAAAATGACAGGTGTAACCTGAAGAGAGAGGAAGAGAGCAGAGTGGGTCAGGGAACAAACGGGGGTTAAGTATATCATAGTTGAAATCAAGAAGAAGAAATGGACATGGGCCGCGCACGTAACACGTCGGCAGGATAACCGGTGGTCATTAGTGTAACTGACTGGATTCCAAGAGATGGCAAACGCGTGAGGGGGAGACAGAAAATTAGGTGGGTAGATGAGATTAAGGAGTTTGTAGGTATAACGTGGCATCAGAAAGCACAGGACCGGGTTGATTGGCGGAACATGGAAGAGGCCTTTGCCCTGCAGTGGGCGTGGACAGGCTGATTACGATACTCCATCTCATAAGCTGGTTGCAGCACTGTGGAAGCTATGGGGTTCCTTAGCCAATAGAAATAGCGAACACCTCTCACGATGTATTCACGCGCGCCGCGTCGTCTGCACCAGTGTGCATGGTGTCTGCGCTCACACGTTGGACGAGCAGAGCGAGCGCACTGCAGCAACGAATGCTCTAAGCGTTGGGCAGCACCAGCAGCGCCCGAAAAACACGCGTTGTGCCAGTAAAGCGAGCACGTGGTAGCAACAACAGTCTTAGCGTTGGACACCAGGGGTAGCACCGGAAAAAAAAACATGGCAGCGACCGTCGAAGCTGGTTCCTTGCGCGTCGAAATTATGAAGTGGCCGTCGTGTGCTCTGTGGCCTCTGAGTTCTAAATCGACGCTTGTGTTTGCATTATATTTGCGGCTTCGACAGCAATGTATTCGTGTCTGTGCTGCACTGTTTCCAATATTTATTCTCAAATATTAGGCGACAAGGCTGAGCAGGCGTGGATGAACAAAAGCTAATTTAAGGTGGCGGTTCCACTACCACCATCTTGCCAATAGTTCGAAAAACGACAACAGACGACGCCACTCATCCACGTTTGCAGAAAGCGAGAAAATTGCGCGCGCAAATATGGTCAGCGTCGTCTCGCGCGTGTTTTATATGTTATATGTCGCGCTAGGTGACGGAAATCGGCCGACAAAAAGCAAGGAGCACAAACGCGGACGGCGTCTTTCACCTACAATCGGGGCCAACTGTTGGCGTCGTTTCAACGACATGACGATAAGTGCCCCAGTTTGTAAGGACAAACGCTCGCTTCCTATTGCAGCCCTTGAGAAAGGACAGCGCAGCGTCTAAATACAATCGCTTGAGAACAAAAGAAAAAAAAACACGCACACACACGCACACTGGTGCGTACAACAGCGTGCACTCACACACGCACACACACACGCTCTCACACACACGCACGCGCTACGCTCTCACTAACGCACTCACTCACATAATATAATGTGCCTCAGTGAAATAGTATTGAACAAAACATCAATCAAACGCTTCGCAGCGTTTCAGTGGAATTGCACGGCCGCTACTAAAACAATCATTTTGTTTCATTTTAGCAACCGTGCCAGTGACTTTTATAGCATCGCGCTAGCGCATGTCTTTTGTGTGTGTGTGTGGGGGGGGGGGGGGGGCTTGCTTTTGCTTATTACAATTGGAGGATGAAAAAATGGACAGACAGATTTCAGCAAATTATAATTCGAGAGTTATCTGCGAAATTTCATCCTCTCAAACTGCAATAAACGGTTACCAAAATAAAGTACATCTTGATGATCAGTTGACCACATGACTACCACTAATTACCGGAGTTAGAACCTCCTAGAACACATGCTTCTGCCAGCGAGACGTCTGACAATGAATGCGTTTGCGTGAGGAAGAAGACAATGATTTTTCCATGTGAGGCATGATTTTTTTTCTCTTGGGAACAGTAATAAACCAAGATGGTTTGTGCGTTGGAGGGCAAGCCACCCCGTTATTTTCGTCTCTTTGTTCTCATTTATAACCTTTCGCGACGCTGTGCAGGCGCGTTCGTGATCGTCTCGCACGAGCGTTTACAACGATGAAAGCCACGCGCAAGACGCGCGTAGTCACACATACTGCTGCTGACTGAACTTCTTGTATAGCTTCCACAGCGTTGCATATATTGTATGAAACTGAGTATAGGTACATCGGCCAGCGTAGGCGTGCACACGAGGGGGCTGGGCGCCCCCCCCCCCCCTTGGGAGGGAGAGAATACAACATTTATTGGTAGAAATAAGTCGCTATTGGGGGTGGGCCTCCTAGTCCGGAAGACCATTGGCTCTTGCCGCCGCCCGGGCACGACGGTCGACCAGGGCTTGTTGCTGCACTGGGTCAGAGCTGGACAGGGTCGCCTTGGGGGCTTACATGACCGGTCATGTAGGCTTTTACAGAATCCAGTTTTTATTTATGCTTGTTCTATAAAAGCATGAATACACTTATTTGTTGTGGAAAGCTGTGGTTTTCCTTTATTTTGACTTACAGGCACCATCGACAAGTTTTCCATTTAGGGTGCCGCGAAAGTTCTTCAACAAAATGATCGTCAGTAGCAAATGTATCGGCACTGTTTTGTTCATGTGGCCACTCTGACGTGCGTCTAAGTCAGGTTATTCTTCGTTGACCAGACATTGCACTGTCCGCCTTGTACTTTGCTGCGAACTAGTTGTTATCCGATCATTAGTAGTAGTTCTGGCTACGCAGCAAGCCGCTTGACGACAAAGTAGCAGTGCGCAACAGCGTTATCACTAAGTAGAGTAGTCCTCCTCAGTCGAACTGTTTCATGACACCGTAGCGCTCATTAGTGGCAAAGACAGTGATCGCCTTATCCGAAGTGAGTGCGTCTTTTCACAAAGCACAATATAACTTTTCCAGGGTCCCGTACATTGAATATTCTGCCACGTTGACTAAAACGTTCTGCATCTTCAACAAAGTCTCGCTTCTGTCGCATCGTTGCAACTAGGATGTAATTACCTGATTGGGTACAACTTACCACTACTGGTCAGTGGAAGTTGTCGGCACAGTGCTCGACAGGCATACTTTGAAAATTCCGGCAATGACAAGCTTTCATACGTTCACCATCGTGTCCCCTTTGAAGCGGCGCTACATACGTATCATTCACACGGCATGTCAGCGTCCTTCCTTTCACAATTTCGAACCTCACAGGCACGAAAACACTCAAAGGAACGCGCAAAACACGAGCAGCTGAACCACAAAGAGATGCACATTACTAAAGACGTGCCGGGGAACTCTGGTTCTAAGAACGCGTGACGAACGCGCAATCTTCCTGCATACCGAAACCCAGAGCCGTATGCCGAAACCATTTGCCGCTTGATGAGACCGCCCCACCTGCTGACATGGGGCGAGTGGAAAGGGTTTATCACTAAGCCCTCCTCCTTTTACGGTTGGCGTTTGTTACGCGCGGCGTCTAGACTTAGCTAGTGAAGCAAACTATGAGGCCTGGAGATATAATTCATGCCTGTTCTACCCGTTTTATTATGTTTAATTGCGCCACTTTTGGCGAACGCTTGAACTCGCATAAAGCAACTTGATGTTTCATTTCATAGATGGAGCTACCACCAAAAAACGCCTGTGAGACTTATGATTCATTGAAAATATTTTGTTTGAAGCACTGAGTGGTCAAGTTAGTGAGCGCAAGTAGATAAAAGACACAATATGCATCTACTAATGTGCAATACTCGTTGGCAATTAGCGTCTAAAAGAAAAAAAAAGCGAGTTTCTACGGGACTGGTCAGCAGGAAAATTACGTAAATTCACTGCTGTCTTGCAGGTTCCCTAATAACGATAAAGGAATTTTCTCTTCATAGAATCATAGAAAGGGCCTTGCTTCTTCATTATGTTGAAGTTCACAGTATCAGTTTGTATAGTTTTGTCGCTTCATCGGTAATGCGTGACCAAGTACAGCCATAAACTGCCGCATTGACACAATAATAATTCATCAAGTTTTCGTCAGAACCCAAAGCAACTTCGCATGGAAAATAAGTGTAATGTAGTCTACGTAGCCACTAAATATTATCGTTCTGCTTGGAAAAGTAAAAAAGATATTCTCACAAAAGCTTTTAATATTTTGCCCATTTTCATTGGAGCGTAAATAAATTACTAATTATTTTATGGCTGATATCTCTTCATAGAAACCTTAAATAGCACTTCTTCTAAAGGCACGGTAAATTTGGTCTTGTTATGTTGAACAGTTTCGCCGTACTGGCAGTACAACGGAGGCTTGTACAACAAAAATGCCTTTTGTTGCTCACACTATTTTCATTGCTATTAGGTAACGCTTCCGAACAGGCATTAACACCAGGTGTCATTAGAAAGCGGAGATCATAAGCTTTCTGAATTATTACAATTAATATTTATTTGTCAAGCGCAGCGAGCACAGTGCATCCGCAAACAATGCGTAAAATGCGGAGGGGGGTTCGCCGGATTGGGACCGCCACCTTAAGGCCAAATCGTACCTGATACTTTGTTTTCAGCGTGAGATGACCCCAAGCGATAGCCGATTCAACCGTTTATTTATTGCTTCCAGGAGAGTGGGCAAGCAGCAAGCCTGAGTTTGGATCGAAGGGGGCGATCGCGTCTGCTTGGGCACTGCCGTGTTTGTTCGTCATCACAAATATCGGCAGTTATCGATGCAACAATTCAATGCTTTTGACGTACATGCGAATCGCCATTAGCGTATCATGTGTTGCTGTGACGTAGCATGGGCCTAACAAACGCAGTTTCTTTAACCTTCCCCAGCTATAATGCAATTACAAACAGAAGAATATACTTCATAGCTTCCACCCTACTGCAACCAGCTTGTGAGATGGAGTATAAAGGCAAATAACAATTTATGTCAGAGTGAAAGCTCAATGTATGACGCCGTCTAAAACGACAAAATTATCAACAGCAGTGCCCTATTTACCAAAAAATTAAGATAATTCTATCACGCGAGGAGCGCCACGAGCGGGACATTTTGGAGCTGATACCTATGGTGTGAGAGAGTCCGACTACAATTAATTACTGTGATCAAACTAGCTGCAATAAAAAAGAACATTTCGTGCATCAAGAGACGTAATAAAATGCTGCTTGTTGGTTTTTATTTGATTCATAGAAAAAAGAACCTTTTGGGGTTGCCATGGGGAACGGCGCGCGTGGTTCAAAAGTTCCGTTTTCGCCGAACTGCGCTTCGCCCGGCTCCTGCTTCGCTCACGCGGTTTTATCTCAGTGGTAGTTTCGGTATCGCGTACTGCCGCAAGTGTTTTGCGTGCTCGTGAATGTCGCTCTGACAGAAATTTCGACAAAATGCCGCATGCATGTAATGTTGCCGGATGCCCGAATGGTGCACGCCGCCAATTCACGCCACCGCGCAGTAAAGGCGGGCAACCTTAGGCACGGCAACAGTGACGTGAGAAAGAGCGCTATCAGGCGGGTGATTTGAAGTGCTGTAACGTGACGTGGACCACTAAAGCGTGATTGTATATAAATTAAGCACTTCCTTGGCACAAAAGTAGCACTACGAGGTTTCTGGACCCCTATTTAAACAATCAAAGTCGGCCTGTTATTTGCCTTTAGTGTCCCTTTAACACGCGTTCCAAGTCGGCGACAGCAATCAGAGTACGCAACAGCTGCTTATTCACTTTGTTGTACTCGTTAATACCACAACTGTCATCCACTTCAATAATAACAGTTTTTTCTTCCAGCCGTTGCTCTACCACAAGCCTTCTGCTGTAGAAAACACCGCACTTCATCCCTGACATGGCATCGTGGATTAATACTTGGCGCCAATGCGCGAAGGTAATGAGAGGTTCGTCGCATCGTTGAGAGCAAACGGTGTAGCTGATGTGACGTCTGAGATGCACGGAGGTGCGTCGTCGCAAGATTCACTCGACCGACTCGATGACCGCACGCTTTCATCTTCTGGCTTGATAGAAGCCATCTCTGCCCGTTTCATCAGCGACCTCCTTGTCCTTGACGTCACTTCTAGATTCGAAGTGCGCTCTGGCAGACCGAGAAAAAGGCGAGGCAATGCCCTGGGCGCTATCGCCTATTTTCCACGTGGCAGGACAACTTTTTTCCATTTTTAATGCGCTTATTATTTTGACGATATCGGCAGCCTCAAAATGGTAATAGTATGAATATCTATGGCTTAACGTCCCAAAACCACGATATGATTATGAGAGACGCCGTAGTGGTGGTCTCCGGAAATTTATACCGCCTGAGGTTCCTTAACGCTGCCCCTTAATCTAAGTACACGGGCCTCAAACATTTTTGCTTCCATCGAAAATGCAGTCGCCGCGGGGCCTCAAAATGTTGCTCACGCACCTTCGATTTGTGTCTGTGCCACATATCTCTGTGACGCAGCATGCGTTTCCACTATTTAACTTATAAGGGCACTTGCTTGGGCGATTGTATAAAGGCTTCATGTGTCCGTCCAACAGTTTGGGATGGCGCCTTCGCTGTCCCATGACACGGTGTGAGATGTATACTGTTTTGGTGCGCATACTTTTCGGCTTGCATACAAGGCGCGACAAACGGCGTGCTTCCGTTGGTCCGCTGACGGCAGCGGGTACCTATCGGTCGAAAGACGCAACTTATGAGAGAAGACGCTTTCTGCACCATAACTATACAAGTGATGTGTCCGGCGGCAATGCCGGCGTCCGCCGCATGTCGCATTTTCCGCTCGCGAAAAACGCGTTATGCGTTTTTTGGAAATTCAGGTATCGCGCGAAGCGCCAGTTGCTACTGCAACGAGTTTTTGTCCTCAAGATCAGTCATCCCGCTGATAGGTACCCGCTTCCGTCAGCGGACCGACGCGAACGCGGCGTTGTTACTTTATCTGGTCGATCGCATAACCCACTGGACGCTCGGAGTGTGCACAGAGCCAATCTGAAGAAGTTTGATCATCCAGGTCTTAGAAAGCATCCTCCAATTGTTCACAAACTGCCCACATGGATCACTTTCTAGACGCTCGTCGATATTGCAATAAACCAAACAGTTTCTGGTAGAAAGCTATCCCACATCATTTTGGGCACATGTTATTTAACCGAATGAGTCATAAAAAAAAAACTTTCGAATGTTTAGCCGACATTTGTATGTGTCTATATTTCAAAGGGTGATGCGAGACCACCTCATCTCAATGCGTTGCGGTCAGAGTTTACGTAACGCGCTACACGTAATCGATTGCTTGTTATCAACTACATCTTCTTGATTTTTGTAATATAATGGAATCTTTTTTCGAAATTGCAACGATCTTTATAGTTGAATTACATTTTCTTGTGATTTATTAGCCGTAACCAATAACCTTTCTTTCAAAATCAGAATGTCACCAGAATTCTAGGGCAGCTCACAGGGGTTCCCTACAGAGCCTATTTTTAAAGACGATAGTCTTTGTTGGGGAACTTAGACGCAGTAATTTTGGTATGTCTGTTTGTCTGTATGTCGCCAGATTAAGCCAACCGGCCAAAGTTTAGCCACTTTCGAACGCCGAGCCTTCTTGCGCTGGTATCACCGTTCATACTTGTGAACATTTTCGATCAAAAAGCAAATGTTACGCATACCTGAGGCGCAACATCAATACCTAAGTATTAGGTGATGTGTTCCTTTACTAGAAAATACATAGATGCGTATTTCTAAAGACCATAGTGTTTCTTGCGCTGCGCTGAAAATGCTAGTGTTTTTAGGGCTGCGCTGCCAAGGAGGTTTTTTTTAACCTCCTTCTGCGCTTCAAATGCGGCGTTAGGAGCGAGGTGCTGCGAGTCAACATAGAGGAGGATGATTCATGTAGTGTGGCCGGCAGAAAACTATCGTCTTTCGACGACATTTGCAGCGAAGCACGCAGATACACAGCCAATTTTTTTTAAATGCGGAACATTTCCTGAGGCGTCAGCGGCGCCGTCCACAACCCCACTGCGCATGGGGGTGTGGACGGCGCAGGGAACGCGCGCCTAATTATTTATACTATATTATATGCGGTGTCTGCAAATGTGGATGATTCTTCAAGTCATCACACCAGCTTGTGATTGTGCTTGGGTGCTGGTATACTTTATCATCCGCACCAGAGAGAATCAATGTCAAAGCTGACAATTTATGCATAATATGTCTGGCCAAGGGTTTTATAACATCAATATACCTAATTTCGATGCAACAGCACACAAATATAGCTTGCTGAATCATACGAATGGAAATTTAATGTTTGTTAGACTGCTATAAAAGCGGAGCCAACACTGGAACCACAATTGTACTTAAGTTTATAGTAAAGCAGTAAACCAAAGTGGTTACTGCTTTACTATAAAGTTAGGTAGTCAGCACTACAACCACAATTACCTTTTCACTGCCATTGCGCGTGCATTGGGTCTTTTTACAGAACAGTTTCTAGACCTAGCGTGGTTCTGTGGTAGGATACCTGACCGCCACGCAGAATGCTAAGGATCGATTCTGCTGAGATCCTAATTTTTATTCTTTGCATACGTCGAGTCAGTGCTGCCGGTGTCGGTTTTTGTTAACGCTCACGCATTTAAATTACCAACAAGTGCTCTCGTCGTTCCTGGTTAGAGATAAACTGTCAATCACCTGTGGCGCATATCCGTATATCGCGGCCCGTGGTATACGGGTATGTGCCACACGTGCCTAGAGGAAATTGTTTGACGAACGTACGCGACAGGATTTTGACGTTATTCATGCCATGACCCGACAGTCATATTCGTCAAGCCCTCTAACACCCCCATGGCAATTTTGGTCTACACCAAGTTAAGGAGGCGATAGCGAGAGCATCCTGACGCAGGCGGCTAGACAGATAGATAGATAGATAGATAGATAGATAGATAGATAGATAGATAGATAGATAGATAGATAGATAGATAGATAGATAGATAGATAGATAGATAGATAGATAGATAGATAGATAGATAGATAGATAGATAGATAGATAGATAGATAGATAGATAGATAGATAGATAGATAGATAGATAGAAACGCTTAAAGTGCCTATGGTTCGCTAAGAACAAATGCTCAGATTATACTGCACACCAGCAAAATCTTCTCAATATTACATTTTGAACAAATAAAGAGGAATATAGGAAGGTCCAAGGCTACCTTACCAGTTATTCGTTCAGCAGATTAGCAGGTAATATCGCCACAAGAGACCTGCTCCGCAGGGTAAACGACGCTTTCAAGTGTGCCTTCGCGTAGGGTTCATCTATTCCATTTTCACAGCGTGCCTCTATTGTCTGCAATGATTAAAAAAATGCAAAGACATAACATTTTTCAGAGCGATAACAAAATTGCTGAAGTCTAGCGTGTGCCTCTTTACGAACATTACACTCAAGCGAATATTTGTGCGTTAGGATAAAAAATCGCACCTTTCATGGACGAACTGCGTTGGAGGAATAAATAGTTTTGATCGAGACTAAATGTAGAGAGGTTCATTGTTAGTCTAACATCCCTTAGGACGCAACTGTTAGCCACAATGGAGGGACGTTGGGGTGCAACCCTTCACAAATAGAGAGGAACCTCTGAAAGGAACTAATACATTGTACCCACGGTGGTAATGAAACCGCTGTTTCCTCGGTTGGGAGCAGAGGGAGCTAAGCACTGTTGTGCAACTATAGTGTTTATGGGAGTCTAACTCAGCATGACTTTTTCGCGCACCGAACGACTAGCACTCATGCACGTTTAGAAAAGACTCCTGTATTTTCAGTGGACCGTAGCTCGGAAGCAACAAAGCATATCTCGAAACAGCACTCTTCGCCTCCACACGGATAGCGGTAGCGCTCTTTAGCATGAACAACCTATCGTCATTATTTACCTTTACTATTTATATCGTATCCCTCAGAATTCGATCGATGCAAAAGGGCACAGTTCAATAAGCCGCAAAATTATATTAAAGTTAGTTATATACAGGGCAAAGCATGAAAGTGACTTTTGCTCTTCCCTTCGTCTTCTTGCTGCTGAGCGCTTAAGGTTTAGTCCTTAAAAGCTGTACACGTCGCGCAGTTAGACGTTCCGCTGGGCAAACGTCTCCTACGGGGGCTAACGGTCGTTGTTACACTCGAAATGACGAATAATCCCTTAGAATACAGATTCACTTATTCGCAGTAGCTTCACACATATGGACAGAATATGTACTCAGCGGGTTATCTCAGAACTATTTGTCAACAAAAAAAAAGAACATTAATTTGGGAATCATAGTGACCACATCTCGCTGTACAAATAATTCGTCGCGAATTTCAGGAAAGGCATTCCAGAGTTAAGCGATTAGTTACACCACAGGGCACCACACGAAACAGTTCGTTTCTGTACTGAAGACATATTTCTGCTTTTGCAGGAAAAGGTGCCAGTCCGAACTGACTGTTTTAACACGTACGTGTGCTATTTTTGAGCCGTTTGGGAAAACTGGTTTTCCGTAATTCAGTGTATTTTCGTTATAAGAACACGAGCTGTTTGCGACAGGGCTGTCACGACAGCTAACTACTACCACCCGTGGAATCACTGGCTCCACGTACTGACCGTACGGTAAAACTATATTTACCCGGTCTCACAGCAACGCAAATATCGATCACACACGACTGCGGCGTCATGCAGCAGCCTGAAATTCTTGAAGATGACGCAATCGTCTTACAATATAAGGTTAGGTTGTGGCACCACCCACAATCATTCCCCTGTAACCACAGCGGTTTCTTCGCAATAGCGGCTTCAGTATAATACTCAGTCTGATGCGATGCAGATTCTCATACAACATGAGAACTTGAGCCTCGATGGGCATAACAAACACAAGCATTTTTATTGTGACCCTTACGCGATAGAATTGCAGAATATGACGTATTATCTAAGGCTTAATAATGTACGCATACTCTGTCTAGATTTGCGGTATGCAATATTGCTCATATTTTCGAGGTTCTCAGCGGAGAACGGAGGGAGTGGGCACTGTTTACACCCACGCGCGAGGCGCCAGGCGGCTCCTTCAGCGGCGGTGTCGCACCTCCTCGTCTCAAAACGGCGGTGTTGCACCTCCTCGACTTCATGTCGCTACCTATCTGACCGCTAAAGTTAATGCTCGCTGTGATGCAAGCGTTCGAGTCAAAATGGCGCCGCTACGACGCGACCCAAAGACGCTGAGAACGGAAGTACGTGCATTACTTAACCCTTAAGTTTTCGCGTTTCAGTCCGTGAGCCCTGTACACAAAGAACTTTATCTGACACATGCGAAGTTCGGAGGTCAGGAAGATCTGCACAATACACTGAATACGACGTCCTTCGAAAAATAGCTCCCTGTTTCAGTTTCGCTTTTGACTCATCGTTGACTGCTTATTGAAATTTATTGGCGAGTCTCTCAACAAATTGAAGCACCCTAGCTGTTACAAGTCTGTTAATGCTAGTTGAACGCGGTATTATCACAATATGGTGGAAAATGCACCGGAGTTCCCCTTTGACGTGCTCCTAAATCTAAGTAGACGGGACTCTAGCATTTTCGCCTCCAACGGTCGTCTGTTGAATTGCTCCACAATCACAGATTTTTTTTGTGCTGTAGGTGCTTCCCTATGTTTAGCTGACGTACACAGAATCGTTCAACTCTTTTTATGTCTCCCTGTGTTTTGTACACATCTGTGTACAAGAATCAATAAACCCTTCAGTGGCAAGTCAGCGCTTGTTCTGTGTATGTGACTTTTCCTTTAGGTCTAGTGTCTGTGCGCTCTTTAAATTCATGATTCTCTAGAGATCCGTTGTAGGGCAATGTCAGCTGCCCAAAGCCGGGTGCGACAGAACAGAACCAGATAACACAAATGACTTCTTTGCATCGTCTTTGACTCTTTAGGGAGCGGTTCTAAGTAAGACCGTTTGCGCAGCGCTTCTTCTGTCGCTTCTCCTATGTATTAGAGCGAAAGTTGTTATGAGACCACAACAACATCCGGTTTTGTCGGCATAGTTGCGTGCCGCCGCCGTCGCCATCGCCGGTGTCCGTAGCCGCTATGGTGCGAAATGAGACAAAAAATATCCACGCAAGTATAGGATCTGAACCTGGGCCGTCTGCGTGGCAGTGCAGTATTCTACCACAGAGCCACGGCTGTGTTTCAAACTCCTTTGCAAAAAAGACCCCATCCGGGCGCCTTGTCTGGTGCGGAATCACGTTAACGTATGTAATTAGGTGTCGTAGAAGTGCAAAAAAAAAATTCGGCAGATCCCACGTACCCTGGGAATCGATGTTATGCGAAGCATGCGCGGGATTGTGACTCTGGCGTAATTTTTCACATTCAGCGAAACGTTACGGAATGACCCTAGAGAAATGTGAAAGTGGTATACGCACACTCATATGCTGAAGAGTCGCATATGTTTTATATAACCAGTTGCTTACAGTCGCGCAACGATGCCAACAGCAACATGAGTGTTACCAACGCCAGACGCGGTAAGCTGATATGTAGTGCCTATATTCTTTAATGCTGAATAGCGCGAATCCAAACAGCACAAAGACGAAACACATATGCACAGGACAGGCATTACTCGCAACTAAGCTTTATTCAGAAAAGGTTCCCTGGATATACACACAGCCGAGTGGCACGAGCAGGCGCGCTGCACGTACGTTACAGTCACAGTTGCAGTTTTTACAGTTGCGTTACACTTAATATGCTTATACTTGTCCGTTATGACGGAGAACGCACGCACGTTTCACGAACCCGCGTGTATGCGTAGAAGGGGTTCTTGACAGTTCTTGAACAAGGTCATCATCACCGTGATCAGTGAGCACCAGCAGCTGGACCGGATTTGTTAATCGGATCCATTCGTGCATCGCGCCTACGAAGGGTCTAAGTGCAGTGAAGCCCGAGGTATAGCACAGCTGGTGGAAATCCTGGAAGCCTCTTACGGCGAAATGATATTTGATGTCTTCTCTCATACACGTGCCAGCGAGGCCTCTTGATGCCTTGCATGTCCACAGTCAAGCCGTCTTTCACGTAGTAGAAAGACCAGACGTTGTTGGGTCTTGATAAATCAATGTTAAAGGCAACGGCAATGATCAGAGGCCTGGTTCTCTCGGCAGAGTTATTGTAGGGAAACATTCACCTCGGTTTCTTTTTTGTAATCCACGTAGTCCACGTTTCTGACCACGTGGACGAGTGGATGGTAGTTGAGCGTCTTCCAGGGGTGTTCTGTCTTCAGCTTCCTCGCTGTCCTTGCATACGCCGCGGTGGTGTAGCGGTTACGGTGCTCGGCTGCTGAACCGAAGGTCACGGGTTCGATTCCGTGGTCGCATTTCGATGGAGGCAAAATGCTTGATGACCGTGTACTGTGCGATCTCGGTGCACTTTAAAGAATCCGAGATGGTCTGAAAGAATCCGAGATGGTTTGAGAGACGCCATAGCCCTGCGCTATGGCGTCTCTCATAATCATATCGTGGTTTTGGGACGTAAAATGCCAACAAATATTATTATTACCACTTTCCTTGCGTGTTAGTGTGTGTGTGTTCGCAGTTACTGTGTTGGTTGAGACTTTGTATCAGCCGCATAACATGAACTCGGTTATGCGGGTATGTGCCACACGTGACTGAGAGAAAGGGTTTCATGACGTACACGACAGGTATTTTGTGTTATTCATTTAATGACCAGTGAATCGTGTTCGTCATACATTGATCCCTTGCTGTGCCAGTTTTGGCATATTACAAGTTATGCAAACGACCAGGGGAGCGCCCAGACGTAGGCGGCTAGATAGATAGATAGATAGATAGATAGATAGATACGTAGATAGAAACGCCCAAAGTGCCTGAGGTTCGCTAAGAAATGCTTCGCATTTAATAACAACAAATGGGTGGTTTAAAGCTTACAACCCATTACAAATGGTTCAGCCATAATTCTTCATCCGCATCAGCTATGGCATCAACAAAGTGCACAAGATGCCTTCGAGATGTGCAGCGGATACCTCGCTTCTTAGCAGAAGGACGAATAATGGTGTAGTGGCTGTTTCCCTATTTCACAAAAAATATGATGATTTATGGCCTACTGGGCACCTCCAATTAGTGATCGAGAGAGAACTCCTTATTCAAAAAGCAGAGAATTTAGCCGGCGTATGCAAATCGGTGACTTGCTACTTTGCTTGGGGAAGGCGATTGGGGACTGAAAGGCAGGAAAAGAGAGAGAGAGAGAGAAAAAAAAAGACAAAGTGATCAGGTAGAGTAAAAAAACAGACTGAGTTGTTTTTTTCTCTTGGTTGGGGGCGTGCGCTGACAGTCTCGCATTGCGTGCTTTCAAGGTGCAACTAAACTTTGTCGAGCTGACCGATACTGTCTGAATATGTGAAAAGTTTCATCGCACGCCTCTGTTGCGTCAGGCAGGCAATTAGTGCTTTACTACTTACCCCTACAGAGTTTACGAAGGCCGCTCGTCAAGTTCTCGCTGTTACTGTGCAGCATGTTCCGCGCAGGGTTGGTGTTTTTAATTTGGCAAGCTCACACTTGCGCCTAACAGGCTAGGGCGTTTCAAGATACACGAACAAATTGTTTTTGCGCAGAAATTCTGTAAATGCGCTGCGAAACTGTCCACATATCCAACGATTCAGGTAGGGTGGTCGGTTGTGCCTGTGCTTACACGCGTTACTTTGCTGCGCCATGGTCGGTGGTAGTGCATGGGAGTGGGATGTAATGACACTGAAAATAATTTCTCTCTGTTTCCACAAATTTTAGGTATGGGATTCGGCACCCTCCTCACACGCTTCTCAATGTACGCGCTGTCGTACTTTGACAAGTACCGGGCAACGGCAAACGCAGCGAAGTACGTATCGTGGAGCGCTGCTGGTCTCGTCGCTCCGTCGCTGATGTCCGCGCTTTCCGGTTACTATGGCCTTTACGGTGCTCTCCTACTTAGCGGGGCATTCATTATTCAATGCGCGCCACTAGCATTGCTCCTAAGCCAACCTCGTCCTATGAATATCTGGAGGAAAAAAACGTGGCAACAAAAATAATGGCGTAGCTTCAGATAAAGAACCCAAGCTGAATGGAACGTTCAAGTGCAGCGCAATACTTCATCAAATCTTTTGAGTGCTTTGTTGCCCTAGACGTGATCCATGGTGTCTGTCAGGGTTATGCGTCGTCCTTCAGTGCCGTCCTTATATCAGAGTATTTGGGCGTTCATTTTTTGTCGCTTACCGCTGGAATTCCTGGCTTCCTCCTCCTGCCGATACCACTCAGCGGCCCAACGATTGCGGGTGAGTAACCGACCCTTTTATTGGCTTGTGAGTTGTCATCACAAATAAGAAAGCGTAATGTGCTACGCGATTTCAGTCAGGAAAAACGAACTTCGCCATGTACGCACACGTGCATAGTGTTGAGTTGTCGTGATGTTAGGTTCTTCAAAAGATATTTTTTCGCTTTCGAGACACTTCGCCTGCAGAAACTCTGCATTTATTTCATGCTGTAGATCTGCGATTTATTCTTCTAGAGCATGACTCAAAATGTAGTTGATATTTGTCACTGAAACCTCCCATTTGTCATTTCTTTAGCTGTATCTTTAGGTGCATCGAAAAGTGAAGGCCTACGTTTCAATTTAACGCCATTGTGAATACCAGACATATCTCGAAGTAAGCTGTTGGTACAGCTGAAAACATATTTTCAGTCATAACATAAATCTGTCGAGAGATTTGGCTAGGACTGTTAATTAGGGTGACGTCAGCTATGTTGTTCCTATTTGAGTACTAGTTAAGAACCCTTGGCTGTGGCCAGAATAGCGATCAGCTTTAGGATGGTCAGAGACTTTGACGAGTTTTAAAGAGAGGGCTATGAATTCATTGGCCATGAAGCATAGAAACATGAAACTATTTGTGAAACGTACTAATAATTTGCGAAGGTTCCACTAAGCCGCGCAAGGCTATAAACAGGTGGACTATTCTGAAGACTAATCTGGGTGCTTCTAGGATGTTTGTAGGCATTTGCTAGGTGCTGTCAGGTTCTAGGTTGATTCTAGGTTGTTGACAGGCTTTAGATAGGGCATTCTAGGTTATTTCTACGTTGATTCTCAGCGCAGAGAGGTTCGAGTTCAACCACAGATAGTGACAGACACGATACGGTTGTCCAAACTTCAGACACAGAAACTAGCGCTGAAACCCAGCGTTCGCAACTCTCATAGATCTAGGGGCACGTCATCTTTGCCATAGGCCTTCCATAGCTTCGGGGTCCAATCGCAGCCACCGTTGCCTTTCCCGTTACCTAGTATTCTCTCGTTGTACGTGCTCGGGGTCTTCGGCCCGCCGCCATCGCTTCGCCGCCATTAGTTGTTTGGTTGGTTGGGTCCTATGGGAATGACTAAACCCACTACGGGGGAT
Source organism: Rhipicephalus sanguineus (assembly GCF_013339695.2). Classification (NCBI taxonomy): domain Eukaryota; kingdom Metazoa; phylum Arthropoda; class Arachnida; order Ixodida; family Ixodidae; genus Rhipicephalus; species Rhipicephalus sanguineus. Next base: position 100,825,778 of record NC_051183.1, read on the forward strand.
CGGCCACGAAGCGCGCGGCAGTAGAATTTGATGTTAGTCTTACTGTTGCTCTCATAAACTTCAGTGGACCAAGGGTGAATTGGAATTTACCCAATATCTGTGGCACATACCCTTTTATGATGATGATAGTTTTCTGATGAGCCGCACAATCGTACATACCAGATAAGATGACGATAGTTTTCTGCAATCGACTCACAAGGAACGATTTGCTAATCAGCTTTGCTGTTGAAAGGCATGTTTTTAGATGTAACGCGAGAAAAGACAGGGAGGGGTTGGCTGATGCTAATCTTAATATTTTTTTTTATTTTATACAAGCACCCTAAAACTGTGAGCAGGCATTGCACAGGTGTTCGCCTCATAACCAGGGTATTTTTCTGGGCGGGGGGGGGGGGGGAGGCAACGCATGGTCGGGTTCCCAGTAAGCGGGGCGCACCCTTTCTAGTATAAACGTCGGTAGTCTCCGCTATTCTCGATGAAGGTGCCTAAACCTGGAAAAGTGAAATGAAATAAGGAGTACCTCGCAGGTTACGCCTGTGTGATACGCATCTGCTTTAGTTAGCAAACAAGAAACCGCACCAAATGTACTCGCGCAGAAAACAAACGTAGTGAGGGCACTGCCAAGGACAAGTAAACAAGCTAAAGTGTAAAATAAAGAGCGTCTGTTGAATTAGCTTTGGAAGAATTAGGAAGATAGATAATTTTTCAGAGCAATTGTTTTTTGGATCCCTCGTTTACCCTCCAACTATATTATGTTCCAAAACTGAGTCGTATTTTTCTTTGATCAATAAAATCGGCACTTTAGTAAAAGAAGCAGATGACTTTCGCGTTCAAGTCGTCTTAGGCGAACGCGGAAGGTACCGTGTGAGTTCTTTAGCATGTGCTATGTTGCCACCACCGCCTCTACCTGATGTATAATCACACGGACAGTCGCGTTTACTCACGCACCCTCTATCAACGATGTATTGGTGAAAATATAATTAGGTATTATTCTTCTTACTACTCCTCGTATGCATCGAACAGCAAGTCAATGTCCATTGCGGCGTCTCGTGCTTTGCTCACAATCCTATACACTGAGACTCGAAGAGTTCCAGAGATGCAACGTAACATATGACACGGGCATGTCTTAAGACCACAATACGACGGAACCGAGACAAAGTACATGGAACCAGCTTCCTTGAATGAAGCAAAGCTTATAAGCAAAAATTATTTCTGGCCCTCGTGTCCTTTGAGCAGTGTATTCAATAAAGGGCCCCTAAACCACTCCGAGTTCAAAAACGAGAGAGTTGTTTCTTTCTCGCTTCGCTACCCGTCCTGCAGGCACTTCCCTCTCTGGCCACATCTTTCTTCACAAAGCACGTGTACAATGTCGCCGTAACCCCGTCGAGGAGATAAACCAAAGAGGAAGGCAAACGCAGCATGCAGTAGTATAGCGAAGTGGGGAACAGGAAAATAGTACCGCCAAAAGCTACTACATGGCGCCAGAATATTCGAAATTCCAATGTGTACGAGATTCTGATTGTAGCTTCGTAGAGCCTAGAAATTACGTGTAAGCTTCTAAAGTGATGTTTAAGAGCGCCTGTACCGCTCACTAGATATCCACCAGTTCATCCTGAACAATGTCGGGTAGAACCGGTGGAAGCGCGGTGATTTTCGCAGCTGCTAAAACGAGCTGTCCGAGCAGAGCCGCAGCGGTGGTGGTAGAAACATTTATTGCCAGTGTGTGAACGTGGGGGCCAAGCCCCCTACATGGCACGTGGGTGCTCCCTCCATGTGAGGGGGCACCATTACAAAGCGAAGGAAAGCCCCTGAAGTGCAATCCTCTTCATCGCGCACGAGATGATCCGGCGCTGATCGAAAGCAGAAGTGCTGGTCATGATGGACTCCCAGTAAGACACCGCCACAGCCGGTGATGGGGGATGAGGGAAGGTGGGGCATGTGAGGAGGATGTGTAGGAAATCTCCTGGTTTGCCGCAAAGTTTGCATGAAGAGAAGAATTGGTCTGGGTATCGGGCGTTGAGTAATATGGGGTATGGAGCAGTTTGAGTTTGTAGGCGTCGCCAATGTGCGGCCTGTGCTATGGTTAGGGACGGGGCTGGGGGGGTATATACTCTTCGTTGGTCCCTATAGTACGAGAGAATATCTCGAAAGGAGAGCAGGCACTCCTAGGCCTGTGGAGAGGGCTCCATTTCTCCTGCCCGGAATGTGAGACCTCGGGCTAGGGAATGAGCCTCCTCGTTGCCAGGGAGGCCAGCATGTGCTGGCGTCCAGACGAGTGTTATGGAACGCTGGGGCAGCCAGAAGCGTAGTAGGCGAGCAGCGGTGCGGGAAATGAAGCCATTGGCATAGTTCAGGATAGCTGATATTTGAGTCGCTTATGACTATGGAGGCAGATGTAGAGACAAATGCAAGCGCGATGGCTGCCTCTTCTGCCTCTTTGGAGGAATTGGTGATGATTGAGCACGACGTTAGAAGCTTTTCCTGACTGTCAGCTACCGCCAGGGCCATACGGGATCCAGACGCGTATTCCGCTGCGTCCACGTAGACCACGTCATGGTCCTCGCTATACTGTTTCTCGAGAGCCCGAGCCCTTGCCTTTCTGCGTTTCTCGTCTCGCACAGGGTGCATATTCTTCGGGATGGGGGGTACGTTGAGGTGAGAGCGGAGGTTAGAAGAAAGAGGGACCCCCTCGGGTGAGTGTGTCATTGGGGTTAACTTTAATTGGGACAACAGAGTGCGCCCAGCCACTGAATTAGACAGACGAGATCTTTGTGCCGCAAAGGTGGCTTCCGCGTGTTCCTCAAATGTGTTATGCACACCGAGTTTGAGGAGTCGGGCATTGGATGTGCTGGGTGGAAGTCGTAAAGCCGTTTTCGTGCAACTTCGTATTAGCGCGTTAACCCGGTCTCTCTCCTTCTGTCGGAGGGGTAGGTAAGGGAGGGCATATGTGGTGCGGCTTATGATGTAAGCCTGGGTGAGGCGAAGCGTGTTTCGCTCGCGTAGGCCAGCCCGACGGTTCGCGATGCGGCGAATCAGTCGAGTGGTCTGCTGAGCGTGTGCTTGGAGAGTCCTTATGACTTCTCCGTGTGTGCCATGCGAGTAGAGAATCAGCCCCGCCGCAGCGGAACCGACGCCACAACCCAGAGGTATCTGCCCCCTAATCACCAGTTAGGTAGCATCGCTGACAAGATCCGAAGCGTCACTAAGTCGCCAAATGAAAATGCGACTACAGAGGCCCTCATATTTGGCATCACAGACTACCGTTATCGTCGGTAACTTTTTTCTCAATAAATGTTATGAGGATTAAGATATATGGCTCCCAGAGCCCAAGAGTTGCTACAAAATCTCGATTTTACCTGTAAATATGGAGCGCTATATCTCAGTGTTAAAAAAACGTGTCCGATTACTTAATGAGACGTATCACCGTCTAAATTGCTTAAAATACATTACTACAGATTAAATGTGCTGACTTAGGAAACTAGCGGGCCATGGATATTATGCATACTTGTACACGTTACATTTAATAAGTAACCGATTAGAACTACTACTACTTCCGCTAAAATGCAATTCATTGTACTGGTCAAGTACAATCCTGAAAAGTAACTGAGCGACGACAGAAATGTCATTGTTTACTTTTGCATTACTTTCCTTCGAAGCTTTATTGCCGTGACAGAATAAGACAAGTATACCCAAACTACAACGAAATACTCTGGCTCTCATGGTAGAGAAAAGCCTGTAAGCTCGCGTGAAGGCTCGGAGGCTTACTGAGGCTTCTGTGATATAGTTTTACACGTTGTTAAATATTAACACCTTGAGGGTTTTCGCCGTACACGTACGGCAGAAGCTTCCTGGTACCAAAGGGTTTTCGTCGTACATGTGCGGCATAGCGTTTAGTTTAGATGCGAAGTATCTTATGGCGGAGTTCAATCCGGTGGTGGTGGTGTGCGGCGTGACCACTCTACTGCGCATGCGCTTACCCTCTCCCCTCCCCCTCACGCATCCCCCTCCCCACGCCCCCTCTCCCATCTCCACTTCCCCTCTCCCATTGCCCCTCTCCTACCGGCTCTCCACTTCCCCTCTCCCCCTTTCCACTCTTCCTCTGAAACGCGGGCTAGACATGGCGAAATTCTCTCCTGCGCAACGCCGCGATGAGCACCAGCGCATGCGCGTCCCCTCCCCCTCTCTCTCCTCTCCTACGCTGCCCCCCCTCTCGCAAGCCTGCCGGCTGCGTTGCCCGCTCGCCCTGCGAGATTTAACGGCCAGGCTAGAGGGAAGACAACACGCGCGTAGCGTTCCTTTTCGCGTTCCACGACGCGAGGTCGGTAGCATGCCCAAAGAACGCCAACGGAACGCGATCGTGCAAGTGCTCCGGCTTCGCATCGCCTCATGGTCCCTTTTAGCGGGAAATGGTGTAATTTTTTAAAACACGCGCCTTTTTTGATCACTTCTCTTGCTTGGCCTGTGCTGCCACACTTTGGGAATACGTGGAATTTTTTTCATACGTCGATGTCTTTCTCTTCTATTTTTATGCTTCCCAAAACGGCGCGCCGTCCGAGCGCGTTCGCGCGCGATGCAGCTGGTTTAAAGTGTACGTCGTTTTCGATCATTTCTTTTGCTTTCCATGTGTTGCCACGCTTCGTGAATACGTGGAATTTTTTTCATCTGCCGATGTCTCTCCGTGGTTGCTTTTTTTATGCTTCGCAAAATGGCGCGCCGGCTATCGCCTGCGCAACCGAGCGCGCCCGCGGAGTGGTTGGTTTCGAACGCGTTCTTCGATCATTTCTCTTGCTTGGAATCTGCTACCACGCTTCGGGAATTCGAGGAATTTTTTTTAGTGCGCCGATGTCTCTGCGTCTTTTTTTTTTGACGATAGTCTTTCTTGGGATACTTAAACGGAGAAATATTGGTCTCAAAGAGAAGTTTATTTTTCCTATTTGCTCTAAAAAAAGGAACTATTTACATGAGTCTTCTCCGACAATAATTCTTCTGGTCACGCGGGGAGCGTTAATTCTGTCTTTCTGTCTTTCTGTTTGACGCCACTCGATTCAGCCACTCGGCCAAACTTGAACCACTTGCCCAAGGGCCAGCCATCTTGAACGGCTGACTAGGTTCCTACTTGTGTACATTGTCGATCAAAATCAAACAATACGCATATCTGAGGCGCAACATCACTAGGTAATTATTAGGTGGTGTGTTCCTTTAATAGAAAATACATACATACATAATTCTAAAGACCCTAGTTTCTTAAGCTGCGCTGAAAATGCGACTGCGCTGAAACTTGCCTTCCTCCGTGCCCTCTGCACGAGGCCATTGTTGTGTTTCGGTTTCGGTTCTGTATTGCACTGTACGAATGCCATGGGCCGCCGCTCTGGCATTCCTGTTTTACCCAGGTGACGTGTAAATAAAAGTGTGTGGAGAGTACTCGTTGAGTGCGGACGTTTCTTCTGCTTCAGCGCTTCGCGCCAAACCGCGTGTTCGGGCTGGCTGGCGTCCCCGCCAGTCGCGTTGGTCATCGCCGGTCTTCGCCTGCTGCTGTGCCGGGACTACCAGCCCGCAACATAGCACTCATATTTCCCGACGTATTGCGAGATGGCGTACATATCTCACGCAACGCCTCTTGTATTGTCTTCAGACGACATTTGCAGCGAAGCACGCAGATACGCGGCCAATTTTTGTTGTGCTTTGAAAAGCGGCGCAGCGGCTTTCAATTGCGCATCAGAACGCGCGCACGCGGTACGGCAGGTTTTGGTTTCGTCCTTAGGGTGGTTTTCGCTTCTTTCGCCCGCAAAGCTGATGGCTGTTTGGTTTCTAATCTCTCGAAGGGTGACCGCTTGTTACTCTCTCGTTTATTGCTCCCCGGGGCGTGATTACATCTGTTTCCGTGCTGCGCTAAATTACACAAACGACGCCGCCGTGATTGCGTTTCCTGTCTTGGTCTCTCGCAAAACTAACTACGCCTTGTTGGCGATAAGACGAAGGATTACTGTAGATTTTTAACTCGTTTTGCTTTCCGGATGGGCGCAAAACCATAGAGGTTTCTTCCGTGCGCTCACTGACGCAGTTCGCTTACGCTATGGAAGCGCGCGCCGGTTGCTCTGCTGCCGGTGAGTCGAGCAGCGATTCTTCCGATGCGGACTATTGGGCCCAAGTGCCCAATCAGAATCTGATTCATTGGATTTCAGTTTGTCAGACGAGGATTTTTGACGAGTTCAGACTCCGATGACGATCAATGAGCGACATCTCAAAAGCGTGCGCGGCCAGCCACGCTTCATGACTATCATATGCTGAAAAGTTTTTATTATCAAAGCACGAACATTTTTAACAGGGAAAAGTACTCTGGTGCGCTTATTTTTGTATGTCTGTGAGCTATGCTTATTACAATTCATAATTTTTATTGATGAAAAACTGCGAAAGTTGCTTTTTTTAGGATTTTGCTTGACTTTACTACGAATAAACAATGTTTATGTAACAACAAAAATGATTTTTTGTCATTTTACCGTCACGAAAAAGAATTTTAGACAATTTTTTTCTGAAATAGAATCGTCTGAAGACTTTAATATGGCAATAAAAAATTACACATTTTTGGACTGGATTTCGCGAAAAAGTCGACCCTCAAAGGGTTAACGGCAGTTTTTTTTTCGAAGTTGTCGTCGCTAATAATTCCTCGTTTCCTCGTGAAGAGGCCATCTGCTACACTGAACACTCTCTCATTGCATGCGCTGGAGGGAAGGGCGGTATTATAAAGAAGGAACACCTTGCTCACCAGCTACAGTTGCGCGGTGCTTCGATGCTAGTCTTAATGCCCTGTATGAAGCGTTGCGCTTTCCTGTTGCCGATGCCCAGGTAAGACGTTGCAGGTAAGATAAAAAGAAATTACACCATCTCTCGCTAATGGGGACCATGAGGAGATGCGAAGCCGGAGAACTTGCACGATCGCGCTCCGTTGGCGATTGCGGGGAATACTACCGACCTCGCGTCGTGGAACGCGAAGAATAACACTCAGCGCGTCATGTCTAACCTCCAGCCCATGGCCGTTAATTCTCACAGGGCGTGCGGGGAACGTCGACAGGCGCGTGAGAGAGAGGCAGCGTAGGAGAGGAGAGAGAGGGGGAGGGGACGCGCATGAGCTGGCCCTCATCGCGGCACTGCGCAGGAGAAAATTTCGGCTTGTCGAACCCTCATTTCAGAGGAGCCAACCGAGGCAAGCGCTGCATTGAACGCGCGCAGCGCTCTGCCATTTGAAGGAGAGCAGACTGGAGGAGGAGAGTATCGTATGTGCCGCGAGAGGAGAAGCGAGAACACAGGAGAAGCGCAAGCAAGTGCTGGTAGAGAAGTGGAGAGAGTAACGCGCAGCTGTTGGAGAGAGGGAAGGAGGAGAGTCTCGCGTGCGTAATGTGAGTGCGGACCACAACGCTGCGTGCGGATGACCACGCCGCGTTACATACCCCCGAGCAAGAGATACTTCGCATCTAAAAGAAGGTGAAAAGTTAGGCTCTGTAGGGACCCTCCGTGAACTGCCATAGAAGACTGGTTACAACTTGATTTTGAAAAAAAAGAGTTATTGATTGCCAGTAATCGATTACAATAAAATATAATTCAATTATGCTGAACATTACCATTTTTAAAAATTAATCGATTATATTACAAAACACAAAAAAATGTAATTGATTACAAGTAATCGATTACGTGTAACGCGTTACGTACAACTCTGACGGCAACGCATTGAGTTGAGGTAGTCTCGCATCACCTTTGGATTATTGAGACATACAAACGTCGCTTAAAAATCTTGAAAGTTTGCTTTTATGACTCATCAGGCTAAAAGACATGCGCCAAGTACGATCAGGGATAGCTTTCTACAAGGAAATGTTAGGTTCTTGCATTATAGACGGGCGTCTAGAAAGTGATCCACGTGACAAGTTTGTGAGTGACTGGGGGATGTTTTATAAGACATAGCTCATCAAACGTTTTTCGAATCGGCTCCATGCGCAGTGGCACATGTGACTGCTTCGGATTTTTGTACTATGGTCGAGTACACTACATTGTTAAGCACATTTTGTAAATGTACAGTGGCACACTCTCTTACAAATAGGCACGGATAAGGCTCCTTAGGTGAGGACAATCACGAGACGCGATCGACCAGATAAAGTAAGAACGCCAAGTGCCGTTGACTAAACTTCAAGACGAAAGGTCGTTCCGGTAGCAACTAGAGCATTGCGCGAAATCTGAATTTCCTAGTTAGCGAACGCGGCTGTAACACGCCAGCCACTAGAGTTGGAAACTTACCCATTTTTCCGCGACTGGAAAACTCCACATGCGACGGACACCGGCGTTGCCGCCGAACACATCACTTGTATAGTAATGGTGCAGAACGCGTTTTCTCTCAATAAGTTGCGTCTTTCCGCCGATAGGTGCTCGCTGCCGTCAGCGGACCAACGGACGCGCGCCGTAGGTCGCGCAGTTGCATGCAAGCCGCGAAGTGTACCCAAACAAAACAATATATATATATATATATATATATTACACCGTGGCAATGGGACAGCGAAGGCGCCATCCCAAACTGGGGACTTTGTGCTATGATGCACATTCGATTCAAAACACATGTAGTATTCCACCTAACGTTTCTAGAACCAGCTCAACTCCGCGCCCACACTGGCACAAGCGGCTAACGCTGCTCGCGCTGAACTAAATGCGCTACTGTCGCGAATTACGTGTTGCCGCTTGGACGCGGCGCATAGGGCGTTGCTTGGCGCTCCGTCACGTTTTCGTGGCGAAATTGCTGAATTGTCGTAGCTTATGAAAGAGTTCTAATATGTGTCCAGGAACACCGTTTTAATAACGTAATCCTGTTTTCCGCCAGGAAGCAAAAGCGGCTACAGATATGACACCGTCACCACTTCTTTGAGCTACCACGAGATGGCGATGAGCTTAAAAGGTGGAAACACATGCTGCGTCTCAATGATATGTGGCACACAAAGAAATCCAAGGTGCGTGAACAACATTTTGAGGTTCCGCGGCGGCTGCATTTTCGATGGAGGCGAAAAGTTTGAGCCCGTATACTTAGATTAGGTGCACGTTAATGAACCCCAGGTGGTCCAAACTTCCGGAGCCCTCCACTACAGCGTCTCTCATAACCATATCGCGGTTTTTGGACCTTAAGCACCAGATATTACTATTATTAACATTTTGAGGCTGTGGATATTGTCAAAATAATAAGCACATTATAAATCAAGAAAAGGTTGTCCTGCAACGTTGAAAATAGGCGCGAGCGCCCGGGGCATTGATTCGCCTTTTTCCCGGTCTGCTAGAGCGAATCTCGAAGCCACAGGTCACGTCGACGACAAGAAGGTCGCGACAAGAAGCAGCTGGCGTCTTTTCGTTTTGCTTTAGAAACATCTGGCGTCTTTTCGTTTTGCTTTTAGAAAACATCTGGCGTCTTTCGTTGGCTTATTTCATCAATCAACGGCGTTTTGAACAAAATTTTTATTGTTTAATCACGCACAGGAGAAATCTCACCAGGCACTACCTTGGAGGTAAACAATGGCTGCTAATGGGAATGAGAGACAGAAGAAGTCGGCTTTTAGCTAACACTTACACTTCTACTGCTACTAATGTTTGCTACTGGAACATGCCAATGGCTGCTAATGGGGAATGAGAGACAGAAGAATTCGGCTTTTTGTTAATGCGACGCTGCGAATTTTTTATTGTTCAACAACGCACAGGAGAAATCTTCCACCAGCACCACCTTGGAGGCCAAGATCTGGTACTAGCGTTAAGACTGGTTACGCATACGACGGGGACGAACGGGTGCCGCTTTAAGGAGCTTCGCCCCTAAAAACTGCTATTGTTGAAGGAGATGACAGCTGTAATATTAACGAGTACAACAAAGTGCATAAACAGCTGTTGCGCAATCTGACCGCTGTCGGCGGCTTGGAACGAGTGTTAAAGGAGAAATTTGTGAAATAGTTTTAAATTCTCACGCATTTAAAACCATTTCACGAATTCACGGCAACGCAGGAAATTATGCGGCACATAACCGTTCATGATGACGATATCTTTCAGGCACGGCCACAGATTTTACGCCGAGCTGGAACAGCTTCGCTGTTCTAGAAAATACTGAGATTTACGGTTGTTTGTACTGGCCACAGTGTTAGCTAATCATTCCTATTTGGGTCGGGAAGACCTCCGAGGCACAACTTTTTAACTTGGTGTTTTCTTACTACTCTTTCTATTGGTGTTTTGGTCTGACCCGATGCCTGTTTCTATATCTATTTGCGAGCGTTCGCATTTGTCTGGGTTTGGGAAGTGCGTAAATTTTTGGCCTCTGCTTCATGTGTTGGATCTGCTAGTGGTGTTATTATCACATCCACCGTCGGGGTAGATGGTTCGTGTGTCTTAGCTACGGTGGGGCGTGTGTAGCAGCTAGTGCTCGTAGCTCGAGCGTGTTCGACCGTGTTCTTCCGGTTGATGGGGCGGTCCGTTAGATTCTGTCATTGGCTGCGTTTCGTTAAATTCATTCTTCATTCTGTACCTGATGTTCTTTTAAATTACTTTGACGCCTAAAAATTATGGTGTAGTCCATCCCGAGCGAGCAGAATGTCAGGGTCCTGGTAGATTTCCGCATGGTGGATGGCATACACGATGGCGTCCTCGTGCATGAGCTAGGAGTGTGCGTAGTTGTGCAACGGGTTATCGGTGTGTGTTTGCTATCTTAGGCAGAACTCTTGTGAGGGTGAGCTTTGCTCCTGGTCTTTTGTTCCGCAAATCGTTTACCAGAGTCTTGAGGGCCTCCATAGTGACGTCGCCGCTGTGTAAGTACAGCAGTTAGTGCCACAGTGAATGACTAATTGCGTTATGTACCATGGTGCAGCGGCGACAAGACTTTGGCTGTCATGTGTCCTGGCTCCGCTTTTAAACCTAATGTACGATGCATGTGTCCCTCGTGGAAAGTGGTGGTGTTTCTACTTTCGCTGAATGTCTCATAATAAAGCTATGGGCTCTAAGGAAATTAGCGGACACTCACAATGCTTCGACATACCTGTCAGTGGAAATAAAAAAACGACAGTAACCCTCCCCTTTTCCTTTTTTTGGATTGGAGGAGAGGGTACGAAGCATGTACACACACGCGCTAGGGATATCAGTTCCAGCCTTGAAGAAGACAAGTCCATTTGCCGAAACATCGGCTCGAGCACCCACCCCCTGTCTACGAACTGTTTGTATCTCAAGCTTCCATATTCCCCTAACTGTCGTTTTTTTCCATTACTACGTAAATAGAGTGCTTGTACAGCACCTGCGAGACTCGTACACTCACCACACAGTGTGAAATATCTTTCACTGGGTTTGCATTGTGAATAAAATGCTGAAATTTAGTCTCTAGAAAGGAATTCAAAGTTGCATGCACTGCTGCAAAATAACGCAGGCTGTTTCCAGAGTTACTATGGTCTCCACAAAAAATAGTCCGGCTATGATTTGCTGCAGAAGCTGAGCAAGCATTTGCCTAACTTCCTGGTACAATAAGCATGATGTCACTGAACGAATACAATGAAGCTTACGTCCGAATACAAAGACCTACAAGGAATGGTTTGCTAAACAGCTTGGCTGTGAAAACGATATACCGTAGTCTGTGCGATAGTGTTTCAAGTGTTCAACCGTACAAAGCAGTGTACAGTGGACGCCCACGTCTAGACGTTTCGAAAGAGGCAAGAAAGGTTCCCATGCAGCCAGCCACGTGAACGCTTTTGCTTAATCTACGCACATGTACAGTGCATGTGTCACTACTCGGGGCCGAAGCATAAGCTTCTCCCAAGATGTGGCATGGGGGTTGGGCCTCTGGTGTATGGCTTGCGCCAATCGCCGGTATGAAGGAGTCAAGGGCCTTCTCCAATCAAAGAACAACACGCTTTAATAATGGGTTTAAACAAAGATAAAGATATTTCCAAAAGAACAGAACAGTTATCTTCAAGACAAAGGTGAATTAGTTATACAATCCACAATTATCGCGAATAAGTGCAGCATGCATGAAAGTTGAAATATGTAGCAACAATGAGCAATATCGGATGGACGACCAAGCAGCAAGAGCCGAACCAATAATTAAAGTTCGCAGTCCACTAAGTTCAAGCGATTGACATACGTAACCGGGCGCAGCAGAGTCCTTCAACACCGGCACCGTTCGTTAGCGACCCTCGAGCTGGCGAGACGGGCGGGTGGCGGTTCCACGATGACCGGGGGTGTTGGGTCGCTGCGTTGTGTCCCGGGAGTTGCCCAGCGTGGATCTGTTCTCCGGCGCAGAGCAGACTGTCGAAGTATAGGATCGGCCCCTTTTTTATACGCTTCTCTAGCCGCCGATCTCAACTTCCACTGTAGTATCGATGTATCCTTGAAACGGTCACGTACGCACTGGTTGCTGCCGTGGTTCACACTTCACTTTCGGTGGCCTTCACGGGTGAACAATTCACTCACACACAAAACACCAGTCACGTAGGCACACGTGGTCTAACACGTAGCTAGGATACAACGCCCTGTGGTCCAGACTCTGCTGTCGGTCGCCTTCACCGCGAGCAGTTCAATAATCTACAAAACAAGAGCACGTGAGCTCACACGTAGCTCAGATGCACGTCTTCAGGTTGAGACTCTACTGGCGGTGACCTTCGCGGCGAGTAGTTCAATAATACACAAAACAAAAACCCATGATCAGACACGTAGCTCGGTTGCTACGTTCGGTGGTTCGCATTCCGCAGGCGGTCATCTTTTCGAGCCAACAGCTTTGAAATTACACAAGACACGAGCCACTATATTTCGTATACAGTCTAGCCTTGTTGTTTCGTATACAGTCTCGTTGTTTTAGGTGACCTGGGGCGCTCACTTTCCCTATGCCACTCAGGCGAATTGGGAAACGTTTGATATGCGCCGCCGGATGAAGGCTTGGCGCACGTTACAATTAATGAACAGTATCTCTTTCGCATCGCGAAACTTGTCGCCATGAGAACTTCCCGCATAAAGTTCATGGTGAAGTCAAATTTGTAGCCGCAGCTGGGATATCATGTCTTCAATGTGGTTAGTTCCTCCGTAAGCGATTGAATGATGATAGCCATCGCAGCCCTATCGAAAAACCCAGTGGCACTGTACCAGAGCCATACCATATTATTGGACCAATGTGGCGCTGAATACTGGGACGCTGGCACGCTGCACGAGGCACGCTGGACGCTGGCGAACCGCACACTGCACACTGGGTCACCCGTTACGGGCCGAAACATGGCTTTTAAATTGTTTTTTAAAAACTGTGGTCATACCCAGACCGTAATTAACCCTTTCAGACACGCATTATGATGCAGTGTCTGCAAATGCATCAAATTCGCATAGCAAGATTCGAAGGCACTCAGCATTACATTCCAAGAAAGAAAACAAAGAAATGTGTTGTTTTGTGTGAGTTTCAGTAATAATGTGAATTAGCGTGTAAATAATTATCTAATTGTTCTGCCATCAGTCAGCTTCAATACTTGCATAAAAAGATTCAACTATTAGGCCCGAAAAGCATGCACACCTTCTTTTATGGCTGTATTCGTTTTGAGCGGAGAAAAAAAAAAGCTCTTGACGTTGGTCCTGGAACGCGGCACGTCGAACGATCGTCTAACACGGTAGTGTCTATAGCAAAGTGATCCTCTGCAGTAATACGCAGGACAATAAATTAAATGACCGCTAGTTTTCTAATCAGGAAGTGTGCACGAATGTGCACACTGAGGTTCAGGCCATTTGAAGAAACACGCGGCGTGGGACGCGCCTCTGAAGTTCGCGTCCCCAAACGAGGACGCCATGTCGTTAAGGGTTAAGGCTGATACGTGCGCACTGCGACAAAAAAAACCTAAAATAATAAATAAGACCGAGCGGGAGTCGAACCTGCAACCTCGATACACCATGAATTCTGAATCTCACACGTTACGGCTACACCACACCTACAAGACGAAAGACGGTTTCTTTTTACTTCATGGTATAACTACGTCCTGTAGCCAGTATTTTCATTTCTTTAGAAACGCAGATTTAAGTATCTTCGTGCTCGCGAGAACCTAAGGAGAAGGTACTTAATTTCTTTTTTTATGTGCTGCCCAGGATCAGAACATCTATCTGGCACGTTTTGCCGCAAAAAACTATTAGCGTAACCGCAGATGTGTTGCCGCAGTCGCACTTTAAGCAGTTAGTCATACATATGTAAACAACAATCTGCATTTGACCTGCTCACTGAACACTTTCGTTTTCGTCACACCTTTGAACATATTATCTGTCCTTTATTTTAAATTCCGCGTACTATACAGCCGCAGTACTTCATCCCAGCCGAACCGACCGTTAGGCTTAGAGCTGTACTCTGTGCGCCACGATCGCTGTGAACAACGTGGATATTCAATTACGAAGAATCTAATAACCATTCAAATGTAATTTCGATCATACCTGACTCATGCGAAGCCACATTTGCACCTTCGACTACGTGAATCAGAAGCTAAAAACACCGAGATTCAGCGTTACATTGGCTCACTGTTGCCAGTGACGTGCAGCTTTCAGCTGTACGAGCCCATATGGAAGGACTGGCTGCTAGAGTAGGTTGATGTTATTATCAGACTAATACTAATGTCATATTCTGTTGCGAATGATAACTTCTTTCGATGCAGTTATATACACTACATTTACTACACTCGATCACACACTTCTGAGAAAGCGCGTGCGCGCGCTCGGCAGATGATTGCTTTAGCGTGTACGTACGTCCGTCGCTTAACTAAAACTAAAGCTGGAGATGTGCAGAATACAAAATAGAATAATATTTCAAGATATTCCATAGGCTTTTCTTTCGACTTCTCGCGACCGAATACCAAATTTTATACGAATTCCACCCAGCGCGAGTGTGTGGAGAGCACTCGTTGAGTGCGGACGTTTCTTCTGCTTCAGCGCTTCGCGCGAAACCGCGTGTTCGGGCTGGCTGGCGTCCCCGCCGGTCGCGTTGGTCACCGCCCGTCTTCGCCTGCTGCTGCGCCGGGACTACCAGCCCGCAACACAGCTCTCATGTTTCCCGACGTATTGCCAGATGGCGTCCATATCCCATGCAGCGCCTCTTCTATCGTCTTTAGACGACATTTGCAGCGAAGCACGCAGATACGCGGCCAATTTCTTTACTTCAGGTTACACTGCATATCCTAGCTTTAAGAGAAAAAAAGAAGAACAGTAGACAGCGTTTACATGTGGCCAGGTCGTCTAGTCGTGTTGATGGACGCGCGTCGCTTCGCTGAATAAGTATTAGTTCAAAAAAAATAATACAGCAAGAAATCACGTTCCTGTTGTCATGAGAGCAAAAATCTTAAGTGAACGTCAGCACGCGAGCGATACAAGTTACAATGTGGGGAAAATAACTTGCCCAATCGTAGAGGTCTCCGCGACTACGAATACGAAAAATAAAATCGATGGGACGAAAAAAAAAGAAAGCTTTTTGCGCTTCTTTTTTGTTCAAGCAGTACTTTCAATGTAGGTACACTGTGTTGTCAGCGCAGGACTTCGAGCAGAGTGATGCGTTAAACGTGAATGAATATGAGACGGTCGCCGTGAAGCAGGTTAGAAGCGCGCCCGCGGCGCGACGACTGGCCGCATGCCGTTTGCAAATGTTTAACGTCAACGGAAATCTTGTGACAGGCAAAATATTTCCTGCTGCACAAGGGATGGATGAGTCAGTAAGAAGTTTCGGTGACAGACACAATCTGGCGGATGAGCTCTAGCCCGCTCAGGCCGGCGGCGGCAGCCTCAGCTGATTGTTCGGCGCCGATATCATCGCTAGGCCTATACCGCTTCGAAGCTGCAGTGTATAGGTACATTAAGAGCCGCCTACGCTTATATAAGAAGCTAAGCTTAGCTACCGCATTTGCTGCTTTACGCAATAGATTGCTGCTAAATTACCATGCAATATACGCACAGAATTCGCAAACAGGGTGAACAATACGTTGAAAGTGCGCGGCAGTTGCCGCTCCATCCGACTTCGTTGACGGTCGCACATATTCCTGTCGAAGTTTGACATCCTTTGAAACCACGTAAAATCCGAGTCCTTTTGCTTCAGGTTGCTGTTGTAACATCTAAGCTTGCAGCACGTGAACCTAACTATCGCGATTCATGCAAAAACGGCCCCTAAAGCTCGATAATGCAGCTCGCCGATGCACCAGCTGAACGTACCGAGTACTCCAAGTACCGGCATGCACTGCGGCAGCGGTGGCGTACTGCAACTCGCAGTGACATCGGTCTATTCCGCAAATTGGATACTAATCGACTGCAACGCAGTTAGCCGGACGGTCAACACCGTATTAAAAAGTTCCAGCGGCTACGAACGCCGTCTAGGACACTGTGGTTAACTTTCTGAATTATTCCTTTATAAGACATGTTCCAAGTCCGATACAGTACTGTATCCTACTCATAAGATTATCGTTCTATAGCATTTGAAGAAACGTATAGAAAATGCACGACGTATGAACTATGTACCCTGTCGGAGGCCGTCTGCTAAGGTATAGACGGCATACGTATGTATGCGCCCGCTCCATGAAGCAGGTAGATTACAACGTTGTAAAGTTTTTGAAGTTAATCACTAGGCGTAAAGTAGCCGACATAAGAAAGTAAAATATGGAGAGAATTGAGCATGCTCTAAGAACGGAAGAAGCCTCAAAGCTATGAATACAAAACTGTGCATAGGCGAAAATCAGATGTCTGCATTAAGCGACAAAGAAGGCAAGGCCACAACCAATATCGATAGAATAGTTGAGGTAGCGGAATAGTTCTACAGAGATCAGTACAGCAGCCGAGACAATCAGGATGATAATGTAATAAGCAGTAAGAGCCCAGAGGAATCTGACATCCCACCAGTATTGACAGGAGAAGTAAAGAAAGCCCTAAAGGTAATGCAATGAGGCAAAGCCGCTGGCGATGATCAGGTAACATCAGACCTGTTGAACGACGGTGGAGAGATTACGTTAGAAAAACTGGCCACCATGTATACGAAATGTCTCTCGACGGGGAGGACACCAGAATCTTGGAAGAATGCCAACATCATCTTGATCCATAAGAAAGGGGACGTCAAGGACCTGAATAATTACAGGCCCATCAGCTTACTGTCCGTGGTCTACAAGCTGTTTACAAAAGTAATTGCTAACAAAATGAATACGGCATTAGAGTTCAATCAACCAATGGACCAGGCAGGATTTCGTACAGGCTTCTCAACAATAGACCATATTCATACTATCAATCAGGTGATAGACAAATGCGAGGAATACAACCAACCCCTATACATAGCCTCCATAGATTACGACAAGGCATTTGACACGGTGGAGATATCAGCAATCATGCAGGCACTGCGGAATCAGGGCATCGATGAAGCCTGTGTAAACATAATGGAAGAAATCTACATCGGAGCCGCAGCCACTATCCGCCTCGTGCGCTGCTGCTTTGAGCTGTACTGGTGGCGCCACCAATGGCGAAAGGTGGATGCGCGCGGCTCATAGCAGCCGTGGGCAAAGCGCCCATTACTCGCCGTTTTTCTGTCCATTTTTCATTCTGGTTTGATATTTGTACTGCCGACGCTGCTCCACTAGAGAACCATGCCGTTTGTTACGTTGTTTGTTCTATATTATTTGTTTTAAAATGACAGGCTTGTTTTTCAATGCGTGCGCGCGATGCACTGCGTACGTTTCTTACCTGCACGTGTCCAAGTTGTTTGCGTGATCTGTTAACACAGATGAAATAAAAACTGTTGCAATACAAAACAGCAATCTTGTTTTATTGAACACCCCAAACAGTACAACAACAATCAATATTACGGCTGTATGCCTGCTTAAGAAACGCACACAAGACAGGCGTTTTCATCTTCGCCGAAGACTCGTAGCACTAAACTAGCCAAGAAAACCGAAATCTAACTTGCTGAACGTTTTAACAGCCGTCACACAGCTGCATAATAATGCGTCAAAGTACTTTAGCAAATGACCAACAAACATTCACACAGCGTTTTTTTTTTGTTCACAGACCGTGTTAACATATGAGGAAGTTCTCACTGCATTACAATCACATATTTCGGAATATCTAATCACTTTCACAATTGAAGCCACAATCCTCTAACACATGCACTTTAAATTGAGCATGGAATTACTCAGTCTTAAGGAAATGCGCACGCGTGGCATTACTCAGATTTATATAAGGAATGCGCACGCGTGTAATGTATCTCGTATGCTAGATTCTCCTTTAGTACGTGCAACTCAACATAAAATGCGATTCTAGAAGTAATGTTCGTGGAGTAGCGAGCATATAGAAGGGCAACTACTTACAGCTTCACTAACCTTTGCAAAAACGGTATTCAATTGCAATTCGATATTAACCGACGCACAACGATAACAACACACTTGTTGCACACAGTCGTATCAGGTTGACGCGCGAGGCCAAGCGTGGCATTTTAAGAGTAGCACAATCGTGCGCGTACAGTACGCTAGAATATTCTGGCACAATGTCGTGAAGCTTGCAGTCACTTCAGCGGTTCCCACGATGTACCACTAGTTGACCTCCTCGCGTCATGAAACTGCTGCAACGCCGAGAACTACACGCACAGATGACTTGGGAAAACGCGGTCTTGCAGGAGGCCATCTTGTCCAGCAAACAACGGACAAAAGTACACAACTGAGGCGTCCGAAACATTGCCTTTCATGAGATGGCAGCTGAACGAAAGCAGGGCTCGTCGTCCGATGTGTGGCCGCCACCTTACACAATATTAACGTTGCAACGTCCAAGGAAGACGCGACGAAAGCGACGAGCCCAGCCGGCCTTGTCGGGTGCACTGTCGACTGCACAGTGCACAGCGCGCGCTCTCACGGCCACCGAAAGAAATAAAAGAAAGTGGAGAGAAGGGTCACCTGGAGCATGGCATATCGATGGAAGCAAGAAGAGATGTTGCATCGTCGGTGTGGCGTATTGTCGAGAGATGGCGCTAGATTGTTTTTGCGCAACGGAATTGCAAACTGCATTCAAAATGCATGGGATCCTATGCGGGGTTGGGAGAGGGTGCAACCGCCTCAGCCGAGCGGTGGCGCCACCATTCCAGCGCACGAGGCGGATAGTCCTCCATAAAGAAAGCGACAGAATCCCAATAAAGACGGGCGCACGGCAGGGAGATACGACCTCTCGAGTGCTATTCACCGCGTGTTTACAGGAGGTTTTCAGGGCCCTAGATTGGAATGAATTGGGGCTAAGAGTTAATAGAGAGCATCTCAGTAACCTGCGATTCGGTGATGACATTGCATTGATGAGTAACGCGGGAGACGAATTACAGCTCATGATTACTGAACTGTATACAGAAAGTAGAAGAGTAGGTCTGAAAATTAATATGCATAAAACTGAAGTATTGTGGAAACTACCTTGGCAGAGAACAGCGCTTTGCGATAGATGGCGAGGCACTGAACGTTTCTAAGGAGTACGTCTACTTAGGACAGGTAGTAACCGCGGAGCCGAACCATGAGAGTGAAATAACCAGAAGAATGAGGATGGGATGGGGCTCATTCGGCAAACATTATGAAATCATGAATAGTAGTCCAGCACTATCCCTCAAGAGGAAGGTATATAACAGCTGCATTTTACCGGTACTAAACTACGGAGCAGAACCCTGCAGACTTATAAGAGGGTTCAACTTATATTGAGGACGACGCAGCGATCTATGTAAAGGCAAATGATAGGTGTAACCTTAAGAGACAGGAAGAGAGCAGAGTGGGTCAGGGAACAAACGGGGGTTGAGGATATCATTGTTGAAATAAAGAAGAAGAAATGGATGATGGGCCGAGCGCGTAGCACGTCGGCAGGATAACCGGTGGTCATTAAGGGTAACTGAGTGGATTTCAAGGGATGGCAAACGCGTGAGGGGGAGACAGAAAATTAGGTGGGTAGATGAGATTAATAAGTCTGTAGGTATAACGTGGCAGCAGAAAGCACAGGACCGGGTTGATTGGCGTAACATGGGACAGGCCTTTGCCCTGCAGTGGGCGTACACAGGATGATGAAGAGTTGATGTGACTTACCGCTCTTCGCTGTCCATATCGTAGTATTTAACATTCTCAAAAAGTCAGGCAGACCCTGATGCATTCGCCGAATACTACAGGAAGGCGAAATACCTTGTAGAAGCGAATGTATCCTATGCACGGGGCAGTGTGCCTCCTCTCCCGTTTCTCTCTCTCCGCCACTGGTGTGCGCTCGTTTACAATGCGGTGCGCGCTCGCTCCCGTTGCACTCCCCTTTGCAACGGCGCTATGGACGCTCGCGAAGCTGAATGTAAACGGCAACGTCGGCAAGCGAATCTCGAAGCTTCGAGGCTGCGAAAGCGCGCGTTCGCTGTCTTTCCTTCATTCTATATCTGTGCCACGGTGTGCGAAACGCCACCAACGACGTCAACGTCTGCGCTAGTTGCAGCGGCAGCGCCAACGCAGCGGAGCAGAAGAAGGCTCGGGAAGCCGAACGTAAACGTCAGCGTCGGCAAGGGGTAATTCAAACGCCTCGACAACCACCGTCTCATATGCCACATAAGAAAAGCGGAAACTCGATACCACCATGGTTTGGCATCCCACCATGGTTGCCCATAGGCGGAGGTGATGTGTATTTTTTAAAACTTCGTCTGTTGTACTTCTCCTTCACGTATCCTACGTGGTTTCGCACTGCCCCGGTACCGGAGGAATTAGAAGCTTTCTAGCACCCCACGCGGTTTTGGAGTAAATCCGTGGTCAGCCCACCTTGGACCAAGCGGCGATGTCATGATGATAATTTATTTGCATCACTCGTGTTGACGCTGCCGGTGGTGACGTTTCGCATTTCATGACCCATCTAAAGCTATCGCCCTGACAGTCTCCGCTTGAGGGGCTGCTCGTACCGCGGGACTTCGCCTGAATCGTCAGAACGGCTGAATAAGGCTCCAGGGAACGAAGTGACGAGTTGAGTTCGCCACATTCAAACGCATGCAACGAATGTCTTTACAGCGGTGTTATGAGTTCATAACAGCCGTTTTGGGTGCCATAGTTGTCCGCCGCTGCCGCCACCGGTGGCCGTAACCGCTGTCGCAAAAAATGATAAAAACGAAATGAGCACGCAAATTGGCCGCCATTCAGCCCTGCGAACGTGACTCGCCAGCGAAGCTGCATCAAACACCACACATGTGTGATGTAGGGGTGTGGGTTATATTATTACTTTAGAGTACTGGTAGTGATAATGTCTTTGTGTTCGCTATGGCAGACGGTTATTGGTTTCGCGACCATTTTCGGCAAGACTAATTTGTTCCTTTCGAGGAACATTGTATTCACGCTGTTCTTATGGTGCCTTTAACTTCCGTGGTGTACCCATAGCAGTCGTAGAGTGAACGGGATGAGTTGCTATACGTGCCTCCCTTTTTTATACGAAGGCGGGAAACACACGCGTGGGACGAAGGAAGGGCCGTTTGATGTGAGCCCTCTTCGGAAGTGCATTGCATCTGCAACGTAATCTACCGGGAACACGTGGCACGCTGTTCCTACTGTTCAGACTCCATGTTCACGGGCGCCTCATCGTCCATCACTGCTTTTGATGCTTCTTGTGTGGTTAGCTTTATTGAAACGAATACTGAGCTCTATGCTATATGCCTGATTGAAAAGAAATCTATGCCTCTTTTCTTGAATTGTTAAAAGACGCTTGAGCCTCGCCTTCAGAAATAGAGCGCGAGAGTGTATTAGGGCCCCGTGCGCATTGCCTATTAATTTCATAGGCTGGTTTCGGTTTGCAGTGGACACCTCAACCGTGCCGTAAGGAAAGGAACGCCTGTGCCCGCAATAATGGCAGTTTCAAAGAATCCTAGAATGCCAGCTGCAAGTACAGTTGCGAAGTGCCCATAACTCCATAACTCTTCTTCTTGCGATTCAGCGAAAGGCCCACAACTCGTCCGTAAGGCGACGCGAGAACATACGCAGCTCCTTACTTCGCCGATGCTTTCGGTGATAATGATGTTTAATTATGGCTGGCCGTTTTGTGAACAGTGATCCTTTATAACACTCACTCGTTGAGCAATTAACATGTTTTGATGTGTGGTGCGACTCTACGCTTCAGCCAAGCAATATTACATGCGTGTAGGAGACCCCTCCCACTACATGACGTTCATGTTGTCTTTTTTTTTCCAAATCAGTTTCAAGGAATGGCGTGGCTCTGTGGTAGAATACATGATTGCATCGCAGCGGGCGTGGCTTCTCTGCACACTGGAACGAAATATTTTATTGCTTATTTTATTTCCATCTCTGTCGATTTCGCGTCTCACGGACAACGCTGATTTTTTGCTCACAACCGAGGACGCCAACACCCACGCTGACGTCGACATCTAAATTTTTGCGAAACAAGCTCTTTAACGCTATCACATAAGGATACCGATTCGTACGGGATTTGAACCGGGGCCTTCCACGCGAAAGTCAAATATGCTGTCATAGAAGCACGCGGGTGCTTCAGACGCCTTTAATGAAGACGCTATACAGGTGTCATGTCATGCAAAGTATCGCGTTAACTTACGTAACATAACGTGTAGAGGAGTAAAATAACAACCGGGTATCACATGTATACGTACTTCGCAACGAGCGAGTGATGTTAAGCTTCCAGCCTAATAAAAATGCTCAGCAATGAATTATCGTTGTC
Source organism: Rhipicephalus sanguineus (assembly GCF_013339695.2). NCBI lineage: Eukaryota > Metazoa > Arthropoda > Arachnida > Ixodida > Ixodidae > Rhipicephalus > Rhipicephalus sanguineus. The sequence goes on from NC_051183.1 coordinate 100,848,452, forward strand.
ATAAGCCGCAGCGTCATCAACGTGCTGAAAATACCTTGTAGATTTGGAGCGGGTACCTCGCTTCTCTGCAAAATGAAGAATCATGACGTATTGTGTGCTTGCATATTCCACAAACGTTATCATGATTGATGGCGTATTGTACACACTGCAAGTGAACTTCTACTATTTGCCCCAAAAGAGCTTACAACGGGCTTTGAAAACGCGGCTCTTCCAGCTTAACCAGTGACTCTGCTGCGTGTTCCACGCATGCCTTTATTTTTTATGGCATTTCACGTTGCAATTAAGCTTTCAAGACAACCCGTAATTTCTTTTCCATAAAATATAACACCAAAGTAGGTCAGAAGTGTTAAGCAGAACATTAAAGAGCATCAGGCCCGTTCGAAGAATTTTCAATCTTGCGACCATTGCGAAGCTGCATTTCTGTCGCACTCGACCAGCGAGGGCGGGGGGAAGGGGGGTGATGTGGCGTGAGATGTGGCCCCCTCTAATGGCGAACCTGGCGGACGCCTAAGAACGGAAGCCATTTTTTGCATTGGCAACATCACATGCAAAAGCTCCACAACGCCATCTGCCCTTTGTGGTGTTCTATGTTGGAAATATGCAGCAGGATGACGCATTCGCTCAGAAGAGTCACAGATGAGGAAATCAGCTTGGATCATCGTTTTTTGCTACAACCTAAAGCCGCTTCCTTTATTGTGCGAGCGCTCTTTCGCATGCTCGCCGGCCAAATCATAGCAAAATGGTGTAAAAACGTAACGTGGTGTGGCATGTAATGGAACTGATAAAGCAATATATTTCATTTTGAGGTTCAAACGATAGAGCACTGTAAATGTAGATGCACGGCTTTAACCCTTTCGGCCCTGGCGGTGTCAATTGACACCATCACCTATCATTTCCCCTAGCACCTCAGAAATGAAGCCAAAACTGCCCATTCTTGGGAGAATACTTCTTCAATGATCCCCACTGAGATTGACGCCAAAATGGTGACATGCTTGCGGAGCTGGGAGCCACAACGAAGAAAAAACTTGATCGAAGTCATGGGTGACGCCGAGGCGGGTCAGCTGAGGCGGCTAAGCGCAATTTTTAAATCGACGTACCGAAGCCGTTTCAATGAGTATCACACTCAAAAATGAGACGTGGTTCACATTTTGTGTACTCTAGTGAATAGCAGGAAAAAATACGCCCTTTATCTCATTTCACAACCGCTAAGCCCTGATGACCTAATTTAATGTCATGCCTGTAAATCAATTAATACTAGTACCACTGGCTCAATTTTTCAATTGTGGTCTTCTGAGGTCATAACTATTAGGAAAACAAGCACAAAAAATGTCCCCGACCATAATAAAAAATCCAGGGCTTAAAGGGTTAACATGGTGGTGCTTAAAATGTACTGCATCACAAGAACGAAGCGAAAACTACCAATAGGAACTACTAATAGGAATACTAGGTCAAGGCCCGAACTCTCTGCCGTCTGAGCATGCAGAGTAGCCACTGGTACCACCCACCTTTCAAATGTTCGTGGTATTGAGCCACCCGTCTCCATTACTGGTAGCTTACGGTGTCATCCGCTGACACGCACTGGCACAGTGACGTAGGAGTGAAAGTGACGTCAAACAGCTTCCAAGACAAACGTTTTGCTACGGCCAGACGAAGTTGTGAGCCACCAAACTCGAAACTGCGAATGCAGCGCCCTCTGCGAAAAACAAACCCAAGTCGAGCTGTAGCAGACGACAATTTCCAGCGGCCACTTCGTGCTGGAAATCACGGCACGGACAACGGAAAATCAGAAAATGAAAGACGCGTGCAAATCCCCGTGTCTCCAGTGTTTGTTCTTCTATTGTCTTGTATCTTGTGCTGCAGCTGTTTAAGACCAACTCGCCGTAGGCTATTGCAGCTTTCACATCGCATTCGCTTTCCCCTGAGAACCGGGTAGCACAATTAGCTTTACGCGAACACGGCCGGGTTAGAAACAGCACGCGCACGCTCTCCCTCTAGTTCGGCCGTGTTCTCTGGCAGTGCCAAGCTAGCTGCAAATTACGCCTGCACTAATGGCAACTGACGGCGTCGTACCAGCGCGCTGAAATAAGGGATAAGACAACCATGCTACACTACATATTTGCATGGTTTCGTGCACTGGTGTTGTGGCCACCCCAGTCGAGCGTGCGGAATCAGGCTAGTGCACTGGAAACTCCTCTAGTGCCGTCAGGGAAAGATACCATTAGTTGTGGAGTTTCAGCAAACAAAAGCGACCCCTCTTGTCAAAATGGTAGAGTTAAGCGATTAGTGAACCTTTTGAGATTGCCCTTTTAGTGCGCAGTACTTAGGCGCGCGTTGCTGAGATGAGCATCCTGCTGCGTTGTCCCTCGCCGTAACCCAGTGAAGGAGATCAGCCAAAGATAGAGGCAAACGCAGAGCGCAGATATTATAGCGAAGTTGCGAGGAGGAAAATAACACCGCCAAGGGCTACTAGATGGCGCCTGAGCATTCGCAATTCTATTGTGTCGCGACACGGGTTGCCGAGAAATCACGTGTAAGCTTCGAGAATTGACGCTAAAGGGACTCTAAAGAGAAACAATGAAACGGTTTAGATTGATAAAATTTGCTCTGAGAACCGTTACGTCGTTAATATCGCCATGATAGGTTTGTTAATACAGAGGAAATCATGTTCAAAGTTTCATTTTTAAATTTGCGCAGCAATCTCCCCGCGTAACGTCGCGGATTTTAAAGTGTATTTATCGTATTTTGGCACCATTGGCACAACAGAATTACCGCAAACATGGTGTGTTAGGTATATGGCCCCCTCAGGGGACAAGGCACTTCATTTTTACCGATTAGGAACTACGTAGTTCCAAGTAGGCGCCTTCAAAACATGTGACGTCACGGCGAATGGTGCGGAAACTTCTCGCTTACTAAGCGTCTTCTCGCAGCAAGCGTGGTGTTTTCGGTATCGTGATAGAACACTTTACTATTATGAGAAAAACTGTTTTGCTCTTTAGCGTCCCTTTAAGGTTCCCCTATACCGCTCACTAAATGTTCACCAGTTCATCCTGCATGATGTGTGATAGAACTGATGGAAGCGCTGTGGCTGTCGCAGCTGCTAAAGTGAGCTGCCCCAGCAGAGGCGCAGCCGCACCGACGTCACAATCCAGATGTGTCTGTCGCCGAAGCACCAGTTAGGTAGCATCGCTGAAAAGATCCGAAGCGTCATTAGGTCGCCAAATGAGAATGCGAGCATGCAGGCCCTTATGTTTCGCAACTGGGACTAGCGTAATCGTCGGCAATTTTTTTCTCAATAAGATATAATGACGGGTTAAGAAGTACGGCTGCCAGAACCCTAGAGTTGCTACAAAATCTTGATTTTGTCTGTAAATGTGGAAGGAAGGAAGGAGCGTTAGATATCGGTGTTAGAAATTGTGTGCGATTACCTACTCAGGCGTACTACCGTTTAAGTTGCTTAAAATACATTACTACAGATTAAATGTGCTGACTTAGGAAACTAGCGGGGCATGGTTATTATACGGACTTTTACACGTTACATTTATTAAGTAACCGATTAAATTAGAATTACTTCCTTTAAAACGCAATTCGTTGCACTGGTCAATTAAAGCCCCAGAAACTAACTGAGCAACTGCAGAAATCTAAGCGTTTAGTTTTCGGTTACTTACCTTCAAAACTTTATTGTCGTAACGCAGTATCACATGTTTACTCAAACTACAATGAACCACAGTGGCTCGTATGGTAAAGAGAAGCTTGCGTGAAAGCCGGGGAGCTTACTGCGGCTTCTGTGGTATTGTTTTAGACGTTGTTAAATTTCAACGGGAGTTGTTTTTCGAAGTTGTCGTCCCTAATTATTCATCATTTCCTCGTGAAGAGGTCATCTGCTACACTGAACACTCGCTCACTTGCATGCGCTGGAGGGAAGGGTGGTATTTTAACGAAGGAACACCTTGCTCACCAGCTACAGTGCTTCGATGCTTACGCTCCGTGTCCTCTATGAAGCGTTGCGCTTCGCTGTTGCCGACGCCCTGGTAAGGCGTTGCAGCTATAGTAAAGAACGGTGAAAAATTAGGCTCTGCAGGGACCCCCTGTAAACTGCATTAGAAGACTGATTACAACTTCATTTTGAAAACAAAATGTAATTGATTACCAGTAATCAATTACAAGAAATTATAATTAAATATACTGAACATTACAATTTAAAAAAAATGGACTATATTACAATATTGCAAGAAAATTTAACTGATTACAAGCAATCGATCACGTGTAAAGCGTTGCGTGCAGATCTGAGCGGAACGGATTGAGTTGAGGTAGTCTCGCATCATCCTTTGAATTAGTGACACATACAAATGTCGTTTAAAAAATTCGAAAGCTTCCTATTATTACTCATAAGGTTAAAAAGACTTGCGCCGAGTACGACCACGGATAGCTTTCTACCAGGAAATGTTAGGTTTCTTGCAATATAGACGAGCGTCTAGAAAGTGATCCACGTGAGCAGTTTGTGAGCGATTGGAGGATGCTTTATAAGACATAGATCATTAAACTTCCTCAGTATCGGCTCCATGCGCAGTCCTTCAGCGGGGTTCACGTACATACTTACAGTCTATGTTGGACGGTTACTGTTCGCCTATGGTCGAGTGCAAGTAAATTGCCAAGCATTTTTTATGAACACAGAGTGGCACCCTCTCATAACAATTGGTACGGTTCAAGGTATATGCTCTTTTGGTGAGGACAGTCGCGAGACGCTATCGACCAGATAAACAAAGAACGCCGAGTGCCCGTGGGTCCGCTGATGGCAGCGGATACCTTTCGGCGGGATGGCTCAACATCAAGACAAAAACTCGTTACCGTAGCAACTGGCGCTTCGCGCGAAATCTGAATTTCCTAGTCTGTGAATGCGGCTATGACACGACAGCAACTACAGTTGGAAAGGCATACCGCGTTTTTCGCGAGTGGAAAATTGGACATGCGGCAGATACCGGCTTTGGCGCCAAACACGTCACTTGTATAGCAATTGTGCAGAAAGCGTTTTGTCTGTATAAATTGTGTCTTTTAGCCGATATGTACCCGCTGCCGTCAGCGGACGAACGGACACGCGGCGTTGGTCGCGCCTTGTATTCAAGACGAGAAGTTTCCCCACCTAAACAGTATATACATTGCACTATGGCAATGGGACAGCGAACGCGCTATTGCAAACTGGAGAACTCTGTGCTATCGTATACATTCGATTGTTAACACATGTACTATTCTTCCTAACGTTTCTAGATAGCTCAGTTCCACAGCTCCGCGCGCATGTTGGCACAAGTGGCGGACGCTGCCTGTGCTGAACTAAATGCGCTGCTGTCGCGACTTACGGATTGCCGCTTGCACGCGACGCATAGGGCGTTGCTTGGCGCTGGCTTACATTTTTATGGCAAAATTTGCGAATTGTCGTCGCTTAAGAAAGAGTTCTAATATGTGTCCAGGAACACAGTTAAATAAGGCCATCTTGTATAGCGCCACGATGGAAAAGCGGCTAAAGAATTGACACCGGTCACCACTTCCTTCAACCACCACGGCACGCCGATGAGACGGAAAAGTGGAAGCACATGCTGCGTCGCTAAGATATGGGGCACACTCACAAATCCAAGGTGCGTGAGTAACATTTTGAGGCTGACGATATTGTCAAGATTATAAGCACCTTACAATTGGAATAGAAGTTCCCTTCCACGAGGAAAATAGGCGGTAGCGTCCTGGGCATTGCATCGCCTTTTCCCGGTCTACCGGAGCGATTCTCGAAGCCACAAGTGATGTCAAGGAGAAGTATGTCGCCCAAGAAATGGGCAGAGATGACTTCTCTCATGTCAGAAGAAGAAAGCGTGCCATCATCGAGTCGTTCGAGTGAATCTTGGGACGACGCATCTCCGTGCATCTCCGACGTCACATTAGCTACGGCGTTCGTGCTCAACGAGGCGACGAACCCCTCATTACCTTGCGCGCATTCGCGCGAAGTATTAATCCACGACGCCATGTCAGGGATGACGCGTGGTGTTTTCTACAGCAGAAAGCTTGTGGCAGAGCAACTGCTGGTAGAAGAAACTGTTATTGTTGAAGGGGATAACAGCTGTAGTACGAAAACGTATGTAATATAATAGTATCTGAGGTTTACCGTTCCAAAACCACGATATGATTATGAGAGGCGCCGTGGTGGAGAGCTCCGCAAATTTCGACCACCCGGGGTTCTTTAACGTACATCTAAATCTAAGTACACGGACCTCAAACATTTTCGCCTTATAAAAACGTATGTCCGCGCAGAACAAGCGTTACAATAAAAATCTAAGGCTTCACTTCCTGTGAAACATTCAAATATCTCGCCAAGTTCGAATAAATGTCCTATGTAGGATAACGTGTGAAGGCGATATCGAACATTTGAGACATGAGGAAAATTCCCACTTTGGAAAAATTTAACGCGACACAGGAATTTCGATTGCCGGGCATTATGCCTTTCACGCAACCTTTTCTGGCGCTGGCGAAGCCATGCTGAAGATTAGAAACGCCATGTCGATTATGTTCATAAGGAATGTTCCATAGAACACCACGACTACTTCTACGGTAAAACACTGCGATTAAGCATTACTTAGACAACGTCAAAATGAGATCATGAGTGCATTTTAATATTTACGCCGATGTGGTTTCCATAGCGCTTTGACGACATCAATTAGCGCTTTTAGAGTTTGACCTTGAGGTCACATTTATGAAATTTGATGACCAGATTTATCTTCAACAGAAAAATATCTGCATTGGCTCTTGAGTTGTGGCTGTGTTGTGCCATGTCTTTTAGCTGCGAAGCATCTTATACCGGAGGTCAAACCGGTGGTGGTGGTGGTGTGCGGCGTCACCACCCTTTCTGCGCATGCGGATACCCTATCGACAGACCTCCTCTCTACTCCTCGCTCCCCTTTCAATCTCCCCTTTCACCTCTCCACCTCCCCTCTCAGCTCCCCCTCTCCACTCTTCGTGTGAAACATGCCGAAATTCTCTCCTGCGCAACGCGGCGATGAGCGCCAGCGCATGCGCGTCCCCTCCCCCTCTTCTCCTACGCTGCCCCCCTCTCGCGCGCCTGTCGAGCGCGTTTTCCGCTCGCCCTGTGAGAATTGACGACCAGGCTAGAGGGAAGACAAGACGCGTGTAGCGTTCCCCTTCGCCTTCCACGACGCGAAGTCGTTAGCATGGCCAACGAACGCCAACGGAACGCGATCGTGCAAGTGATCCGCCTGCGCATCGCCTCATGGTCCCCTTTAGCGGGAAATGGCGTAATTTTTATCGTCCATCTGTCGCTCTTTACAACATCGTTTTATTGTACTAACATGACAAGGCCCTCAAGTTTTTCGTTATGTGGACGCCTTTTATTTCTTTTGAAGAACTCAGTGTCGTATGTGCATGCACTAGATTGTTCTAGAAGATTTTAATTACATTTGATGGTCCATAAGAAGGTACGCTTCAGTTACTAGACTTGAAGTTGAAGTTCGACGAAAGTCACAAGTGCTGGGCGTATTCTCCGCGTTCACAAAAAGAGCTCCTTCCATACAAATCGGCTCACTCTAACACAATATAGAGATGCATCGTTAAACTCTGTTTATTATCTGCGCTTCGGAAGCCGTGCATTCAGAGTGTGCATGTTTTAAGCTACAAGTGGGGAGGCTTTTTTCAGGCGGCTTCCTTGGGTCGGTAGTCGTCTCTGTTGCTCAGACGCTCTTTAGGAAGATGAGCCGCGGTGGCTCCAAGGATGCCACGAAGTGCCTGGTGGGCGCCCAGAGGCCAGAAGTGGTTCCGTACATCCAAAATGTCACACATATCCCTCTTGCTGTCAAGAAGGAGCCGCTGAAGAAAGACAACCGGTGCCTCCGCTCACGTCAAGAGGTCATGCAGCGAAGGATTGCTGAGGCAAGCTCACCTGCAGTTTCTGCCGCGGAGGGCACTCTTCAAGTATGTGCTATCCGAATTGCGAGGCTACTACGATGACAACAGGAATAAAAAAAATTCGCAGTGGATTAGATACATCAGGATGCGAATTCAAAGCGCAGCTTCATATTAGGGCAAAGCCAACTGTGTTTTAAGTGTTGGCTATACACAGTTGTAGCGCTTGTGACACTCGTTACATATTGCCACGGTAACTGCCAGCGTTCGAGTTATACGCACAACTCTGTGCACTGGAAGCATCGCGAACCCAGAGGAACGCAAACAGCCCGGTTACGATAAGCGAAGCCAGCCACAGTGCACATGCCAGCCTAACATGTGCACGACCTCTGACGACGTCTCACGTTAGGACAACGCCAATGGTGTTTGATGATTTTGCTGTCCGTATTTATAGAAATATGATATTCATTATATATTGCCGCTGAAACCGCCAGTGCTCGAGTGCTACAAACACTGCTATGTGCACTGCAGGTGTCGCGAAGCAAGCGACGTGAAAAACAGCCCCATTACGACAGGCGAAGGCAACTGCAGTGGACGTGCCAGCCTTGCATTCGCCACGAGCTCCTACCAAGGGGCCAGCATGCGGGACGGAGGAAGAAAGCGAGGTTAGAGGGCAGTGGCTCGTGATGTCGACAGACTCCGCATTCACTCACTTTTGATCTCGTTCGCTCTATCGGTTACGCCGACCACGGCGACGCTGCTCAACGCAGGAACGGGCCGTCTAAGACTTGCGTTGTGAACGAACACCTTGCATTTCATTTAACTGGCTTTCTACTGCGATAGCACATCATCCACGAAGCAACCAATCACAACGCGGTCAATCTAAAACGAAAAGTAGCGTGCGTCGTACGGTAAACGCAAGCAGAAAACTCCACGTAATGTTTTCCGCGCCACTGCGCATACAAGATGCAAGACGATATTATTTTACCAAAAAGAAGACAACCAAAGAAGGCTCACAGCCACTTAACAGATGGCCAGGCGCGTCCGAACAAAATGATGAACATAGTCTTTGACGCATTCGTTTCTTGGTAAGGAGTTACGGGTTGATGTTCTGAAGTTGTCGGGAGGTGGCAACTCTAGCAAGCAAAAAACATAGTTACATCATTACATTTTGTCATCAAGCGATTTCATCTGTTTTTCGACAGCGCTATAGAAAGGCCAGGCATAGTTATAGGACTCCGGAAGATCAGCCTGAGCACTATCACACGCGATATTTCATTACCTTTCTGTAAGTGACCTAATTTAGGGCGTTGCTTCATTTTACAAGATTGCTTCACATAACAAATTATGGCATTAGGTAACACCGCAGCTTCATTGACCAACCGCCACCGTAGCGAGAACTGGAACCGTTGTACTTTAGTAAGTGCATAACATTGCGTAGCGCAAGGGCGTCATAAAAATTCGCGTCTTTCGTTATATGAAAGACACTGTTGAGCACAGTGATCCAAACGAGGTTCCGAAGAGCACTCCCGGAGTTAGTAGTCGGTGCCGAAATCATGGTCGTATATATCCCAAGGTGCCTCCGCGAAATAGTTAATTCCGTAACTTTTTTCCATGTTCATTTTTCAATGGGATATTCTTGTGCAGTTTTAAAAGAAAAAAAAACATTATCCCGTCATATGTTCAACATTGTTTCGCGTTTTCCCACGTACAGAGCTGTTTACAGTGAATACCCATGATTGAATAAATGAAATAACTTTATTGTGAGTGAAGTAACTTTAATGATTTGATGTAACTTTAATGAGTGGATGCCCTTGTGGAGACCCTTTGAATTGAGAAGATACCAGTGCAGACTGACACCAAACAGTTCTGCCTTAACCTGCACGAAACACAGTGTCTAACAAAAGTACAGCTGTCTAATAGGCTGATTTGCCCAAAATTCTAATGGGGAAAAATGTCGAACCTTAGCCCTGTTCCTTGCCTTCAAGCACGCCAATTTCCTGCGCATGCGCAGGAGTGTGCTCGCCAGTGGGTCGGTGCTCGACGTCCGGTTGTTATATGTGCATGACCATTGCACATTTATAAATCAGAATTCATCAAGTGGTGATCAATGTGTAAAGTACTAGGAACTCTGAAGCACATCTTGCCGATGATGTTTTGACAAGAGGCCGGGTCATGGACAACCAAACCTTCACTCATCTCAAACTGCCTCTTCTCGTTGAGGTCGCTTCGTTCTCGACATGTCGCGATTTCCAACTCTCTTTGTTGCAGGTGGTCTCGGGCGCGCACTTTCTCAATGCTAAGAGCGTGACTTTACACTATTTCGTAATGCACCGCCAGGGCAAGCGTTGATCCAAATCACATTTTATTAGGGGTTACTTTTGCATCGTAGATATGTAAAATTCGAGCATAAGGTTCATGGACAGATTGAAATTCATAGGCGCAGCTCGAGCTTCATGCATTCGAGGCGATTTGTTCTATCACCGCGGGCATCAATCATCGATGTAATATTGATAAACATCTCGAAACTGGAGCCCTTTTGCCTAAAGGCTACGGCAAGGCGTGGTCGGTGAGAGCTTCATTTCAGAGGGCACTCCTTCTTTCTCGTCCCGCTGCGAAATGGGTACTGCATCTCTTTCATATAAGCGGCTGTTAAACACAGACGAGTAGTTAGTAAACACATATTGTTGGCAAATCTGCAAGTTCGCACATGCAAGATGCTATAAGGCGAGAGTTTATGCGCAGCCTAACCCACAAATAAATACCTGTCTGGTCAATGATGACAACATATGCTGTCCCAATGTGTGTAATATCTTCTATCCTACGGATTTCTGCTTTTCGCGACGATGCTTTTTTTCCCATGGGACAAATTGTCTGAGAGGCACGAAAGAACGCCAAGTAACCGCTTGATAAGAACAGTTAATGAGCAAAAATACAGTGTGCGTGGCATTCACGATGGCGCTGCGTGGGAATTTACACTGAAAAAATGCGAGAAAGTTAGAACGGACGCCGAAGGACCTATGACGACGGGATCGCAACAGTGCTGGCGCGTACATTTGCTTACTACGTACTATGCACTATATGTACTTTTATAATTTAACGTAATAATCGCGTGATCATGAAAATCGAAGTTCACAAAAGAAATAGTCAACGGGTATCATCAGCACCCGCATTGCTTAGCTTAAAATTTGTTCACTTTTATTTCACACACTTGAATAACGCCTCGCATGCAATCTTTGACTCATGATTATACTTTGAGCGAGGGAAAGAGAGAAAAGCGGTGGGTGACGTAAAAACGCGATTATTCACCTCGGGGGTTTCCTTAAAGCAAGACAGAAGCACCGATGAACACTGCACCCATTAAGTAAAATGAACGCCAGCAAAAGTCAATGAAGAGCAATGAATCGTATCTAAATGCTGTTGAAGACCACAGTTAAGTGATATCTAATGGTGGCGGGCATCCAGAAAAAAACCAGGGGTCGCAAACGCCATGCCGCATGATATACCGTCTGAAAGATATCCTGCGAGCAGAAGCGCCAGCAGAGCATTGGCAATGCTGTTAGGCAGAGGCGCTTCTTTTTACTCGCAAGTGCAATGTATCTTACAACGAACATTTATAGGGTCGAACTCGCATATATGGAACCTGCGAAAATAAACGGGACTTAGTTCGACATATCGGATAAACCGATATAAAGCTTTTCAAAGAATTGTTGTATTTGCGGTGCGAATTTTGGTGTTCAGCCTCACTTCACTGAATTGCTTCATCATGTATGAAATACGCCTTCACGGCAATACTCAACACACGAGCGCTGAAGCAAACAGCGACCCCGCGCGAAGAGCAAGCGACGCAACGACGCCGAGTCATCGAGGCACAAAGCACGCGATTGCAAGCGGTTGTTTCCACTACATTCGCGCAGCGCCCTTTTAATCACACCACTCAGTCTTCGAAATGTATTCCGTGAGGAAAAGACGTACGTTTTTAGGGTAACCCAGCTTCTTGGGGCGTTTTCCGCTTGCCGATGTTCGATATATCAAGTGTACCGGCTGTTTCTGTTCGATGTAGCCGTAGATGTTTCTATGCATTGAGCTGAATGCACTGTCGCGATTGAAAATAGTTCTCTAAAAAAGAATATTCAATTTAACTGAGTTCCATATAGTAGGGTGTGCCTGTATAACTCGCAACTTGGAATTTGTTCGTCGTCTAGACAGAAGAGTGGACATACATATCTTGAATTAAAGTACGCAAAATTGACGCAAAAGTGTCAAACCCGCTGCGCCTCACGAAGCGCATCACCAATAAACACAAAGGCATGAAAGAGGCAAGCATCATCCGCCTAATCGAATCATTCGTACTTAGTCACATTCCCAATAATTTCACGCTTCCGAAGCGTGAGTGTTCTAAGCGTGGCGCGCTGCAGTGCTAAGCGCTCACGCTTGCCAACCGTGACTGGCGACCTTACTAACGCTTAGAGAAGGCCTAAGAGAGGAGTTTTACTTACTTATTGCAGCATTCTCCCGCTCCTTCAGTTACCTTTCTGGCCGTCATAAATCATTTAAAAAGAAACTAGCAAGAAGATATTTCTTGTGCTGTATGCGCTTGGCGGCTGTTTGGAGAGGATATATGCTGATGCTCGGCGTTAATTAGCTAATTGCGAAAATCAACTTTCCCTTTTCGTCTTGCAAATGTGCAAACTATAGAACGCTACACAGCGACAGCGTAAAATGAGCTTGCTAGCTGGAATATAAACATGGAATACGGTTTGTAGTAGAGGTAGTAAGCTAGAAATAAAAGACAAACTTTCAGTAATTCCCTGGCTGCTCATTCCATGCTGTACATAACGGCATACCTAACCGTTCACCCCTCCCTAAGAATATGCATCCTGAGCACCACCCTTCCCGTAGAGCCGCGCGAGCCTCTGCGCTCTGGCGTAGGTTCGGACGGCAACCTGCCGTGGCTTATGTGGATGCCGCCCCGTACCGCCACTACACAGCCCACGCTCTTGCAGTCACCGACAACTCCCTCCGACCCACTATTACGGCCTCCGTCTGCACTTCCACCTCTGTCGAGGCCGTCTGTCTCCGTCTGTCTTCCACCTCTGCATTGCCCTTGCCATCACACAAACCTCCGCGGAATACATTTTCTGTGACTCTAAGCCTGCGGTATACAACTACGCAGTTGGACGGGTGGCACCCCCGGCCGCCGGTATCTTGCGTTCTGGCACCACTCCCTCTCGCCCCATTTATATGATCTGGGTACCTGCTCACGCGGGTCATCCTGGCAACGAGGCGGCCAATTCCATCGCTCGCGATTCGACTGACCGAGCAAGCCCGCCCCCGCCGGGAATGGACACGCGCGACGCGCTCCTCACGTACCACGATATCACACTGCACTACCGCCTCTCTCGCCTCACTTTCCCCCCACCGCACAAATCCCTTTCCCAGCATCACCAACACTTGTGGCGTCAACTGCAGGCCCACACCTTCCTTACTCCCGCACGTCTTGCCCTCTTCCACCCCGGGACGTACTCGCCGGCCTGCCGCTTATGTGGCAGCTCCAACGCCAATTATGATCATATCTTTTTCTCATGTCCGGCACACTTGCGCCCTGCCTCTTGGCACTTAAGAAGTCCGCAGCAGTGGGAGGCTGCTTTGTCCAGCACCAGGCCGGATCTCCAACTTCGGCTGGTGACTTGGGCGGAGGACGTCGCGGCTAGGCACGGCCTGGACGCCACAACCGGCAGCCTGAAGGCCGCCCACAACGCTGCTTTTTAATTTTTTAAATGTATTTTTTTTACCTTTTTGGCCTTCTCAAAAATAAAGTTTTTCACCACCACCACCACCTACGCACAGGTCAAAATCGGCAGTGCGTTCCTTATTTACGGTGCAGCTTGCAAGCTCATGTTGAGCTGTCGCAGTAGAACGTTCCGTAGTTCACACATGCGCAAGATGAAAATTGAAAGTTGAGTTTTGTAATTAGGCATTTAATGCCGTGCTCATAATAGATATATACTCTCCAAGCAGCCGCCAAGCAACAACAAATACGGCACAGCAAATATCTTCTTTCTGCTTTATTTCTAAACAATTTCTGACGGTTAGAAACACATCTAATACGACCGGGAGAATCCCGCATCAAGAAAGCAAAAATCTTCTCTTACACCTCGACTAAGCATTAGGAAGGCCTGCAGCCACGGATCGACAGGCCTCACATTGCGATTACGGCATTAAGTGTTCGTTATACACCGTTGAGTAGTGTTAGCAGGATGAAGGCGCTCAGCATTATCTCTGAAACTTCGCTAGTCACAAACCCAAACGCCATGGAAGGCAGTGCAAGACAAACTTTAATAAAGCATTTTGCTCAAGTGCACCTGGCGAATCCTACAATTAGGCCTCTGACGTGCAATCTTTTCGCGCAATCACTTGACGCGTGTCAAGAAAATGAAGTGACAAATCCTGTGAGGATTGCTCTGAGGCTTTACATTTTCAATCAAAGCTATGAAACAAAATACAACAAAAAGCAGTGACGATGTTTAAGTTTGAGTGAAATTTTTATTCACAATAACTTACAAGAACGCTTCCTTATTCACAGAAGAACACTGATATAAAAAAAGGAAAACGTTGGAGCTACAAAATAGGATATAGATGAACTCTTGATGTCACTTTAAAGCAGCACGTGAACTTTGCTAAGTATAATCCACTCAAACGAACTTTAGTTCCGTCATCAAATCGCGTAGTTTGTTTGGTGTTTTTGTGCGCCCATGGAATTTTGCCGAAGCCGCAACGTCTCACTACTGCTTGAATGAAGCCTAGCAAGCACCCGTGACTTCCTTTGCGTAATGCACACACAAACAAAGCACCAAGGCTTTTTCCAGTGATGTGTCCGGTTACAGCCTCACGATTTGCCAGGGCTCTTTGCAGCATACCAGCTGCTTCACGTCGCCCCATAGAGTGTACTCCCAGCGGTCTGCGGGTGGAACCTGACAAAAAATAAAATTAACAAGATAAGGTGGTACCCGACGGAATGAACCATGGACAAACTTGACTTCGTGTAGAACTACAAATTCATAAAAATGGTTTTATCGACAAGCCTCACATTGCGATTGCAGCGTTAAGCCTTCGTTATTCACGGCTCAGAACCAAGAAGTGTTAGCATAACGAAGGCGTTTTAGATTGCCTCGGAATCTTCAGCTGTGAGAAAACATTTTACTCACCGCTGAAATTCGGGCGATTTGTGAGAGCGTTCATCACAGGTACGTGTCAACGCCCGAGTCAGATGGCTGCGCCAGAGATGCCAGTGCCGCTGCTGCTGATAGGATTTTCCTGAGGCGTTTTACATTATCCTCGCCAGTGTTTGAATATCTCGACTCGCTATCGAAGTCAACCTGAAAGAGAAAGCACGCAAAACTTCATGGCTCTTGGTTGGTTTAATCATAACGACACTGTGGACCAGCAAGAACAGTGCAAACGGTTTTCAAAGTCTCAAATTCGAAGATTATTTTTAGACTCGCAATCTGTTTGGAGCAGAAAATTTCGGCAGATCCCACGCCTTGTGGGAATCGGTTACATGCGAAGCGTTCAGCGAGTAGTTCTGTGCTGCATTTTTTTTAGCTTTCAGCCAAGCGTTGCGAGGTGGATCGACGTGTTTTTGTAAATGGACTAGTTTTGTGCACATCATGGGCTTATCAGGCACGTCGACAACACTGGCGTTTAACGGGTAACTTATGGTCTGATGTAACATCAGCACTCACGTTAGAGCGCAAGCCGTCAGTTTCTCGAAACGAAGTGCACCCTACGTTGCGATCATGTGAATATCATACGTAAGTTTCGTTAGCGTATTCCTCCGGGGTTCAGCAACGCTTGAATATAGTTTGCTGAATCATACGAATACAAATTTAATGTTTGTTAGACTGCTATAAAAGCGGAGCCAACACTGGAACCACAATTGTACCTAAGTTTATAGTAAAGCAGTAAACCACAGTGTTTATTGCTTTACTGTAAACTTATGTAGTCTGCACTACAACCGCAATTAACTTTTCCCTGCCATTGCGCCTGCATAGGGTCTTTTTACAAAGCAGTTTCTATACCTGGCGTGGTTCTATGGTAGAAAAGCTGACTGCCACGCAGAATGCTTGGGATCGATTCTGCTGAGATCCAAGTTTTTATTATTTTGCATTCGTCGAGTCAGTACGGCCGGTGTCGGTTTTTGTTAACGCTCACCCATCTAAGTTACCAACATAGATAGAAGCACTCAAAGGGCCTTAGGTTCGCTAGGAACAAATGCTCAGATTATACTGTACACCAGCAAAATGTTCTCAATATTGCATTTTGAACAAATAAATAGGAGTATAAGATGGTCAAGGGCTGCCTTACCAGTTCTTCGTTCAGCAGATTAGCAAGTAATATCGCCACAAAAGACGTCTCCTCAGGATAAAGGACGCTTTCAAGAGTGCCTTCACGGAGGGTACATCTATTCCACTTTCACAGCGGGCCTCTATTGCCTGCACAGATAAAAATGCAAAGACGTAAGATTTTTCAGAGCGATAACGTTATTGCTGCAGTCTGGCGAGTGCCTCTTTCCGAACATTACACTCAAGCGACTTTGTGTCCGTTAGGATCAAAAATCGCACCTTTCATACACGAACTGCGTTGGTGGAATCAATAGATTTGCTCGAGTCTAAATGTAGAGAGGTTCATTGTTAGTCTAACATCCCTGAGGACGCAAATGTTAGCCACAATGGAGGGACGTTGGGGTGCAACCCTTCATCAATAGAGAGGGTCCTCTCAAAGAAACTAATACATTGTACCCACGGTGGTAATCAAACCACTGTTTCCTCGGTTGGGATCCGAGGGAGCTAAGCACTGTTGTGCAACTATGGTGTTTATGGGAGTGGAACTGAGCATGACTTTCCCGCGAACAGAACGACTCGCACTCATGGACGTTTAGATAATCGTCGTGTATTTTCAGTTGAGTATAGCTCGGAAGCAACAAAGCATATCTCGGAGCAGCAGTCTTGACCTCCGCACGGATAGCGACAGCGCTCTTTAGCATGAACAACCTATCGTCATTATTTACCTTTACTTTTTATGTTGCAGTCCCGCGGAATTCGATCGACGCAAAAGGGCACAGTTCAATAGGCCGCAAAGATGACATTAAAGTTGGTTATATACAGGGCAAAGCATGAAAGTGCCGAATGAAAGTGATTGTCGCCCTTTCCTTCGTCTTCTTGCTACTGAGATTAAGGTATAGTCCTTAAAAGCTGTACACGTCGCGCAGTAGACGTTCCGCTGGGCAAACGTTTCCTACGGGAACCCGCTTGCCGTAGAGGTGGATGGCCTGCTTGTTACTGCCCTCATTGATACCTCTGCACATAATTCCGTAATGAGCTCTGATCTCCCTGCACGGTGGATTAAGGTCCTTAGGGCGCTTGAGTCCCTGTTTGTACGTGTCGCCAGTGGAGGAACTATGGCTGCGCTCGGAATGTGCACCGCACGTGCGAGGGTCGATGACCGGCAAACTTCCGTCGTGTTTTATGTTCTTGCAGATTGTCCTCATGGCGTGATCCTCGGACTCGATTTCTTGTCTGACCTCTCCGCTGTCATTGACTGCTCAGCCGGTGTCGTACATCTTGACTTGTCTGCGTCTGCCGAGGTGTCAGAGCCGGTTCGGAACAAGCTTTCGTGCGCTGACTTTGTTAGTCTGCCACCACGAGCACTAACCTGTGTCGCTGTCGCACCGTCCTCCAGTGTACCGAGTGGCGAATATGTGATCTCTTCCTCTCCGAGTCATCTCGGAGAGGAAGAGATCACTCAGAGGAAGAGACTTGGACACTGCGCTACCCTTTGTCCCGTTTGCTTACAACACCTCGCGCCATGACAGTGCTGGATATTCTCCTTTTTGTCACTTGTATGGACGAGAACTGGCTTTGCCGTTCGACATCCTCGTACAAAACCCTGACAACCTGTCGACAGCATATGCTCGCAAGCTATTACCGCAGCCGCAAAGGCCCGTCAGATAGCCCATCGACGCCTTTCTTACTCACAGCTGCCCGAGAAAGATACATGCGACAGTCACCACCGGAACGCCCACTTTATGCCGGATAACCTCGTTCTCCTGTGGTCTCCGCATCGGCGTCTTGGACTACCCGAAAAACACCTTCCTAAATACTCCGGCCTTTACTTCGTCCAACGCCAGGTGAGCGACATTCTTATGAAATAGCCCCTCTGGACCCTGCCGCGCCTTCGATATCTTCAGACGTCGTCCACGGCGCCCGCTTGAAGCCGTAACTATCGCCCAACACATCTAACAAGTACCTGGGTGGTGCTTTCACCGCCGAGCGTAGACGTTGCGGTGTTGCAGCTATCAGCACGGTTAAGTGAGGGAATAGGAGAAGGACGACGTGTTCTGGTGAAAAAGAACCACCGTATTGACTGTCAGACTATTTTAGATGCGAAGTATCTTATGGCGGAGCTCAATCCGGTGGTGGTGGTGGTGGTGGTGTGCGGCGTGACCACCCTTACTGCGCATGCGCATACCCTCTCCACTCCTCATATACCCTCTCCCTCTCCCCTCCCTCTCTCCACAACTCCTCGCCCCCTCTACCCTCCCCCTATCCACTTCCCCTCTCCCTTTCCCTTCTCCACTTCCCCTTTCTCCTCTCCACATTCCTTCTCCCCTCCCCCTCCACTTTCCCTCTCCCGTTTCCCCCTCTCCACTCTTCCGCTGAAACGCGGGCTAGACATGCCGAAATTCTCTCGCGATGAGCACCAGCGCATGCGCGTCCCCTCCCTCTCTCTCTCCTCTCCTACGCTGCCCCCCTCTCGCACCCCTGCCGACCGCGTTCCCCGCTCGCCCTGTGAGAATTAACGGCCAGGCTAGAGGGAAGACAAGACGCGCGTAGCGTTCCTCTTCGCGTTCCACGACGCGAGGTCGGTAGCATGCCCAAAGAACGCCAACGGAACGCGATCGTGCAAGTGCTCCGGCTTCGCATCGCCTCATGGTCCCCTTTAGCGGGAAATGGTGTAATTTTCTTCAGTAAATATCTTGTAAACCTAATCACATCGCACACATGCTACAGTATAGTGTTGCTCGTTCCCGCAGGAATGCGTCCAAGGACGCTGCTTACACTTCGTTTTGATTAAAGGGACGTCTGTGCTGCACCGCCAACTCCCGGTATTACGTCATGCAACGACCCCTTACCCTACCGACCTCTACACCTTACAGACCAGTGTAGCCAACTTGTCTGGTATGCACAAAATATGCAAACATGCACTCAATTACACGAAGACTTCAAACCACCTCCTAAGGCTTGTATCAAAGTGCCGCATAGGCATCGTTGAATGTTTAAATGTTCGTTGATGACACGTTGAATGTTTCGCAAAAAATCGATTCCCGCAATGTGTGGGATCTGCCGGAATGTTTTTATGACGTTTGTCATGGTCTCGAACGGCTCGCAGACTGCGCACGCCTCGGCCGACAAAGTGCGAGTTTTGCATAAAATTATTCCAATGTCCAAACATTCCTTGTGGTTAGAATACTCCATGTCGGCTTTACGTGTTGTCTCACAGAGGGGTTTTTTCACTCAACCACACTACATTTCATTTAGGGCCTTAGAAAAATCAAATGCTGCACTTTTACATTCGTTTTTGCACCACAGGTACAAAGCATTCATTCGGTTCAGATATAAGAACATTTTAAAAGCGTGGATATTTTGCCCAGTTGTTCAGCCAATCGCTTTCGAAAGTGGTCTCTTTACAAGACCCACCACCAAGAAAATTGTTTTTGTTTGATTCATTTATTCACTTATGACGACTATCGTCTTACGTGACGAAAGGATGGACGGGCGGACAGATTTCTAGCTGAGTGTACGTAGAAAAGCTGGCGCATTTAAAAGTCCTCTTTTGGACACGATGTAAAGCCGAAATGAATGAGTGTACACACCAGAAAAAATAATATTTTGAGCAATTTAATGCTGACGCGTTTCTGTGGCAGCGGGATGTGGCTGCTGTGTGGCCGTTACAGACGATGACTCATGATGCGAACATGAAAGGCGCATTGGGCATGTCGCTCACCAACAGCCTTCTAATGAAGGCCGCAACCTACAATGGAAATATACGCTTACGCGTCACTTACACAACTACAAAAGCAGATACTTCGTAGATATTGCATTCATTCATTCATTCATTCATTCTTCATTTGTTGCTATGGATGTCAGTGCTTCTTTTGATTGAACCTGCTCATTGATTTGTGACAGCAATTGGAGAAATGGAATTCGTATGATAAATTTAGGGCGGCAACATTCGCATCAATTGCTTTGTCTTGTAAAAGGTTGCTTAAAGGATGGAATGGAACCTTGATTTTGTCTATTCCAGTAACTTCCGTTGTCTACGGTGCAAGTAAAGCTATTCGCATTGGTAGCCAAAGCTTCCAAATGAAACCGGATCCAGCAGGGAGGCTTTCAAGATTGACGGGTTAGGTGCACCCCGTTACATTTGGCTCCATTGACAGTGCATGTTTCCTTCCATTTGGATCTATACACCATTTTCCGGACACTCTCAAGCGCCGCCATCTTGGACTGATAACGTTGCTGTTTTGTGTCCGTATCAAATAAACAAACAGTGCTGGTCAACTCGCATGCACGAAAACGCTTGGGCCGGTACATTCAACGTTTCATGATCATGATCATTTCATATTACGACATAGAAAACAGGTAGACCAATCGCTTATCAGTCCAAGATGGCGGCGCCCATGAATCGAAAATACAATCGTGTATATGTATACACTCACTCCTCCTTTAGTAGAGTAGTTGTAGTATTCCTAATCTCCAACCATTTTTTTGGAAGACATGATTGCTGCTTTTCTAAAGGCATCATAGGTTCGACAAACCGTTGTTAATTTTGAGCCGCATAAGACCAAACGTGTGGCGGCACGTAAGTCTTCTTCGCATGCTCGTGTACGCATTGAAGTAGCGATTGCCGCGATTTCGTTCGTTTGTTATAGATGCGAATCAGCTTATGGCGGAGTTCAATCCGGTGATGTGCGGCGAGACCACCCTTACTGCGCATGCGCATTCTCCACCATCTCCTCTCCTACGTTCTCTCCCCTCTTGCGCGCCTCATTCTCTCCAGTGCAACGCCGCCATGAGCGCCCTCTTATGCTCTCCCCCTCACACGCGCCTCGTTCTCTCCTGCGCAAGGCCGCGATGAGCGCCAGCGCATGCGCGTCTCATCCCCCTCTCTCTCCTTTCCTAGACTCCCCCCGCTCGTGCGGCTGTCGACCGCGTTCCCAGCTCGCCTTGTGAGAAATAACGGCCAGGCTAGAGGTAAGACAAGACGGGCGTAGCTTTTCTCTTCGCAAAACACCACCTTAAAACGCTGTACATCGGAGGTCTGCCCGACTATAAATGACTAACAAACACCAAGGCCGGTAGAGGCAATCGTAAATCTCGGTCTCTTGTGGAAAAGCGAGCTCGGCGTAAAATATGTGGCCGTGCAGGAAAGCTATCATCATCATGGACGGGTATGTGCCACAGAACTTGGACCAATCCCACAATTCACTGCTACAGCGCGGACTGTAATAAACATGAGAACTAGTACAGACAGAGAGAGAGAGAGAAGAAAAATAGAAAGAAACAGCGAGACGAAACGAAATATATAAAGAGAAAGAGAATAATTCTTGCCGAAAAAAAATTCTTCACGAGGCGGGATTCTAACCCGCGTACCCTCGATCCGAAGGCCAGCATACTAACCACTTGGCTGTCCAGTACTACCTAGGCTCGGCTATCCAGGCACGTTAGCAGTGCATTGCGTGGCCTCGTATAATATAGTGTAGCAAGAATGAGGGAAAGAGAAATAAGCGTTAGGGGGAGAGATGTGATGGTGAAGAGGAGCTAGATGAGATAGGGAGATAGTAAAGCGTAGCACAGAAATATTGAGAAAGAGGAATAGACAGAAAGAAATGCAGAATGAAAAACACCCAGCCAGCAACACTTCGCGAACACTGTCGAAACAGCGAAGCTTATGCCCGTGCTTCTTCAGGTTATATTTTACTTCAATGTTTTTCAAGCATTCCCTTCATTGGCGCTAAGCTTCGGCCTCTCTTGCGCGAATCTCGCTGTTGGTTCGGTGAAGACATGCCTGTTATCGCGTCACCTCTCGCTGACGCTCACGTCTGGTGGCTTCTTCATCGGGAGAACGAGAAATGTCTGCCATTCTTAAAGCGCGATCTCCTTAATACTGACACGTTATTTTACACTCCACTTCGCGTCACCTTCACCCCAACGTGGCGCGTTTCTCGGAAGACCGCCCCTTCTCGCAAGTTCACCCCTCGACATGAAGGAATGAATTATAAGGAGAGGCCGTTACGCCATATTTTTTGAAGCCGGAAGTGGGGGAGGGTAGATGGCTCCTCCTCTCAAGATTGGTCACGCTTTGGCTCGCTTGCGCATGCGCAACTGGCGCCGTTGTGAGCGAGGAGCGAGGCGAGCGTCGACCAGGCGACCTCGGTCGCGGCGGGTCACCACCAGCTGACAGACGAGCCTGAAAAGTCAAAGTTTTGCGCCGATCAAGAACAAACCTGCTGCGATGCTCGCGTGTGGTGTGCCTGGGTGGCACTCGCAGCCTCATTACGGCCTATATTGCGCTTCTCCAATGAACTTGCATCTTTGCACTGCGTGTTTAATCAGCTTAATGCGAGAACTCAACGGTGCAACTCGGCAGGATAACAGTAACGGACAGCTGTTTTTTTTCCCTAAATGGTAAGTTCGGCGTACGCATCATAATGCAACAGTGACATCTGAATTGGTCTTGCTGCGCAGGAGGATGGTACGCCTACGAATTATCTTGTCACCGTGTGTGTCATTACGCGTTCACACGAATGTCGTGCATGGCACTCGAGCCAACCTACAGCAGCACGGGTCGGTCGACTGCGACCGCATGGAAGAAAACTCGGCCGCAGATAAAGTTCACGAGCACAAAACGTGAACAGAATGCGAAAAATTGAAACAGCTTCGCAATTCGCCTTAATATGTCAAACACTAGCGGGTCAGGCTCGTCTTTATTTCTTGACGGTGGACGCTTGGGTGAGCACACA
Source organism: Rhipicephalus sanguineus (assembly GCF_013339695.2). NCBI lineage: Eukaryota > Metazoa > Arthropoda > Arachnida > Ixodida > Ixodidae > Rhipicephalus > Rhipicephalus sanguineus. The sequence goes on from NC_051183.1 coordinate 100,871,430, forward strand.
TGGCCACTGCTTTCCAATCGTTTATTTTTACCGTTGTACACGGCAACGCGTCACCACCGCCGCTCGCATTAAAAGACGTCATCGCTGTCGTTCTCGTCTTGGAATTCTGACCTTCCAACGCTGACGGACGCAATAGCACACTTCTGAAGGAGAACTTCAAAGCTGCGGCGCCAACCATTTTCGGAGAAGCTGTCGCGGGCTTTGAAATCAAAAGCTTTCGACGACATGAAAAGGAACTAAACAAGCAAGCGTTGAGAACAGCTCGCATTGTAGGCCTCCAACATGTTGTATCATCTGCTAAATGCAACGACTGCATGAAAATGCGAAATCGGAGTTCCAACCAGCTCAGTCAACCACGTGGTCATATGTGTGGTGGCGCAGGCGATGCGAGACGACGGGCTGACAAAGGAATCCCAGTAGCCCTTGCGAAACCACGTGACTTCCGCCACACTTTTTCCAATGTAGCTCGACAAGCCAGGGCCTCTCCTCAGTTTTTTCCTTCCTCCATGCCTCTCGACATCATCCACCATCGCCTTCTCCTCTCGTAGCACGCCCTTGCATCTCGTAGCAAGCTATAGCCTCTCGCAGCACGCCTCCACCTCTCGAGCATAGCGCAGCTTTCCCTTGCTATCAAGCCCCCCTCTCGCTGCGCCGATCAAGACAAGAAAGCCTCGACTAAGAACAGCTTCGGTTTCAAAAGAAAGAGAGACAGAGAGAACATCAACGAAAGACATATATCTGAACCATACGAAAGGCGTTCTAACCGGAATGAGGAACAAGTCCAAAAATGTGAACGTCTTCCATGAAGGTGACGCTTAATTACGTGGTAGGCGAATAAAAGCCCTCTACAGAACAAGATGTAACTTGTTCTGTAGACGGCTTTTAGATGTTTGCACAGAAGAATCTGTTGCTGGGCCTGTTGGTACACACTTAGAGAAACGCAGGAACCCAGCTTCAGGGACGTGTACAGAAGAGGTGACGACGGACACACGCTGGGACTAGCAACAAGGATAATGTAAGAACCACACATAATATTCCCAGGAAAGCCAAATGCGCATGCGTCGTACAAAAAGCACGTGTAATTCAAAGCGCGAAGAATGGCATCTACTAACCCCATTTTTCTAAATGAGCAATCACTTCCTTTGATAGTGATAACGAAGGTACACTACTGCAGTTGTTGGGACCATGTTTCGGGACGTTCCAATTCGTCTCGGGTAGTATTACTGCTTTTTTAACTACAGTGCGTTTCATCTCTTAGCGCAAAATAACTTGATTTCAGAAATAAAGTGGTGGTATAGAATCCTTCCTTTCTCGAGACGTGCATGCGTGGAAATTGGGCTAATTTTTTTCGGTGCATCATATTGTATTGTTATCGTGACATGTCGTTTTACTATTTGATCGTGTACAGATATTTATGAGGTGGTCAAGCCAAGCATGGCTGCACACTAGACAGAAACGCTCAAGGTAGCTGAGTGCCCTTGTCATGCCGTTGAAGTGAGGACATAAGTAATTTTTCCGGAGTATTGTTGTAGGCTTTGATTGCCGAGCTATATTTACTCCATACGTGGTTCATCGTCTCTATTTTGCTTATATTTTGGTGGCACAACGGCAATATCAATATCATCTCGGTTTATTGTACTCTCGACCGCATCCACAGGGTCACACATGCAAGAGAGCAGCGTCCTTCTGAAGGAAATGTATTCATGCAGGAAGACTACTTAAACAAAAGAAAACAGAAAATTTGAGTGTTGTGTAACGCACAATGTTTTATATCAGGTACACCAAACTTTCAACGCGTGTTTATTTCTTTCAGAAAAAGCTAAAAATTCCGACATTCGTTTTAACAACGCCCAGCGCATCTGCTTAACACCGTAAAACTCAGAGTGCAAATTGGAGACAATAAATGAATAAAACACGCCTGTCACCTGTCCTTCAGTCTAGGCGTATGACTCTACCCTTCTCCGTGTCCCTTGCTTCTGCGGTGCGACAGGAGGTAGTCGTAAAGGGAAACTCTGGAGGCATCGCAGGCAAATGCGAAGCATTGTGTGCAGTGTGAGCGCAGCCTTCGCGCCAGATCAGGCAGTGGTCGGCGACATCGCTAGCAGAGAGCATGCCGAGTGTTCATGCCGAGTGCCGAGTTTGGTCGGCTCAGTTAGCGTTCCTCTCCAGCGTGCGCTCGACCTTATCAATTCGTACCGCGCTCATGCTGCGGCGTTTGCGCGATTACCTTGCGTAGATGCGTCGCTGGCGTTCTGCGAAAAGGAGAGCGAATTTCTGCGTCACCGGTGTACACACACCGTGCTATATGCAAATCAATTTTTGTGCTGGTTATATCACAACCATTAGTCGTGATGCATCTGTGAATACACCACGTAGTTTCGAAAACTTCACTATAGTCGCTGGTCTTCCTGAACGTAGATGTGACCGCGACTCCCAGAAGTACTTTTGAATTTTATTTCTCCTTATCGTTAACCAGCGCCCCCATACTGTTGAGCCCGCAAACTTTGTGGTATAATGCGTTTCCGGCACACGCGGATCTCTTCCCGGGCAGCGTACTTCTAAGTGCTGCAATATAGGAGGCGCATATCTACGGCAAAAAAAGCACATTTGAGAATAAATAGGCCCAAGCATCCACTTTGCCTTTCGTACACCTTGACCTGACATTTCCAAATCAGTGGGAGGTTATGTACAAGCGCAAAACCATTTTCCCCCGCCTCATGCAAGCCGCGCGGCAGCATATCCGACCCTCGGCGGCGAGTGCCGCGGTAAGGAGAAGGTGCGGGCCACGCCCACCTCTGAAAAAACATTCTGTGCGATTGGGTCAGCCGGAGACAAACCCGCCTCATTTACAATGCGTTGCGGTCAGAGTTGTACGCAACGCGTAGCACGTAATCTATCACTTGTTGTCAACTACGTTTTCTTGTAATTTTGTAATATAATCGATTAATTTTTCGACATTGGAACGTTCTTTATAGTTGAATTACATTTCCTTGTGATTGATTACCGGTAACCAATAACTTTTTTTTTCAAAATCAAGTTGTAACCAGTCTTTTAGGGTATTTCACAGGGGTTCCCTACAGAGCCTGTTTTTTCACCTTTATTTTACTTTAGCTGCAACGCCTTTACAGGGCGTCGGCAACAGTGAAGCGAAACGCTTCATAGAGGACACGGAGCCTAAGCATCGAAGCATTGCTCAACTGTAGCTGGTGAGCAAGGTGTTCCTTCGTTATAATACGGCCCTCCACTCTAGCGCTTCCATTGAGACAGCGTTCAGTGTAGCAGATGGCTTCTTCACGAGGAAACGAGGAATAATTAGCGACGACAACTTCGAAAACAACTCCATTTTATATTTAACAACTTGTAACAGTATATCACAAAAGCCTCAGGAAGCGTCCCAGCCTTCACGCAAGCCTACATCCTTCTTTTTACCATGCGAGCCACAGTAGTTCGTTGTAGTTTGAGTAAACTTGTCTAATTGTGTTACTGCAATAAAGCTTTGAAGTGAAGGAACGCAAAAGTATACAATCAGATTTCTGCAATCTATCAGTTACTTTCGTGGGTTGTAATTGACCAGTGCAATGAATTGCATTTTAAAGAAGTAATTGTAATTCTAGTCGGTTAATTAATAAATGTAACGTGTACAAGTCCGTATATTAACCATGCCTCGCTAGTTTCCAAAGTCAGCACATTTAATCTGTAATGTATATTATTCAATTTCGACGGTAATACGCCTCAGTAGGTAATCGCACAGGTTTTTTAGCACCGATATATAACACTCCACATTTACAGGCAAAATCGAGATTTTGTAGCAACTCTAGGGTTCTGGCAGCCGTATTTCTTAACCCTCATAACATCTTACTGAGAGAAAGAAAACGCCAGGCCTGCGCGGAAAGGACAGCAAGGTCACAGCGAAAGCTCGAAGAGCGGCATTTCTAGAGCTCGGTATAAACTCTCTTGTGGCTACTAATACAAGTACACTAGCAACTTACCCACTACGCCACAAATCATAATTTTTGTGATGTTGGGAAGCACCCACCACGACATTACTCGTCATTCTGCGGTGAAGCAAGGTACCATCTGTAAGGCATTATGTACAGTTTCTTGATGTCACGGCTGATGACGATGAATAATTATGACTGAGCCTTTTGTGATGGGTTGGAAGCTTTAATGGACCCACCAATTACGTAATTCGCATTCTGTGACGCCCGGTCGTTATTTCACTCTCCCAGCACGCTTTATAACACACGCTAACGCGAGGAAGAGATACACAAAGGAAATTACGTTATTGAGACGCTGCGGAAATTGATCATGGGAGCCTTATGGGCTTCCTTGGCAACCAATACAAATGCACTTGCGAGGAAACCCATTACGCTATAAATCATCATAATTCTTGTGTAGTAGGGATGCAGCCACTATGAAAATTTTCGTCATTCTGCGGAGAACCGTGGTACCTGCTAAACTCCTGTAAGGCACTTATGTGCACTTTGTTGATGCTGTGGCTGATGACGATGAAGAATTATGACTGAGCCCTTTGAAATGGGTTGGAAGCATTCAACAACCCAGTCGTTGCGCAATTCGCTTCGTGTGACGCCTGGTTACAGAATTCGCGTTGTGTGACGCTTGGTTTTTATTTTAGTCTTCTACCACGCTTTACGTTTTTTTTTGTCGAGCCTGGTGGCATACTTGTCACCGCCCCGTTATCCATCCATCCTTCATAGAATTCAGATATATAAAAAATAGCCCTGCGGCACTAGCTTTCTTGTCCACACCGCTTTGTCCGCTCAAACCTTGAGAAAGCATGGCCAAACTAGAGGGGAGGCACGAAGCGTGTCGCGTTTGCTGTCTCGTTACTGCCCCGGACGTGATGTGCTCTCTTTGTTATCTCTTTAACACTCCGCGGAACGGCTACCATAGCCCAAGCTTAGCGATCGATGCAATTTTGGAAAACTGGCAGACGACGCCTCGTGGTCTGGTGATTACCAGACCACGATTACCAGTTTGGTGGTCTAGTCTCGTGGTCTGGTGATTACCAGTTTTTGGAAAACAAAAGTAGACCTCTTGTGTTCTGGTTGCACAAATGTACACAGCTTGGGCTGTCATGCGAAGCTCCAATTGTCGGTGTGAACAAAACAATTTTAGGAATATCTCACCTCTACATTAGGGTCGTATCGAAAATCTACGAGGAGACGCGAAAGGTCACGAGCGTGTGATTCGTGGGTTCAGAAACAAGCGCAATTTTCTTTTACAAGCAGCGCGGTGCGAGAAATGCTGTACCGAACAGATCACCATTTAAAGCGATAGCGTTAAGGAGGTCGTTTCGGAGAAACGCCATTGGTCGGCGTCGGCGCGAGTCACTTCTTGTGGTCCAAAAATTGGCGTTGTTCATCAGCGGAAATCGAGGTAGATGCAAATACATATTTAACCCTTTGCTTGCCGAAGACGAGCTGAGCATGTCCACACAGTTTGTACGGCTCCTACCGAAGGTGGGCTGGGCTTGTCCTCCATGAAATAAACATTTGTGTGCGTCTGCGTTAAGCTAGACTGACTCATTTCGTTGTGTTCTCTTTAACTACAACAGATAGCGCAGTAAAGAATATAAAGACGCGCTCAGATCATGCACTTCGGCTAAGAAAGAACTTGAGTCATGTCACCTGAGTCAGAAAATGGCGTCCTCCCGTAGTGCGCAAGCGGTGCGCGCGTGCCGGAACAGCTCCGTTCACCAAAAAAGCCCTTGCTTGCCGACGCTTCATCAAATGACAAATTACACTTCTGGGAGTGCGGCACCGATTACACATAGCGGCATTGTTTCTCTAAATCATCGGATTCGGACGACAACCGCATATCAAAGTATCGGGAATGGACGCCGTATATGTAAGCAAACCCCCAACTTTTAAAGGTTTGTTTTCACGGACTCGCTTCCCTGCGCTTTATTTTTTGAAATGTCAAACAGGCATTTTCTTCACCGAAGAGTGGAAAGGTTAGGGCACTTTCCGTGCTTCGGAGTGGTGAAGGCAATCCGCTACATGTTTAAAAAAAATATTGCATCGTTGCCTTTCTGCGGCGCGTATTGCAGCTGTTTTATTATTCATGACAGTGCACTCTAAGTAGTAGCAGGCGGACAACTAGCTTTGCTCCATTCGGAAGCGGTCCTACGCTGGCGAGGAGGATGGACACGCTGACGCGAAAGGCGAATCATGTAACTGCGTCATCACCAATTCGAACCACCTTGCACGCTGCATTTCACGCACCACAGTGTTTCCTACAATGTTGCAGCGATAACCTCCGCCGTGCCGACACTACCGAAAGGCTCACTGTCGCCGCTGTCAGGATGCATTTTGTATCATGATGCATTATTCGTGGCCTCCGAGATAGGCTGTGGGAGCGCGCCGTTGCTATTCATGCTCATGCTGTTCAATTCTCAGGGAAATAGCGTAACCAGAGAAAGTGGTGCGACAGCCAGAAGAGCGTCGCTAATCGGACACTGAGCTTTCAATACTGTCACCGTTCCGCAGAATGTTGAAGTGTTAACAGAAAGAGCACACCGCTGCCGGGCGGTGTGCTGAGAAACCTTACGCGATGAGAAACCTTACGCGCATTGTCCGTCCTTTCTAGCCTGGGCATGATTTCTCATGGTTGGAGCGGAGAACACGGTGTGACAGCCAAACGAGCGTCGCAGAGCTATTTTTTGACATGTACGGATTCTATGACCGAGGCTTGGGCTAAAGACGTGACCTCGCAGTGTGTTAAGGCGTTGACAAAACTACACTCTAAGGCAAAAGGGTGTTAAAAGGGTGTGTGGTTCGTCTTTTGGGGGACTAATGGGGCTGCCACAACCATTATTCCCTTTAAGGACTAACGGCACCGGCTCTAACAGTTAGTCCCCAGAATGGACTAATATTTAGTCCTCACATTTACACCTTACCGGACAACTGTTATGGTACGTTCACACTGGGGAAGCGAAAACGCCAGAGCGGCCGGAAAACCGAGTCCGCGCGCGTCGAAAACGTTCACATTTGTTTTGCCACCACTGGCCGCCGCCGCCGCCGCTTTCGCCGCATCAACCACATTTGTCCGTGTGGCGGCGCTCGTCACTCTACTATTTCAGACAAGACACCTGATTATTCATCCACCCTTCATCGGTAGCAGCGATTTTGCGCCACTTCGTGTCTCGTCTGCTACTTCCAGCTACTTCCTTCAGGTCTCGTCATGGAAGAAGAAGAAGAAATAGTTTTGATAGTTTTAGCTACCTGCTTCCTTGAAATGCACGAGGAGCAACGCAAGAAGCGGACGCCACGAAAGCGGCGATGGTGGATACGCCCTGCTTTGCAAAAGCGTGCTATGTTGGGGCATGCCAACGCTTTGTTGCCGCATCTGCGATCCTGGGACGTGGAATACTATCGGGAGTAAGTAATGTTGACAATTGACACGTTGCTGTCGCTTATTAGCTTAGTCTGACTCGCTCGGTGTGAAACAGCCGTTTAGCATGTTTTTTTTTGTTTGTTTAAGTACTCGCACTATGCTCTTTTTTTGCTAGCTACCTGAGGATGCCACCACGAAGTTTTGACACGCTTCTGAAACTGGTGGCTCCTCGAATAAGGAAGGTCGATACCAGGTTGCGCAAGGCGATTCCACCGGAACATCGCCTAGCTCTGGCAGTGAGGTAAGCGCACTGTGACAGCCTCGTTTTGGCTGCGTGTTCGTTTCGAATGTCAGCTCTTGGACAGTGTTTTTGTGCCTTCGAAGGACCAAAATGAACCGTCACAGAATGCCGTGTTCGCTCTTTGCTTCAGATTTCTGGCAGCAGGAGAGACTATTCGGACGTCGTCGTTCAACTTCTTGACGGGGCGCTCTACTGCTTGCGGCATTGTGTCGGATGTGTGCCAAGCGTTATGGGAAGTCCTTGGTCCCTTGTACGTGATGTACCCGTCGTCCGCAGCCGAGTGGCTCAAGGTATAAGCTGTATCCCCAAATAATGTTTAATATAGAGTTTTATAGGAGGCCCCAAGGTACGGGGCTCCCCGACCTTTTACGTTATTTTGTACTCTCCTTTGCGTTCTTCTGTTCGCGCACCTTTTTTTTTTTTAGGCGGACCTTGGGCCCCCATACTAAAATTCTGTAACGCCCAATGAAAGTATGCGTTTGTTTGTATCTCAAAAAAAAAGTTGCAATGACAACTAGGCAAATTCTCTGTATCCCATGGCTTGCCACTTGTTTAGTATGGCTGAAATATGCGAATGTACTAAGAAAAAAAAATTCGGCAGATCCCATGCCATGTGGGAATCGGTTTCATGGGAAGCAGTCAGCAAGTAGTTCTATGCTGCATTTTTTTGCTTTGAGTCAAGCGTTACGAGGGGGGTCGGGGTGTTTTTGTAAGTGTAGTAGTTGTGTGCACATCGTGGCCTTACCAGGCACGTCAACTACACTGGCGTTGAAAGGGTAACTTATGGTCCGACGTAATGTCAGTGCTGACATTATAGCACATACGCCAGTATTATCGAAATGAAGTGCACTTGATAGTGCAATCATGTGAATATCATGCGTAAGTTACGTTAATGTATTCCTCCGGGGTCGAGAAATGCTTCTATATAGCTTGCTCAATCATAGGAATAAAAATGTATAATGTTTATTAGACTGCTATAAAAGTGGAGCCAACACTGTAACCACAGACGTTAATCCGATGTGACGCCTGTATTGTAGGAGTACATGTGTAGTGTTTATTGCTTTCTTGTAAAATTAGATAGCCAGCACTGCAACCACAATTGATGCTGCACCGACATTACGCGTGCATAGACTGTTTTTTTTAAACCAGTTTATAGACCTGGTGTGGCTCTGTTTCTTTAACATTAAGCTAAGTTTCTTTAACATTGACCATAGCCTCTATAAGTGCGCTGAATTCTTCTTTCTTAACTGATTACAATTTTTTCAGTGCTTATGGTAGTATCTGTTCCTTTACTAATGTATGTTCCTGCATTCGACTAACAGCTGTCCTTGGACCCCTTCTTTTCTCAGACTATTGTGTAATCTTTCATGAAATCAACACTGAAAGTGATATTAGTAGTCTTGAATCCATCATAGTTGCAGCATTCGAATAGGGCAAAATATAGTTAATGACGCCTAATCTAAAAAAATGCACGGCCATACATGTTGCCCAAAATATTGAGTCCGCCTTCACTTTGCAGCAACTTCGTATTTTGTCATACGTTTTGTGAAAGCCTGGATGACCAGCTGTGCGGTCATTGTGAGAAGCTTCCAGAACCTCATGTTGCAAAGAATGTAGTTTAATTGGGGCCCATTTGTTGCCATAGACATGCTGAACATAGGATGTAAAGGCCCATCGTGATGCTTGAATTGGTTATGTTGCCAACGAAGTTGAGCGTTCGGAAAAGGAAAAAGACCTTCCATGTGTTCTAGGATAGTGCGGCAGTATGGGTCGACACATTGGTGCAAAACAAGGACAGGTGGGCTGCTGGATTTCGGACAACTGAGCGCTGTGATGGGTAAAGCAGTCTTCATTCAAGAGCCAATTGTGTGTTACCGTGGCTGGGCAGAGGGTAGCGAGATAGAACATTAACGTCTTGGTCCTTTCCAGACATGTAGACATAAAAATCGTACTCCTGCAAGTGAACTACCCAATGACCAAGGTGACCCGACAAGTTTTTTAGCCACGAAAGCCAGCACAATGCGTTACAGTCGGTAACGACTGTAAAGTAGCAGCTTCAGAGATATGGCCAAAATTTTGTACTGCACAAACAGCAAGGCACTTCTTGGTTATTATGTAATTCTCTGCAGCGGTCAGAGCATAACCAGCATAAGCAATGACTCATTGATGCGAGGTGTTGTCACGTTGCTGGAGAATGGCACCAAGACCATGACTGCTAGCCTCATTGTGAGCAGTGGGGTAGCCAGGTGGGGCGGGGGGCACACCGGGCCCGTGCCCTCCCTCCCCCCCCCTGAAATTTTTTTTTGCTATGGCATACAGAGCTCAAAATGACACTTGACCACATCTGCCTGCCCTGTCCCCACTTCAAATCAAGGAGGTGCCCCCCCGAAAAACATTTCTGCCTACGCCCCTGATTGTGAGGGATGGTGAGTGTTCTTGGACCGAAGTGGCCCAGCACCGGGTTGCATGTTAGGGTTGCTTCAAAGCAAGAAAAGCACTTTCACAGTATTTGGACCAAATGAAGGGTGTGTTTCTTCCAAGTAGTTGATGGAGCATGCAAGCATGTGCGCTCGATCTGTTGAAGTGTTCCTTCTTTGTGTTGTCCTTTTCCAGTTTTGCGCAAATTTTCCTGCATGCAAGCAAGCTCTGTGAAGTCACGTATGAGGCCCTGGAAGTAAGAAGCTAGAGAAAACTGCATGGGTCTTTTTGACGTGGTGGATGGGGAATAATGAGAATGGCAGTAAGCTTCTCAGGGCCCCTGGAATATTGAGGCTGAACAAATGCTGCTGCTAAAGGAATTTTGCATAGCTGTCTCTCATCATTCACCAGTTCAGGAGATGTATGTGTACAGACTTGGATAGTATGCCAAAAAGTCTATTATGCACACAATGAAAATCACATTGCATGTGTCACAGCACAAAAATAGAGTAAGCATTGTTTTAAAGAAGCAAAAGTAGCATTTCAGAAAATTATCACGTAGTAGAAATCAATATCCTGATAGAAATAACTTATTTCTTTTAATATTATAAGTGACCTTGTGCATGCAACCTCAAACTGCCATGTAATACATTAGAACATTCCACTATACTGCATGCTCAAAGCTACAAGTATGCACATATATTTACAAATTGTCTTTAACATTTCATTAGTTAGCAAGGTGGAACACCAAGTGTGCGCTCATTTAAATCCTCTTGTTTATTGTTCGGCTTAAACTTATGCTGCCCCAGTTGCATAACGAGGTATTTCAGAATAGCAGTAAAAGCTCCCGAAGCTGCAGACAGAAAAGCAGAATGACGAATGGTCTATTAAGTAAAAAATTTTGCATGCCGAATCATAGGTCGGCAAAAAAATTGGAGCTCAATCAGACTCGCTCAAGAACTATATTTTGCTCTGAGAGCTCACTCAGACTCTGACTCACCCAAATTTTCCTCAACCGGACTCACTCGACCCAGGCTCACTAAACATTTTCTCAACTGGACTCACTCGGGTTCAAACTCAGCACCATATTACTCGGCCAGACTTACTCAGACTCGCAGCTTCACCTGCGTCTGAGTGAGTCAACTCATGAGTCCGTTAGCGTAAAATTGGGTGTTTCGATCATGGTGTAAATGCTGTTTAAAGCCAATATCTCACATAATCGGTGCTCTACGATATGCCTTTTAATCTTGCACCTGCAAATACCAGTTATCAGTGGTTTCAATCCATTGAAATCATTTTTACGAAACATGAGACTCACATGAGATATTTTTATTAAGAACTTCCCGCGAAAGAGTTTGCGGGGGAAGTCATAGCACCCCCCCCCCCAACTCACACCTCTGATCAATAAATATTGAGGTGGCGCATGAATGCTGGTGTGTTCAAATATGTGTGCATAGACTTCAGTATAAACATAAGCCAATATAAGGTTGATAGTAATGCTGAAGATGCGTAGATAGGACAATAGGTTGGCAAAAAAAGGTGGAGCTCACTCAGATGCACTCGAGAAATATATTTTGTCCTTAGGGCGCTCGCTAAAATGTTCCTCAACTGGACTCGCTCAGACTAAATCTCACCAAAATATCACTCACCCAAACTCACTCAGACTCGCAGCCCGATCTGAGTCTGAATGAGTCGACTCATTAGTGAGTTTGCCGACCTAAGTCCTGAACATATTACATGTTCTGTGTATTTGGGCACAGTGGGCTTTGCAAATTGTTAAGTGGCATTGTGCTTGAGCATGCTGTTGAGACCACCTTGCAATGAAAAGAGAAAGAAGGAGGTGGCATTCCAAATGAGAGGCTGTGAGCCGTGCTGTGGCACAGTACCTTGTAAATGTTTCTGTGTACTTGCTTCTGTCTCCCATGTACTTGTGATACCCGTAACAATATTGTTTATTGACATAGCTCAGAGCTTCTGTATTGCAGAGATGAAATTAGAAAATAAGGGTTGTAGCAGACACCATGAACATACTCATGCATTGTTTAGACAGGGATGGGTCTACAATTCCACACTTTGCAAATGTTGTCACGATGCCATGGCATGACTTTTGCTCACTACTGCTGCATTCTTACTCGTTTCTTTCAATAGGTTGCAAACGAATTTGAGCTGAGGTGGAATATGCCGCATTGCATAGGAGCCATCGACGGGAAGCATGTTGTGATCGAGTGCCCAGCAAATACAGGTTCTCAAAACAGGAACTACAAAGGCAGTTTCAGCCACTCACTACTAGCTATAAGTGATGCTAATTACAAGTATGGCTTATTTTTAATGTTTTGTTACTACTTTTAACCCCTTCATATCAAACCTGTGAAGAACTGTTTGTAAATGCATCAAGTTTACAGAACATTATTTCAGGGCTCTCAATGTTCTAGTGCAACAAAAATAATGTCGCAACATGTTGATTTGATTTATGTGTTTTATAGTGATTAACTGTAGTTATATTGTAATTAAATGTGTATTTATTCTGCAGGCATTCAGGCTGTGTTCTTGCATAAATATAATGAAATATCGGGCTATAAATCTAGTGTAATTTCATTTTGGGTTGTGCTCGTTTCGAACAAAGAAAAATTATGCTTTTTATGTGGCTTGTTTAAAGCGTCATGTCGAACGGCTCTTTGAGTATTGTAGTAATATCATTTGGAGTTTTACGTGCCAAAAGCAGACGTGTCAAACATGGTAATGCCTTTAGAAAGGTGATCATGATGCCAACAGTACATTGGAAGATGTTCAGTGAAAATATTTATTCCACAAGTGGTTCAGTTCACTTGAGGCTCCACGTATCTTGCTCTTTCTTAGCCACTACCCGACACAACCAGCAGGAACAAGTTGTGTGCACAAATGTGTACAAAATGTCTCTGAGGGTAAAGATTTAGAGGCCCTTGTAGTGCGCATTTTCAGCACACGTTAAAGAACCCCAGATAGTTGAAATTGTCCAGAGCCCTCCACTACAGCATCCCTCATAGCCCGAGTTGCTTTGGGATGTTGAACTCCATAAACCAGCCACCCACTTTTACGAGCTTACATAATACCTGCCACACCTGAAGTGGACGTTATTGTACAAAAGTAACTTCAATCAAAGTACCGATTAAATTTCTGAACCATAATGCGCCTCTCAGGCCTCTGTTCTCTGAGACGAACAGTTACGCATGCCAACAAGAATGAACTAATGTAGTACATGGGTCCAAAAGCACAGATTACTTGCCTGTTGAAAACATTTGCCGTGCTCACAGAACTTTTTTTGCACATCTGTACTTTATAATGAAATCTTCTTTGTGCTTTCTTAGGTTTCTCTATGTCGAAGTTGGCCATTACGGCAGTGAATCTGATGGTGGTGTTTTCGGGCGTAGCAAGCTGCTAGAGTTGATCGAAGCCAGTAAAATGGGAATTCCTAGAGACTCCGAGATAGGCAACATTGGTGCCATGCCATATTTTTTCGTGGGCGATGAAGCGTTTCCTTTGAAAACCTTTATGATGAGGCCTTATTCTCGGAAATGTAAGTCACTAAAATCTTTTTCGAAGCCATTCGTGCTTTGCGTTCTTGTAGTGCCATTGCCATTTTTGTTTGCTAGCTTTATTTATGCCAGGTTTATGTTGTGCAATGCAGCCCTTCCATCCTTGTTCAGTGACACATCTGATGATCATCAGGCTTTTGAAGAGCGGCACAAGAAAAGAATTTTTAACTATCGACTCAGCCGAGCACGAAGAGTTGTTGAAAATGCCTTTGGCATTATGGCTCAAAGGTGGCGCATCCTTCGACGGCCTTTTAAAGCAAAGGAAGAAAACATTCGTAAAATTGTGTCTGCTTGTGTAACACTACACAATTTTTTGTTGTGCGAGTCTCCTGCATCTCGGGCAGCATATTGTCCACCTGGCAGTGCCGACACCGAGGATTGGCAAGGGCAGCTCACTGAGGGCAACTGGAGAGCTGAAGGAGGCACAGGGAATGCTCTGTCTGCAATAAGCAGCTCAGGCTGTCGCTCAACCCGGTATTGGTGATATAAAAATATTGTATATGTTATATCCTTGTGCAATATAAAAAGTGAATTTATAAGTGTTTAAAACATCACGAAAAGCATTATCTGCTCATAACTGAATCTAGGTGCAACTAAAAGAACTTTCTCCCGACATATAGCTGCACTTTTATGCATCACATACTTTTAAATAACATGGCTTTACTTTCAGTGTTAATAACATTGAACCTTATTTACTTGCGGATAGTCTCCTTTAGCCCAAGCCAGAGTGTTCTGCAACTTCATGTACAGCCGTCAGCATGCTTAATACAAATGTTCAGCAGCCTGGCTGCACCTGCTTGGACTGAAGGCAGCGCTGCAAACTGTACCTGGTTATGTTTGCAGCAGCTGACGATAGCTGAAATGCAGCTCGATTTGACTGGTCGACTTGTCTTTCACTTGTGTCTGACTGGCGGGGTGGGTGAGCTGACTCTCGTCAGCTGCCGCGAATATACCGAATAACACTTCGCGAAGCTGGCATCAGTACAAGGCAGTCTAGGCCAGGCTGCGGAGCGTTCGCAAATTAAGCGTGCTGTTGGCTCTACATCATAGCAGATTAAAACAGGACAACTTCAGCGTCAGAATATGCAAAAAACGGTGCTGTTTTGTTCTTCATTTGCCTCATCTAAGCATGTTCCTCAAAATTAACGAAAAATATTCGGGTGCACAAGCTGAATACAAGAGCTCTCCGAAATAATTCGTTTGACGTGGCATGTCAAGAGCTCAAGACGTTCTGCAAGTATTTGTGGCTGCAAAACTGGCTTACTGATTGATACAGTAGTATCATTGCTTTCCGATGCACTTGACCAAAAATGGTGCAGAGAAGTGTGAACAATGCATTTCTCACACACCTCCCTGTTGTCTAACTACAGTTCTCGCTACACATTGTAACAGTTTTCAGCAGAAACTGTTGACGAGGACAGGAGACAACCCATTACTGTAATAGGAACTGTAGCAGTGTGCCAACTTTATTCTTTCGTCAGAACTTTCAGTTGGAAATCATTCTCGCTGTGCACAGCCAATGAGCTTAGGCAAACACTACTCACTTTCTATGCGTTTCTGTTGCTTAGGCAAGCCTATGATGTGAGAGACAAGCTCTGCAATTACTTTATTACTGATGATGGCAGTGTCCCCTGGCAAGAGCGCATCATTAAGAACCCCACATCACAAGCACGTAAGTAGTTTTTAATAAACATTTCAGGTACACATACTGTCACATTGTAAACTGTATAGTATTGTATAGCATTTTTAACACAGTATAGCTTTCAAAAAGCACCTGTCAGAATGAAGTACAGGCCTCACCGTGCAGTTGTGTGCATGGCAGGACTGTTTAAGCACTAAAAGCCCTTACTTCAACATTGGATAACGCTTAACATAAAAAAACACAGAAATCGAAGTCGGGCACCTGCGATGTACAGTCACTCCATTGCATATTTATAAAAAGTTGTTGCTCTACAGTTTTGTGTACAAAATTCCAAGTTACAACCACTAGTGAGCCAGTATTGACAATGACTTTTATTTTCGCATCAATACAGTTATTGATACGAAGGGGCGGGCGGTAAAAGCTGTCATTTAGACAGCTTGACGAAGCCGCCAGCCCCCTCATTAGCGCTAACATCAGCAATATATTAGCAATATATCAACATGATATAGCAATATATAACACAAGACACATAAAAATAAAGCAGCAGTCTAAACAGCAGCGATATATTAACAATATATCAGCATAAATCAGCAATATAACAAGACGCATATAGAAAAAAAGTACAATTATGTCTAACTTTACAAAATTGCAGTCCTTTGCAGAGACAAAGAAAAAAAACGCAAGATAATAACATTATTCACACGTAACCTTGGTTATTGCAGAACACCAAAAAGGAAGATAACACATACACATGTGAAAGATTTACAAATGAGAGCCATCAGAAGAATGTTTTTCAAGAGTATTTGTCTTGAGTTCAAAAAAACTAAGTATCTAAGTATCTCGCACAACATGCGTAACAGGAAGACATTAATTAAAAAATGACTGGAATGCTTTGTACAGCACAGTTCTGTGAACACAATGACTAGCTGCGACCACTCATCAGCCCACATTTAAATGTATTCAGATTAGCACGAGTGACTGAAGTGGTTAAAAAACTGAAAAGCTCTGTACGGCACAGTTCTGTGCACGCAATGACTCACTGTGACCACTCATCAGCCCACATTTCTATGTATTAAGAGTAGCACGAGTGACTGAAGCGGCTAAAAAAATATCACTTGAAAGCTCTGTACGGCACAGTTCTGTGAACACAATGACTAGCTGCGACCACTCATCAGCCCACATTTAAATGTATTCAGATTAGCGCGAGTGACTGAAGTGGTTAAAAAACTGAAAAGCTCTGTACGGCACAGTTCTGTGCACGCAATGACTCACTGTGACCACTCATCAGCCCACATTTCTATGTATTAAGAGTAGCACGAGTGACTGAAGCGGCTAAAAAATATCACTTGAAAGCTCTGTACGGTACAGTTCTGTGAACACAATGACTAGCTGCGACTACTCATCAGCCCACATTTAAATGTATTCAGATTAGCACGAGTGACTGAAGTGGTTAAAAAACTGAAAAGCTCTGTACGGCACAGTTCTGTGCACGCAATGACTCACTGTGACCACTCATCAGCCCACATTTCTATGTATTAAGAGTAGCACGAGTGACTGAAGCGGCTAAAAAAATATCACTTGAAAGCTCTGTACGGCACAGTTCTGTGAACACAATGACTAGCTGCGACCACTCATCAGCCCACATTTAAATGTATTCAGATTAGCACGAGTGACTGAAGTGGTTAAAAAAATGCCAGGCCTGCGCGGAAAGCGCAGCACAGTCACAGCGAAAGCTGGAAGAGCGGCATTTCTAGAGCCCGTTGTAAACTCTCTTGGGGCTACTAATACAAGTACACTAAGAACGTATCCACTACGCCATAAATCACAATATTTGTGAAATTGGGAAGCACCTACAACGCGATTATTCGTCATTGTGCGCAGAAGCGAGGTTCCAGCTACACATATGTAAGGCATTGTGTGCACTTTGTTTATGTGACGACTGATGGCGATGAAGAATTGTGGCTCAGCTCTTTGTAATGGGTTGGAATGTTTAAACGGCTCACCAGTTACGTAATTCGCATTGTGTGACGCCCGGTCGCTATTTCACTCTCCTACCATGCAATATAAGATACATTGACGTGAGAAAGAGAGACAGAGAGAAGGGGGAAGAACTTTATGAGACCATGAGGGAATGGATGATGGGCTTATGGGCTACCTTAGCAACCAATGCAAGTGCACTTGCGAGGAACCCACTACGCTATAAATCATCATAATTTCTGTGAAATGGAAATGCTTACGTGACGACTGATGACGATGAAGAATTGTGGCTCAGCTCTTTGTAATGGGCTGGAAGCTTTGAACGGCTCACCAATTACGTAATTCGCATTGTGTGACGCCCGGTCGCTATTACCTCTCCCGCTATGCAATATAACATACATTGACGTGAGAAAGAGAGACAGAGATAAGGGGGAAGAACTTTATGAGACCATGAGGGAATGGATGATGGGCTTATGGGCTACCTTGGCAACCAATGCAAGTGCACTTGCGAGGAACCCACTACGCTATAAATCATCATAATTTCTGTGAAATGGAAATGCTTACGTGACGACTGATGACGATGAAGAATTGTGGCTCAGCTCTTTGTAATGGGCTGGAAGCTTTGAACGGCTCACCAATTACGTAATTCGCATTGTGTGACGCCCGGTCGCTATTAACTCTCCCGCTATGCAATATAACATACATTGACGTGAGAAAGAGAGACAGAGAGAGGGGGGAAGAACTTTGTTGAGACCCTGAGGAAATGGATGATGGGCTCATGGGCTTCCTTGGCAACCAATGCAAGTGCACTTGTGAGGAACTCACTACGCTATAAATAATAATTTCTGTGAAGTAGGGCAGCAGCCACTATGCCATTTTTCGTCATTCAACGGAGAGCCGTGGTACCCGCTAAAAACATACAAGGCATCATGCGCACTTTGTTGGTGTTGTGCTTGATGACGATGAAGAATTATTGCAGAGCCCCTTGTAGTGGGTGGAAGCATCTAACAGCCCACTCGTTGCGCAATGGGCATTGTTTGACGCCTGGTTACAGAATTCGAGTTGTGTGGTGCGTGGTTGTTATTTCACTCTTCTACCACACTAAATTACATATCTTAATGTGGTTCCTTCTGGACATGAGGCCTGTATAGCGTCGTTTTGCAAGGCAGTTCCAAGCACCGGCATGGCTCAGAGGTACAACACTGGGCTCCCACGCAGATGACCCAGGTTCGAACCCCGTTCCATCCTGGAAATTTTTTCTTATTTCGTTTTTTTTCTTATTTCGAGCGATAGTGGTTACGGACACCGGCGGCGGCGGCAGCGGCGGCGGCGGCGGCGGACAACTACGCCACCAAAAACGGCCGTTGAAATGATCTCATAACAGCTTTCGCTGTAAAACTGAAAAGCTCTGTACGGCACAGTTCTGTGCACGCAATGACTCACTGTGACCACTCATCAGCCCACATTTCTATGTATTAAGAGTAGCACGAGTGACTGAAGCGGCTAAAAAAATATCACTTGAAAGCTCTGTACGGCACAGTTCTATGAACACAATTACTAGCTGCGACCACTGACCAGCCCACATTGAAGAGTAACCTTAACACGAGAGGGAAAATTTTTCAAAATCTGTACACAACTACTTTTGCTACTCCTGAGCCCTTCTTTGAATACTGGACAACACCTTGGATAACAAACATTAAGAAGCATAAAAATCACAGTGGCAGTCAAGGCACTTTGCCATATTGTAGGAATGGCTAAAAATTGTGCTTAGGTGCATTCAACACACACAAAGTCGCTGTGTAGACATCATACATTCCTTTGAACAATGAGATAGCTTGTTGTTCTGCAGTTCTGTCTACAAAATGACAAATTATGAGCACTTTCGAGCTCATACTTAAAGTATCTTGATTAACACGCGTGATAGGAGTATTTAAAAACAATGGAAAGCTTTCCATCATGCACTTTTCTGAACAGAACGACTAGCTGCGACCACTCCTGAGCCCATATTTCAACTAACTGGAATCACACAATGCTACAAATAATTTTCACGATCCGATGCCATGCTATTGTCACGTGGTCGTGACGTCGACGAAGACAGCAGTCGGCGTTTGCAGGATGAAACTGTTTATTTGGCCGAACTTGTGGCCGGAAAATGAGAACTAGAGCTACAGCAATACAAGCTGTACAATGATAGCGGCGAACAGGGCGTCGTCCGTCGATCAACTGACAAGCGATCAATCGCGTCGGCTTTTATACAGGCGGTATCGAACTTTCCAGCAATATCGCTGGTGCCGGCGTTATCTCTAGACAAAGCTGGAACATTCGCGTGCGGGGCGCAATCTTAACAGAACGATCTACTATAGACGTGAAGCTTCTCGAACAATGCTTCGCGGACAGCGTCGAGCGTTGATAACCGTCCCTGCCGGTCAAACCCGAATACATCAAAACAAGACAAGAAGTGGGCGCGGCATTGCCCCCCTCTGAAAAAGCATCGTCCCGATGCTTGTGAAAGAACATAGAGGAGAGAAAAAAACAAGTGCATACAAAAATAAATTACAATAACAAAGGAAGAAAAATAGAGTCCCCGGGTTCGCTAACGCGCAAAAAACGGCTTAAGGCGCACGACATGGACGACTTCAGGTCGTGCGCGGCGTCGCTGGGAGTTCGTAATGCCGTCCGGGATCACCTCGTAGTCAAGAGCGCCGAGGCGTCGAAGAACCTTGTATGGCCCGAAGTATCGCCGAAGGAGTTTTTCGCTAAGCCCACGTCGGCGTATCGGCGTCCAGACCCAAACACGGTCGCCGGGCTGGTATTCCGCGAAGCGTCGTCGAAGATTGTAGCGACGGCTGTCGGTGTGCTGCTGGGTCTTGATGCGCAGGCGGGCGAGCTGTCGAGCTTCTTCGGCTCGTTGTAAGTAAGCGGCGGCATCGAGGTTTTCTTCGTCGGTGACGTTGGGTAGCATGGCGTCGAGCGTCGTCGCCGGGCTCCTTCCGTAGACCAACTTGTACGGCGTCAATCTGCGTCGTTTCTTGGACGGCCGTGTTGTATGCGAAGGTCACATACGGAAGGATGGCATCCCACGTCTTGTGTTCGACGTCGACATACATGGCCAACATGTCGGCGATGGTCTTGTTTAGCCGCTCGGTCAGGCCATTTGTCTGTGGGTGGTAGGCTGTGGTCCGGCGGTGGCTTGTTTGGCTGTATCTCAGTATTGCCTGAGTTAGGTCAGCAGTAAACGCCGTACCTCTGTCGGTGATGAGAACTTCTGGGGCGCCATGACGCAGGACGATGTTCTCAACGAAGAACTTCGCTACCTCGGCGACACTGCCTCTAGGCAGGGCCCTCGTCTCGGCGTAGCGGGTGAGGTAGTCTGTAGCTACGACGATCCATTTGTTTCCGGTATTGGACGTCGGGAACGGCCCCAGTAAGTCCATCCCGATTTGCTGGAACGGCCGTCGAGGTGGCTCGATAGGCTGCAGAAGTCCGGCTGGCCTAGTGGGCGGTGTCCTGCGTCGCTGACAGGCCCGGCAGGTCTTCACGTAACGAGTGACGTCGGCGGAAAGGCGCGGCCAGTAGTACTTCTCCTGTATTCTTGCTAGCGTGCGAGAAACACCCAGGTGTCCAGCCGTCGGGTCGTCGTGCAGAGCCTGGAGGACCTCTGGCCGCAATGTCGAGGGTACCACGAGAAGGCAATCGGCTCGAAGCGGCGAGAAGTTCTTCTTTAGGAGAACACCGTTGCGCAAGAAAAATGACGCCAGACCCCGCGTGAATACCTTCGGAACAACGGTGGTCCTGCCCTCGAGGTATTCCACAAGGCCCCTGAGTTCTGGATCCGTTCGCTGTCGTTCGGCGAAGTCGTCAGCGCTTATGATTCCCAAGAAGGAGTCGTCCCTCCTTGTCGTCCTGCGGCGGTGGGTCGACGGGGGCGCGAGACAGGCAGTCAGCGTCGGAGTGTTTCCTTCCGGACTTGTAAACGACGGTAATATCGAATTCTTGAAGTCGTAGGCTCCACTGTGCGAGGCGACCTGAAGGGTCCTTCAAGTTAGCTAGCCAACACAATGCGTGGTGGTCGCTCACAACTTTGAAGGGCCTGCCGTAGAGGTAGGGGCGAAACTTGGATGCAGCCCAGATGATCGCTAGGCACTCCTTTTCTGTTGTGGAATAGTTCGTTTCTGCCTTTGATAGCGACCGGCTAGCATAACTGATGACCCTTTCCTGCCCGTCAGTCTTCTGCACAAGGACGGCGCCGAGTCCTACGCGCTTGCGTCGGTGTGGATTTCCGTATCGTGCGTATTCGTCGAAATGTGCTAGTATCGGAGGCATCTGAAGGCGTCGTTTCAGTTCTTCAAATGCTTCGATTTGCGCCGTTTCCCACTTGAATGGCACGTCCGTCTTCGTGAGGTGAGTTAGCGGTTCGGCGATTCGTGAAAATTCCTTGACAAAGCGCCTGTAGTAGGCGCACAAGCCGACAAACCGGCGCACGGCTTTCGTGTCGGTGGGGGGCGGGAAGGCAGCGATGGCAGCTGTTTTCCGCGGGTCTGGGCGAACACCACCCTTGCTGATCACGTGACCCAAAAACAGCAGCTCCTCGTATGCAAAGCGGCACTTTTCAGGCTTCAAGGTGAGGCCAGAAGTCTTGATTGCTTGTAGTACAGTGTCAAGGCGCCGGAGGTGTTCGTCGAAGCTTGAGGCAAACACAATGACGTCGTCCAAGTACACAAGGCAAGTCTGCCACTTCAAGCCAGCCAGCACGGTGTCCATAACGCGCTGGAACGTCGCAGGTGCCGAGCAAGACCAAAGGGCATAACCTTGAACTCGAAGAGGCCGTCTGGTGTTATAAAGGCAGTCTTCTCTCGGTCTCTCTCGTCGACTTCGATTTGCCAATAGCCGGTCTTGAGGTCCATCGACGAAAAGTACCTCGCGTTGTAGAGTCGATCCAGGGTGTCGTCTATCCGTGGGAGAGGGTAGACGTCCTTCTTCGTGATTTGTTCAGGCGGCGATAATCGACGCAGAAGCGTAGGGTTCCGTCTTTCTTCTTCACTAACACCACGGGTGACGCCCATGGACTCTTTGACGGCTGGATGATGTCGTCGCGTAGCATTTCGTCGACTTGTTTCTTTATGGATTCGCGCTCTCGCGTTGAAACTCTGTACGGGCTCTGCCGGAGTGGCCTGGCATTTTCCCTCTGTTATGAATGCGATGTTTTGCGACTGGGGTCTGGCGGATTCTTGACGATGACGAAAAGCAGTCCCTGTATTTCAAGAGCAGGGTTTTGAGCTGTTCTTGTTTCTGCTTCGGAAGGCTAGGATTAACGTCGAAAACTGGTTGAGAAGCTTGGTTCGTCGGTGTTGGCTCGGAAGAATCGGCGATGGCGAAAGCCATCGAAGTAGCCGTGATTTCTTCGATGTAGGCGACTGTCGTGCCTTTGTTTACGTGCTTATACTCGTTGCTAAAATTTGTGAGCATCACTGTTGCTTTGCCTCCCCGCAACTCTGCTATTCCTCTTGCGACGCAAATCTCGCGGTTAATCAACTGGTGCTGGTCGCCTTCAATGACGCCTTCCAGGTCTGCTACTTTCTGAGAACCGATGGCAATGATGACGCTGGAGCGAGGGGGAATGGTGACTTGGTCTTCCAGCACATTCAAGGCATGCTTCCCTGGCGGCGTGTACCGCGGTAATGCTTTTTCTGTAGATAGTGTTATCGACTTCGATCTGAGGTCGATGACTGCACCATGAAGGCCTAAGAAGTCCATACCAAGGATGACATCTCGGGAGCATGCTGAAGGACTACGAAGCTTGCAGGATAAATCCGGTTGTTGATGGAGACCCTCGCTGTGCAGATTCCTGCCGGCGTTACTAGGTGACCTCCCGCTGTGCGGATTTCGGGCCTTCCCAGGCGGTCTTGACTTTCTTCAGCTTCGTCGCGAACGGTCCACTGAGTGACAGAATAGTCGGCTCCAGTATCGACGAGAGCGGTGACGTTGTGGCCGTCGATGAGAACGTCGAGGTCACTCGTTCGTCGCCTACCGTTCGATTTGGTCGCGGCGTCGGATCACGGCTACGTCGGTTTGTCCCGCTGCTTCGTCGTTGTGTCGTCAGGTCTTCTTCGGGCCGTGAAGTTTCGACGTCAGGGCTTCGTTCGGCTTGCGGCGTGTTCTTTAGATGTCGTTGCGGCGTTGTCGTCGGCGGCGGAGGATCTTCGGTATTTCGTCGTACAGCAACCGCACCTCCATCGGTTGCTGCCCTTAGTTTTCCGGATACGGGCTGGGTGACCGGCCTCGCGTTGGGCCAGTGTATGGTCGGCGTTGGGGGAGACGTAGCGGCCTGGCGACGGCGAACGGGAAGGTTGTCGGGGCGTCCATTGCGTTCCCGCGAGGTAGTCGGCGATGTCGTGTGGTCTTTCCCCTCGCTGTGGACGCGGCGCGTCGATGGCGAACCCACGCAGTCCCATCTGTCGGTACTGGCAGCGGCGGTAACGTGTGGCCAGCTTCCCCGCAATGGTAGCAGAGCGGGTGGTGGTCGGGGGTGCGCCAAACGTCGGTCTTTCTCGACGTGTATAGCTGGCCGGCTGGCGGGCGGTATGACGTCGGTGGCGGCGGCCGGTGGCGCCTGGCGGCGGAACTGCTGGGGTGGCGCGGCGTCTTGACGTGGGGCGAGGAGGGGGGCGTTGCGTCGGGCTGCAGCGCATAGCTCACTGCTTGCGGCTGTGGCTGCGCTGACTCGGGGGTGCCCAGAGACTGCTGTATTTCCTCTCGGACGATATCAGCGATCGAGGCAACTTCAGGCTGTGGTAAGGGTAAAAGCTTGCGCAGTTCTTCCCGCACGATCGCTCGGATCGTTTCAGCGCAGGTCGTCGGAGCCGACGCATGAACAGCTGGGCTGTCTTGAATCGATCGGCGATTGTACTGGCGGTTGCGCATTTCCAGGTCTTCTCAATCGTCGTCGCCTCTGAATGAATTCTTGGACTGTCGAGGTGGGTTCCGCATCAGCCCAGCGAAGAGCTCTTGCTTTACCCCTCGCATGAGCACCCTGACTTTCTTGTCCTCGGCATGGCTGGGTCAGCGTGGCGGAACAGTCTGGTCATTTCCTCTCCAAAGATGGCAACACTTTCATTTGGAAGTTGGACCCGCGTTCTAGCAAGGCTGCGGCCCTTTCTTTTCTGACGACGCTTGCAAACGTCTGCAGAAAAGCGCTGCGAAAGGCGTCCCAAGTTCGAAGAGTGGACTCCCCGATTCTCGAACCAGGTCCTTGCTGCGTCTTCGAGGTAAAAGTAAACGTGACGCAGCTTGTCCTCGGAGTCCCATTGTTGAATGTTGAGACCCTTCGAAAGTCTCGAGCCAGGTGTCCGGGTCTTCGAAGACGACCCGCGAAGGTTGGCGGCTCCTTGGGCTGCCGGAGTAGGATCGGCGCAGCTGCACGGGTCGGTCATCGTCGCTGCGGTGGGGTTGGGACCTGGGCTGCCTGGTTTGTTCGGGAAGAGCCCGTGCTCTGGCTGCAGTCCCTTCTGCCTGCGGCTTGTCGACGATCCGGGTATTCTTTGCTGTCGTCCTCCTCGCGGCTTGGACTTGGGTCAGCGCTTTCGCGGGGGCGTCCCGGATCATGGAAGAAGCAGCACCTCCACCAGATGTCCGTGGTCGTGACGTCGACGAAGACAGCAGTCGGCGTTTGCAGGATGAAACTGTTTATTTTGGCCGAACTTGTGGCCGGAAAATGAGAACTAGACTACAGCAATACACGCTGTACAATGATAGCGGCGAACAGGCGTCGTCCGTCGATCAACTGACAAGCGGTCAATCGCGTCGGCTTTTATACAGGCGGTATCGAACTTTCCAGCATATCGCTGGTGGCGGCGTTATCTCTAGACAAAGCTGGAACATTCGCGTGCGGGGCGCAATCTTAACAGAACGATCTACTATAGACGTGAAGCTTCTCGCAATGCTTCGCGGACAGCGTCGAGCGTTGATAACCGTCCCTGCCGGTCAAACCCGAATACATCAAAACAAGACAAGAGGTGGGCGGCAATTATGTTTAAAATGACTAGTTATGGTGCTCTTGAACCAATATTTAAACGTGCATTTCTCATAACACAATAGTGGCCAGGAAAACTTAACATTAACCATTGTTAAACTTTGTTACTCACGTTGTGC